>NC_137850.1:37836790-38436790 GCF_948465745.1 Chenopodium album
GGCCTGATGGAGGGATAGCCGGATAGGGTATGATATTTTTTGAGGGGAAGCTTAGTCATGCAAAGCAGCACTAACTTGAATATGATTTATTTTTGTAAACTTTTTTATTTAGTTTACCTGGAAAAAGATTTGGTATGATTTCATATTGAAGGCTTGTGGTTTTGCTGGGAAGAGGGTTCGTGATGTAGATTGTAGGGTCCATTTTTCACATCCCTGGAATGTCCTTTGATATTTACAATATTTAAATAAATAACCTCTTCAATTTCAGTGCAAGTTATAAGGTGGCATGTGCGTGGTATGCTTACTCATTGACTCTTGTGAAAGCTTTTAGTACGTCTTCTTTTTTTGACACCCACCTGTTATCCTTTTTCCCCTTATTGTTTGAACTTACTCCTTAAAGAACTCATAACTGAAGGAGATGAATTTGAGAAACTTTTGTTACATTGAAGAATTTTTTTTTCCTTAGACATCATGATAGGTATGCTTACATTTTATGTTGGTTATGTGTGATTGCCACTATTGTTTTGAATTTTGGACTTGGATATGAAATTAAAATGCTCCATGGGGTCACTGAAGATTTATGTTACATTTTTATTTAAGCTTCCCTAGTAACATCCTGTAAAAAAATTGAAAATGTTTTTTTTTGGCACTAATGACCAAATCAATTCTCTGCTCACTACCTATGGAAGGCTTTATGCCATGATGTTGCATTATTTGTAAATATGAGAAGATTTTGAATTTTCCATGGTGCTAGTATTTACCCCATGAAAATTGCATCTACAGGTGATAAGATTGCTTCAGCTCCTCGAATGGAAAGTAATCCGCAGTTAAATTATCACACACCTGCTTCTGCTTTGTATGACGTAAATGAAGCCAGTTCTTTTGAGGCTACATCTGCAAGAAGCGGTGAGAATTTGGCCCCTTTTGTTTTTCTGTATGTTTACTATGTTTTTAATAGAAAGTTTGGATGATTATTGCAGTAAGTTGTCTCCAATGATTGTGGTTTTTATGGAGCTACATGATATACTAGCCTTTCTGTGATGCTTTTGCTGGAAATTGTCTTTCCAATATACCCTCCTTTTTGTGGTATTGAATTTTTAAATTATCATGCCTTTTTCTTGTGTCGTGGTTTGGTAGTACCCTTTAATATTCTCGTCAAGTAGTGTCTTTTAATGGATGTATTTATCAAACTTTGTTATCCTTCCTTCCATCAATTACTGATTGTGTTGATTTTTCTTCCTTGTTTCTTGAAACATGCAGTTAGTTAAGGTCCTAGGGTGTACAGGGGTTTGTATCTAGCAATGCCTATGGTTTGATTTTTTCTCGAAATTGACATTATTATGTGCCTTGTCTTCTGTTGTATCCTGATGTGTGAATTTTCATACATGGAATGAATTCAGTTTGCTTATGTCTATGAATATTTCGCTTCTTGATTGAGGATTATAGTATTTATAAGATTTCTATTATGCAGGGGAATCAAGCTCATCAGTTTCTGGATCAGATCCTATAGCGATGATGGAGTATTACATGAAGAAAGCAGCAGCTGAAGAGAAGAAAAGACCACCTAAACAATCACGAGATGAGATGCCTCCTCCAGCTTCCCTTCAAGTTCAAGGTAAATTTTTGGCTGTCTTGAAGAAATTAAGAATTTACAGTTTATTATATTTTTTTTATTTAAATATTTTTTTAATGTATACTATGTATTTTATTATTTTTATATACCTTCTTTACTCCCTCCTAATGTCCACCTTTTTTCGTACACCCACTTACCTTGAGTAAATAGGAGTAAATATGATATTGGTTTTTTAACCCAAAAAAAAAAAAAAAAAAAAAAATAATCTATATGGTTTTAGAGATTAGTTTGATTACTACCTTTTCTTTTCTAGAAATTATTATTATTATTGTTATTGTTATTGTTATTATTATTTTTTTTAAAGAGAATTTTTTTTTTTGAAATAGCCTCACTCTCAAGTCTCAACGATGATCATATTGGTCTTCCTAGACTTGCTTATGGTAGCTTCAATACGTGGGGGTGGCTGTTCTTAATCTTAAGTTTCACTTTGATAGTTGATGCTTGAAATCTCTCCCTCTCTCTTTCTAGCTCCAGCCTGGTTGGGGTTTGGAAATTTGCAAAATTTGCCCTTTTCTGTGATATGTTAGGCTTAAGCAATTTTGGGATGCATCTTCAGTTGAATTCTGTTGCTAATCTTTGAATTTGCCATGGCAGCTGCTGGAAAGAGAGGGCATCACATGGGAGACTACATACCACCAGAAGAGCTAGAGGGTTTTTTGGCTAAATGTAATGATGCAGCTGCACAAAAAGCAGCCAAGGAGGCTGCTGACAAGGCAAAAATTCAAGCTGATAATGTTGGGCATAAGCTTTTGTCAAAAATGGGATGGAAAGAAGGTGTGTTTCCTACTCTATCACTTGCAATATGAAGTCCTGAGGATTATTTTGCTTGCAATTACATTTTACATACTAGTAATTTGATTAATATATTGATTTGAAATGGAATGTCTCATACGGCCAAATTTAAGTGACTGGTTGGTGGTTATGGGCGAGTCAGTGTACATCTGGACCATACCAGAGCTTGCCTTACACTTGATTTCACTCTGAGTGGTATTTGTTGTGTAGACACAATTCATCTGTGCTGACCAGCTTAAAGCTTATATGGTCATAGTCATATGCATGCTATACTTTCACTTATGCTGATCGTCTTTTTTCTGTGCATTTTATGGCTGAAGCATAACCAACATTCGTGCATGTTATTTAAAAGTTGGGACTTTTTTCTAGTAGTAGTAGAGTTTTCTTGGATTATAAATCTTGGGTAACGGAATTAAAGGGACCTTATATGTTAGGGAATGTTGAAGTATTGCATTTACAAACATGTGTCCCACTTTGTTAAGATGAGAGAGTTGAACTTTTTAAGACTCAGAGGTTACTCTACTTATTGCCGTATGGTTTTGGGATAAAACCTCTTTGGATTTGTAAAGTGGACACTCTCTCCTAGTGAAGGTTACCGCCTATGCCCGTATTTAATAGAGACGAATCTAACAAGATCCTACCCGACTATAATTTTCCTTAAAAGCTGTCTTGCTATTGTAGATACCTGATTATTAGTTTTGGACTTGATTACCAACAGAAAACTATTATAATTTGGTGATTAGTGTTCTTACCTTGATTTTTATGTTGCAGGTGAGGGCCTGGGCAGTTCAAGGAAAGGCATTGCTGATCCTATTGCAGCAGGTAATGTAAAGAAAGACCATCTTGGTGTTGGTGCCCAGCAACCTGGTGAGGTGACTCCTGAAGATGATATATACGAGCAGTACAAGAAGCGCATGATGCTAGGATATCGTCACAGACCAAATCCCCTGGTATTGCCCTCTCTATGTTCTGGTGATACTTCATTTATTCATTGTCTTTTGAAAGTCTTTTATCGTAGTATTACTGTGTCGAAGATTATATATGTTAATATTGTCGCTCATATTGTCTGTTTTCATCTTTGTAGAATAACCCGCGCAAAGCATATTACTGAGGAATCATAGCGACCAGCTGTTAAAGGAGATTTACTTCGATTTGGGTTGATTTTAATTTTTTAGCTATTGACAAAAGGCTGTAAAATACAGAGAGAACATGATAGATTTGCTGCAGTGCTTGTCATGTATACATTATACTAGGGTATAGTCTCGAGAGAAGTCTGCCCTAATTCCATTGTGTTTCCTTGAAGGGGGAAAAAAAAAGTATTTTTATCCTTTGTTCTCTATAAAAATTTCTTTTACTAATACATTTGAAAGTGTTTGAATTTACTGGGACTGGCTTGAAGTCTTGACCCCATAAAGGTTTGATTGGAATTCTTTGTTAGCAGGAACCAGTTAGGGTTTTAGGGGTTTCGATTTCAATTTCCAATTAATATACCAAATCAGCTTTCAAACCTTTCATGAAGTTTGTGTTGATAAAACAATGATTATTCTCTCCTTATTATAGTCCTATCTTTCTACTAAGGTCGCAACAAGCATTTTGTTGATTGGAGGTATCATTGCCTCCGGTCCTCCGTTTAAAGAACTCTTGAATCTTATTTATCATCAACTTATCAAATCAACCCATTTTTTGCCTCTGATAAACTACTTTAAATACCATCTTGCCTCTGTCAATTTTCTCTGTCAAGTAAAGGTCAGAAAAATTTCTGATCAACAGTTATTTGTCAATGATCGACAGTATGATACAGCAAACTCAATTTTTTCGGCTTTTGAAATTAAAAGAACTCTTACTTTTATCCAACCCTTGTTCGAAAAGAGTTCAGATTAATTGTGTAATAATAATAAAAAAAAAGTTTAAAGTAATGGACCCAAATTTTTACCCACCAGGAAAAGTAGAGCTAGGAAAAAATGTGATATGTTTAAGGTGGATAAATTGTGCATGAGCCATCTTGAAATTTCAAGTATTATGGTAGAAATCTATACATTTTATATCCTGTCTTAGAGCTCTTGAGCAATAACTGTGATTGCAAGTCATTAACATCACACGTTTATACATAATTAATTTCTCGAAGCTTAAATAACCAGTAAAAAACCCAAGTACTTAGCAGGGTCACACCGGCTTAACAATATGATTATGATTAAGATTAACTCTACCTTCCAGAAAACAAAGTCATAGTAATTTCATTATGAGTGCTTGAATGAGGGGTGCTTGAAACAGAATATTGCGGCATAATCCTTTCAAAGTAAAAGCCAGGTTCTTTAGGTTCAGGCAATTTGCTATCTCCACTTAACATGGCTGTAACAAAAGACATGATTGGCCTATCTTCTGGATGCTGTTGAACGCACAACAAGCCTAAGTGTATCGATCGTTGCATTTCATATTCGTATTTTGGGTTCCAGATTAATGGTTCCACAATGTCCAAAGTCTTGCTGTCTCTGAAAAGCATCCAAGTCTACAAAACATAGACAAAATCAAGTTAAGAATGGTTTTGAACTTATAAAGAAATGTTCCATCAATCAGTTCATTTAAGTAAAAACCAGTTTAATACATTAAAAACCATTTAAGCATAGTTTTTTTGGGCTGTAAAACCATAAAAAGTTCAGTACTGATTTTGATTGAAATGAGTAAAATTTCATTGGGAAGAGCTTCAAAGACTTGTTATAATTAGGTTGTACTTGAATATGATAAACTTGATTTGATAATTGCCGGTGTAAAATAATATTTCCAAAAAAGTTGTACAAAGCCAACAGTCCTGTCTTGATCCTAAAAATGCAAATGGGAAAGAATGCACATTTTGTATGACAAAAGCTTGAAAGACTGTATTCTGTATATTTCACTAGAAACGGTAAGAAAATAAGAAGCGAAAGATTGACTGATCTTACATGTCCAACAAGATTGTGTTGGTGATCCGAATGATTAAAACCTCTATTTCTCTTGCCAGAAAGAATCTCCAGTACCAAAACTCCAAAGCTGTAGACATCAGATTTCACTGAAAATACCCCATCAATAACGTATTCAGGAGGCATATAACCGCTGTCACAAGCAAATGGAAATATTAACAGATGATCAAGAAACCACTACTAGCTTAAAGTGAAATAGTGTAAAGTGAGTTAAGAGTTTTACTATGTTCCAACTACACTAGTAGTCATTGCTTCACAATCGTTTCCATCAAAACTTCTAGCAAGGCCAAAATCTGAAATTTTGGGGTTCATCTCAAAATCAAGTAATACATTGCTTGCCTTAAGATCTCGATGAACAATTCTCAATCTAGAGTCTTCGTGAAGATAAAGTAGACCACGAGCAATCCCCTTGATTATCTCAAAACGCTTTGTCCAATCCAATATGAATTTGCTCGTTTCACCTGCAAATAGACCACCACTTTAAGCATTTCTATACATTGTCCATTGCCAATGATGGCAGCAGTAAACTAAAATGATTTCAAACATGCCTAGGTTTCTTTACAATATATGTCAATGCTTTAATCTAAAGCCTTCAGTTCCAGGAAAAACACTGCCAGTTTTTGGTGTACAAACTAAATTATTCAACATGTAGTAGATGAAAACTTGTAATGAAGTAACAAAATAAGCATTGTTGTGAAGTCTAGAGAGATCCAAACCAAATATGAAGCGGTCCAAGCTTTTATTGGGCATGTATTCATAGATTAAAATCCTTTCTTCTGCTTCAACACAGCATCCGATAAGCCTCACAAGATTGCGATGCTGAAGCCTAGCAATAAATAAGGCCTCATTCTTAAATTCATTCAATCCTTGTCTTGATTTTTTTGAAAGCCTTTTCACTGCTATTTCTTCTCCAGTAACCAACAATCCCTGGGAAAATATTAGACGGGGCAATCAAAATCTGTACACTGAAATTAAAGTAAAACCTGTCTAATTCACACTATCTCAAGAAAACGAAGTAATTAAAGAAGATTTGTATTCCAGTCAATAAGGATGTTTGCCAAACAGATATTGATCATCCATTTTCCTCTTCATGTTAGTATTGGTGTCTGACATTACCTTTTTCTGTACACTTGTACATGTACCTGCACCTTCTTAAACAATTATAGAGCAAAGTAAATAACCGAACTTGATACCTTGTAGACAGGTCCAAAGCCGCCTTCTCCAAGCTTGCTTTTTTGTGAGAAGGAATTGGTAGCTTGCTCTACGACACTGAAGGCAAATATTGGCAGCTCAGACTTCTCTTTGTCTTTGTTGTTGTTGTTGTTGCTACTGTTGTTGTTGCTGTCTTTTTTAACTTTTCTTGTTTCAAAGAATCCTGTGGCCAAAAAAATAAGAAATTAATAAAACTATAAAAAGGAAAAAAAATAATCAAGGGTTTAAGCCTTCAGGAAAGTTTTTTATTTTTTATATTCTACATTGGCATCTACTTATTTTTAGAGAATATGTCAGAGCTTGCTTGTTATGCAACAAAGAATTAATTATCAGTTCAAAATCGCAGTACTGGATGAACTTTCTAAAATCGGTTGTGCTTTATATATGAAGAAACAGCAAAAATTTCACACTGACTTCGTTTCCTCTCCTCCATCCTTTTCTTCCGTAGAACAAAGATCATTGTGCCACATATAAGCAGGACAGCCAACAAACTGGAGCCTATTGCTATCCAAATTACTTTTTTCCGATCACCTACAAAAAGAACAACACAGTCACTTAAAAATTCTGAAATTTACAAGAGATTAACTATTGAAATTCTCAAAATGATACCAAATGTAATGTTTGCAAAAAAATATACGGTATCAGGAACACAGGCAAAATTCTTATCAGAAACAAAATACATATAATCCGTACTATTTAGTTTCAACTGAAAAAGAAAGAAAACAGGTTTAAGAAACAGAACTAGTAACAGGTTCTTACCAGAGTCAGAGGCCGCCCTTACGTAAAGATCTTGTCCAGGGCCATTGAGATCTTTTACATCCATCAAAGCACCAAACCAAAGCAAGCAGCCGCTTTCTTGATCTTTGAGGTTTAAAGATGCATAAGCTGTACAGGAGCAGTTCTGCAAGCATTTAAACTTGCATTCCTTCAGTGTCATTGTTGTATTATACCAAGCAGATCTTGTATCAGGCAGTTTGACATCAGAATACTTTATAAACCCATTGTTAATGCTGCAGTTTAATGGGCCACTACGAACACATCCATCCCTAAACTGCTCCCTATCATACCAATCAATGTGGGACTTTGGCACAAACCCTTTCAGACAGTGACATTGAACAGAAGTTACAAGACTACATATACCAAATTCGCCACAGACTGCATAATGGTCACACTTATCATTTGGTTTTGTATGATATGTTTCCCAAGTATTAGTAACATTATTCCAATTAAGACGCAAAATGTTGCCATTTATATCCAAAGTCCTCCTAGTAGGGACGTCACCCGTTTCATAGGTAAAGTACATCTCTTTGTCATTCAAGAAGAACTCAGCCCTGGTGTCATCTGGTAACAAAGGGGTCCCAGAGAACCAGTAACCATTCCATGGACCATCTCGGAACAGCTCAATAGAAGAATCTTTAAAAACAAATGGCTGAGGATATCCATGGGGATCCATCTGATATGTATAGCTCCCAGGAGAAGGATCCACACTACTTTTCCATGCTGTTAGAAACCGATCAAACCCGGTAACAACATCCCTTCCCAACTTCATTCCAGGCAGCATAGTATCACAAGGATAGTCAAAACTTTGCCATAAAAAATTATCAGGGCTGTCATCATTTCGATCTCTTACAACCAAATTTCCATCATCCAAAATCTGCGCAATTGGGTTCTTTACTGATTTTGTCGTATTAGTAGACCACAAGACTCCTCCTCCTGAACCATTGGAAAGTACGAGAACAGATCTGTTGGTAAGCTGAAGAACACCAGAAGAATCCGATATAGGTGCTTTTCGATTGGCAATCCAAACAACATTCGAAATTGGAATTTTCTTGAACCAAATTCCGAGATATCTCCTTCCATTAGTACCTGAAATAAATCCCAGCTCGAAATTTCCACCAGCAGACACTAATGTTTCAGAGATATTTCCATCTCGAATGGATTGACCAAGAGTAATTGTATCTACAGCAACACAAGTAATGATTAAAGACCCAAGAAACCAGATAAGAACTATACCATGTTTAGTGATCATCTCCCTTTAAATTTAAGTGTGAAACAATGTAAAGCTAATACAGCCTTATAGAACAATTAATTACATGCTTTAATTGATCCACTTAGTTATTCAACCCTTTGAAACTTTGACTGAATATGTTTATTATCAAGCTCATACATATTAAATTCACAAATTTAATCTTTGATAAGTCCTGAAATAATTATTTTTTTCTACAAACTTAAGCGCTTGAATGTTCATCACAACAGACATATATATATAAGATATAAAAGTCAACCGTTTCTTCTGTTACATAATATTTTTAAGCATAGCCATTGGTTGATCGTTGACCCAAAACTATCATATAAGTAGGACCCAAATATGTTTTATATTATGCCGTTCTTTATGCTTTAAAGAACCAATAATAAATAAATTAATAAATAATAGAGTATAAAACATATTCCTGGGCCTCAACCATTAGTTTAAGTTTTTGGTTGAGTTGGTCATTTAATACGGTATCTCTATAGGAGAGTGTAAATCTGGGCATCGAGATTTTATTTTCTTAATTTATTTCATTTTCAAATTCCTTTTCTCACTTCACACCTTCACTCTGGTCATCTAATAATCAAGCTAGACAAAGTCTTACGAAGTACATTCATTATTGTCATTATCTTTCAATGAAAAAGACAATGTAATAGGAAAAATAGCCTCAAAACGTAGACTGAATGATAAGACAATGTACTCCGTAATATGTATGCTCAAAAGTAGGAAGAACTTACAAGATCAGATGAAAACAGGAAGTTGAAAGAATAATATGAAACCGAGGGAGAATTTTTTAATTCCAAATTTGAAAGTATTGTAGATGAGTAGTTGCTTGTACATCATGCAAAATCTTGTTAACTGTAATACCTCTAGTGAAAAAAATTAGATGTGGAATCTAAAATCTGAATTAGGAAAATTATATTATAACTTTTGAAATAAAACAAAAGTATAAATGAATGATTAGTATATTGAAAGTAGATTAAGGGGTATGTCACTGTGTCCTTTAGACTTGATTAAGTCCATAGTATTTTTACACTTGATTGGACCTGATCAACCTCCTAATATATTACTCCGTCCATTTTAGGGTTAGTTATGTATAATTGTTACGAATATGAGAATAGTAAAAGAAGAACAATAACAAAGAACAACAAAAGTTTATGTGGTTCACCATGTAGGAAAGATAAATGTTTGATAGTAGGAACTATGCATACATATTACAGAATATAGGTGGTAGTTAAAACATAAGGCATATACTAACATTTTCTTTTATAAATCTATACTGCTGTTGGTAACTAATAAATTTCATTTAATTTTCTGTTTAAAAATTGTAATTTAGTCTAGAATCATGCCAAATTGCCAACGGATCTTTTTTACCATCACGCCTAATCACCAGTGCAATGTTCAAGAAATTGTTGTTTATAAGAACACGAACAGTAAGACTCAAGCTCAGTTCAATTAAATGTCCTAAAGATGAAATGTAGGTTGTTTAGTTTCAATAAGAAGGCTTATAGCTATAGTTAGTAAGGTTGAGACTTGGGCGTACATGTCCAAGTGTCTGACTCGACCATATTTTAGTAAATTCAATAAAATGAAAGGTCAAAGTGTCATATACATGTATGAGTGTGAAGAATATGACACGAGTATTGGTAATGAAGTATTCAAGTAAGGTACGCTGTAATCAATTTTTCACCAAGTATAACAAAATAAGAATTTAAACTAAGGAGATTATATGGAGGATGTGATGGTGTAACGCTAACATTCCACAAAAATTTGGAGATAGCCGTATGCCTAAGCAACACTTTCAGTGGACATGAAATGACCATTGGTGTGTGTCTGTGTCTTTGGGGGCTTGCATTTTGAGATAAGGAAAAATAAGTCTTACATGTCCAAATGAAATGATATAGAAGATTTCTATTCCATACAATAAGGATATTTGCCAAACATATATTGATCATCCAGTTTCCTCTTCATGTTAATATTGGTGTCTAACAATTTTTTTTGGTTGTACACTTGTATGTGGCTGCACCTTCTTAAACAATTATGGAACAAAGTAAATTACTGAACTTGATACCTTGTAGAGTTGTAGACAGGCCCAAAGCCGCCTTCTCCAAGCTTGCTTTTTTGTGAGAAGGAATTGGTAGCTTGCTCTACCACACTGAAGGCAAATATTGGCAGCTCAGACTTCTCTCTGTCTTTGTCGTTGTTGTTGTTGTTGCTGTCTTGCCTAACTTTTCTTGTTTTAAAGAATCCTGTGACCAAAAGATAAGAAATCAATAAAACAATGTAAGGGAAGAATAATCAAGTGTTCAAGCCTTCAAGGTGGAACTGGAAAGATAAGAAATCCGTACTATTTAGTTTCAACTGAAAAAGAAAGAAAACAGGTTTAAGAAACAGAACTAGTAACAGGTTCTTACCAGAGTCAGAGGCCGCCCTTACGTAAAGATCTTGTCCAGGGCCATTGAGATCTTTTATGTCCATTAAAGCACCAAACTAAAGCAAGCAGCCACTTCCTTGATCTTTGAGGTTTAAAGATGCATAAGCTGTACAAGAGCAGTTCTGCAAGCACTTGTTCTTGCATTCCTTCAAGGTCATGGTTATATTATACCAAGCAGATCTTGTGTCAGGCAGTTTGACATTAGAATACTTTATAAACCCATTGTTAATGCTGCAGTTTGATGGGCCACTGCGAACGCACCCATCCCTAAACTGCTCCCTTTCATACCAATCAGTGTGGGACTTTGGCACATAACCTTTTAGACACTGACATTGAACAGAAGTTACAAGATTACATATACCAAATGCACCACAGACTGCATAATGGTCACACTTATCATTTGGTTTTGTATGATATGTTTCCCAAGTATTAGTAACATTATTCCAAGGAAAAATTGCCGGGAATAATCCGACATTTGACTCATCCGCCCAAAATAATCCCACCTTTCGATTATTTTTAAATAATCCGACCTTTATACCAAATCCACTCCCAATGGTCCTAAGTGACCAGTGACCGGTTAAAAAGGTAATAATTATTTTTTTGGGTTAAAAGTACATGTGTCAACATACAATTTGTCTAAAATTTTAAATTAAACAAAAATTGAAAAAAAAAAAAACAACAGCGCCAGCCAGCCAACCACCACCTACACTAGCCCCAGCCACCACAGATACTCGTTGAATTGCAGCAACCAACAGATCGGAGCTTGCGTCCTTGCCGTCGCTATGGTGGGTAGTTTGGGCGGCCGAAATTGAGGAGAGGAAAGTGAGGGACTGCCTAAATCGTGGCGGGGGAATGCAAGGGAGGTCAAACTCGAGCCACTGAAATTAGGGGAAGGAGACCAGAATCAGAATAGGGGAAGGGGAGATTTGCCGATATCGAAACAGGGATTTTTGAGGGCGGGAACTAGGGTTTTCAGAATAGGGGAATGGGAAGGGGCCGGGAATTGGACGGAGAAGGGGTTTTCGAGGTTGGGGGCTGGTTCTATTGGGTTTTCATGGCGGTGGGATGGAAGTTGGTGGTTCAGAGGAAGGGGTGAGGAGGCGGGGAGGGGGTCTGGGTGGTCGACGCTGCGGGGAAGGGAAGTCCGGTATCTGGCCGGCGGGAACAGACGGCGGTGGTGAGGGTGGCTAGGGTTGGTGGGGGCTTTTTCAAAATAATTGATTAATTTTTTGAAATTTTTTTCTTAAAAAAATTAATCTTTTTTAATTTGTTTTTTTAAAAATTATCGACCAATCGCAAGCCGACACGTAGTAGGTAACTTGTTATAACAAATTAGTTAACCGGTTGGGACCATTGAGAGCGGATTAGGTATAAAGGTCGAATTATTTAAAAAGTGAACTGCTATTTGACGCCCGTAAATTACTCAAAACGCCCGCAAAATTACAACGAAATTACCACTCTACCCTTGAACCACTCTACCCTAAACCATTCTCTTCAACTCCCTTCAAACCAAAAAAACAAAAAACCACCACCACTTTCACCAACACCCAACCCCCTTACCACCACCACCACAAGCACCCAAAAACACCACCGGAGAACCGCCAAGATGCCGAGGACGAAGAACGTCGGACGGTCGAGGGAGGAAGACGGCGTGCCGGAGGAGCAGGTTCGGTTTTTTTTTAACGCTTGACCGAATCGCCCAAAATAGGCGGTTTACCCATGGTCAAACCGCTCAAGATATCCGGTTTGACCATGGTCAAACCGCCCAGTGAAAACGGTTGACCGTGGCCAAACCGGATTCCCTGGGCGGTTTGACCGTGGTCGAAACGGATTTCATGGGCGTTTTGACCATGGTCAAACCGCCCAGGATATCCGGTTTGGCCACGGTCAACCGTTTTCACTGGGCGGTTTGACCATGGTCAAACCGGATATCTTGAGCGGTTTGAGCACTGGAATTTAAATTATTATTTTTTTTTAATTTAAATTTATACTAATAATATATTTGTTTATTAATTGTTTAGATTAATTTTAATATTTGTTTAGTAAAAAAAAAATATTTATTTGAAGTTCACGTTTTATGTATAATTTTAAAAAATATTAATTATATATATTTGTTTAATTTAAGTTCACGTTTTATGTATAAGAAATTAAATAATATGTTCGTATATGTTTAGCTTTATTAATTATATGTTTAGGAAAAAAATGATATTGTATATGTTTGTTTTTTTATATGTGTAGCTTTATTAAATTTATGTTTAGAAATAAAATAATGTATTTGTGTATTTGAATTTTAAAATAATTAGGTGTATGTTTAGATAATCAACTAGTATAGTTTTATATTTTACGTTGAGTTTAATTAATATATTTGGTAAATTTTAGTTTATATATTAATAGCATTATATTTAGGAAATTAGATAAAAAAAAGTAATTGCATTTATATTTCTATATATATTAAATTTATTGAATCGTATACCAATTACATTTATTAATTAAATGACAGCCACGAAACATGAGGAGGTTAAACATCGAGTTCACACATGTCGAAGGATCAGGTCCTCGACATACACGATCTCGAGGTGTTGATGCTTCTGTTAGGAGGGAGAGGGCAGCTTCTCGAGCGGCGGATGATGACATGTACGATTATGATCCTGATCATGACTACATGGAGGATGCCTCGACTTCCGCAGGAGGCGAGCACGAGGAGGCGCCATCAGGGGTTTTCGTCATGCAAGGTAGAGGAGGGAGGTTTGTGGCTTCTAGTAGTGCGAGTACAAGCACTGGCCGTACTCGTAGGTCTCGTGCTGCTCGAGACGCGGATACTACTTGGCTTGTTCAGGAGGCGATGCCGGGGGGTCCAGTTGATGGGAGTCTTATTCCCAGCTACGCGGCTCATATTGCGTCACGTATTTGGGTCGGACAGGATCGTGAGCCGTTGAGGTGCCACTGTAGGATTCAGTGGTGCAAGTCGCTGCAGGAGTGGGAGACAGAGTTGAGTGCTGATTTACGTGAGCGCGTTAGTGTCACTGGACTACGACACTTGCCGTCTATCATGCATTCCCACATTGATTGGCCTCTGATCTCTGCGTTCGTTGAACGGTGGCAGCCGGATACGAACACTTTTCACCTCCCTTTTGGTGAGATGACCATCATGCTACACGACGTCGCTTACATTCTTGGGATCCCCGTTGACGGGGACTTGGTGGACATGGTCAGCGACAGTGCGTCTCTTCAGGCTGATTTTCAGGAGTTGCTGGGGTTGAGTAGGGATGAGCTGTTGGTGAAACCAAGAGCAGTTTGGGAAAACGGTGCTGTTGCGGTGACTACCATTTATGAGCGGTGCAAGTTGTTGGATCGGGTTCCCGACGTTCAGTTCATGGCTTTCTTTGTTACACTCTTCGGTAGCACCTTATTCGTTGACAAGAGTGGTAACCGCCTTCTTCCCTCCTGCATTTTGGAGTTGAAGAAGTCTACTGACGATCTTGACCGTTACTCTTGGGGGTCAGCTGCACTTGCTTTCCTTTATCGTCAGTTGGGTATCGCCTCCCGTGTTGAGTGTAAGGCCATTGGTGGTTGTCTCACGCTTCTCCAGGCATGGATATATGAGTACTTCCCATCCTTTCGGCCATGTCAGGGAGCTTTGGTGGTACAGCCTGGTGAGGCTCGTGCCTCGATGTGGGATACTAGAGCACAGTCCAGGGATGAGCACCGACTCGCATCATTTCGGGCCCGACTTGATCAGATGACTGATGCTGAGGTATGGTTATTGTTTTATTAAATGTGTAATATTGTTTAACGTGTTGTCATGTAACGTAACATTCTTATTGTTATTGCATATGCAGGTTAACTGGCGGCCCTACTCTCTCACCCCTGCGCAGGACGTCCCGAGGACCACTTACATGGGCTGTATACAGTGTCGGGACATCGTCGAGCCGTATAACCCAGACAGGGTCTTACGGCAACTTGGTCACGTGCAGGGGATACCGCTCCCTGGTTTTGTCCCTGACGAGGCGTATAGACCTGCTAATGTCCGGTCGTACAGCGTCACTTTTCGGGGTCAGGTCTTATGGAAGAAGTTCGGTCCTGGGAGCTGCTGTCTCGGCTTGCATGTCCATCCACCTCTACTAGATGAGATTCCCACATGCTCACCTGACTATTTGCCATGGTTTTTTACGTACTCCCATCCTCGGCTTATCTGCGATACTGCGGAACTAGCCCCTCCGGCAGTTCCAGAGAGGACGAACACTGATTACGTAAGTATTTTATGAAGTGCATCATTGTATTATTTTATTATTGTACAAAATATTATACGTTATGATTATTTGCTTTGTATTTTGCAGTGGATGGGTCGTTCCATGCATGTGATTCGGCGATTCATTGCAGACACGGGCGGTGAGGTCACCCCAACAGTGGTTGAGGCCCAGGAGCTTATTGCGGCGTGGGATGCAATGATGAGAATGTAATAGAATTTAATGTAATTTTTAATTATAACTAAAATTGTAATTAAAAACTAATTAAAACTGGAATTTAAATTGCGTTTTTAATTACAAGTAGAATTTCTATTAATATTATGCCATGTTGCTATCCTACTTGCATATCGTTGGTCCCAATCTTGGACGCTAAATTCACGAACGTCATACCAAAATCCGGCTATTGGGGGAACAGGGAAATTAGGAGACATTTGCAACCGCACGTAGTGATAGTTCCCCACCGTTAGTAGTGCAAGCTCCCTACTCGGGCCCGTGGAAGTGGACGGGGCACTCCACGGTAACACAGTGATGCATGGATACACACCTACACCATCAATGCCTGTACCGAATAGCATAATGACAGCGTTGAACAGATTTGCGATCGGGAACAAGTCTTGAAACACTGCCATCCAATGGTCGCCTGTGCACCTACCACCAGTCCACGTGATACGACGAACCTCATTTTCCAATTGATCACCGTAAATGTGAGAGTAGACGTTAGGATGCCTGGTTATCTCATTCGCAATCACAGTCCTGGCCAATATCCATTCCTCCTGGTTACCCCAAAAGAATTCTGCAACACAACGAAATCCGCAGTTGCCATCACCGATAGGGTCTACCCATCCTTCCAAATACGGCAACATGACATTTGGAAACCAATCGACGTACAAAAACTCGTCGATGTTCATCTGATTACCTGTAAATACATCATCAACGCATTAATTACAATTCGCCATTCATTACGTAATGTACAAAAATATTAATAATAATAACAATTTATACCAGGTGGCGTCCTCATGTTTACAGATTCATTTGATATTCCACGACCGGAGTTGGATGTAGAACGACCCCTGCTTCTACCACGACTTCGCCCACGACCACGACCACGACTACGACTGCTCGGAATGTGCTCGAAGACCACTGCTGGCCTTGTGGTCGACCCCTGGTTGTCTCGTTTATCTCAGGTTCTTCGTAATCTCCTTCTTCAGGGTGAAGCTCCGCAAACAACACTCGGTTCACACTCCGCACAAAACCGGGGTCGCGTTGTAGAACCTCATCAACTAGGGATCTAAATTGTGCAGTATCCTGTTCCGACTCATCAGCAAAAGTATGAATGCCTACACCATCCCCAATGACGAGAGTCTTCCAAAAAGGATGGACCTGATCCAAATATAAACCCGTGCCACCCTGAATCGAGGTATATATGGTACAAGCACATGGTAGGCCGTGTGTCATCAACAACGCACAACCACATCGCTCGTACACATCATCAGATAACTCTCTCATCCTGGTCACCTCATGCTTCAGAATTTTGAGACCGTGGAAGGACATATGGCCACTGAGATTGTGCAACGGCATGCCCCTATACTCCACTCCAATTCGTCGTCTGGAGTCCTCCAAATGATGACGAATTCCAATAAGCAGACCCTCTGTGGCGCGGTGCACACGACTGAATATTGAATCCAACGACCCTCTGGAACTACCGAGCCATTGTTTAAGCACAGAATGTTGGCTCTCCACCCTACACGTGTTAACGTTGCCAAAGTGCAACACCTGATTCGTCCATGCCAGGATAAACTTCTCCTTGTGTACAAGCCAAGTTTTTTCCACATAATCCACAACGGTACGCCATGATCTTCCCCAAGTATCCCTCATTTGACGCAACTCAAATTCATACTCAGCCTCAGTTGTTGCATTCATGAGTTTTGACCACCTCCCATTTCTAAATTTCTCAGCTAACACCATATCTTTCTTACACAAATGATATACCTTGGCCAACACATCTTTGTTGATATGCCATCTACATAACAAGTGAGCTATGTCTGGGAATACCTCTTTCACCGCCTTCAACAGTCCCAACTCTCGATCAGTTAGAATCGCAGTAGGAGTCACTTCAAAACCCATATACAGCTTCAATTTCTCCAACACCCACTTGTAACTCTCATAAGACTCTGTCTTCATTAAAGCATACCCGATCAAAAAGTTTTGGTTTGTCGGTGTGACCCCAACAATCTCGAAGAACGCCATGTTGTACCTGTTTGTCTTGTATGTGGAATCCATCCCTATGACATGTGGATAAGTCCGCAACATATTCGCCATCTCTGGATGTGCCATAAAGGCATGGGTGACAACACGTGTGTCGGGGTCAGCAGCTACCCAACTAACGTACTTGTGCTCGTTGGCCAAGTGAAGAAACTGGTTTACGACATCTCTCCCTTCACTATCATCAACCCTTAAACGACTTCTGAAATTATAGATGTGCCTCATGTTAGGGTTCTCATTGGGATACGCATCTTTCACAGCTGCCATTATGTTACTAGGTTTTGCACATGCTGAACTCATTTGTCGAACCAATTGCTTCGCAGCCGGACTTAAACCACTCACTTGTCTATGACCCTCTCGATAAACCATCATAGGGTGGTTGTGCATGCCATGCAAACCAGATACAGGAATTATTTGCCACCCAAGATCATCTACCACACATGTGATCTTGATCCGAAAAGGACATTTGATACCCTTTCTTTTTGTGTTTTTTCGTACAACATTCTCCATATCCCTGTCTTCGGCTGTATTTCTATGGGCACGATCGCACTTCAGATACTTGACCGGCCGACCATCTCGTTGTGTCTTATATGAAGACTTTGTAAGGAAAAAGCCGCAACCAATAGAGATGTTTTGAGCCCATTCAAAGGCCTCTTCAAAAGTTGGGAACATCGTTGACGTTATAAAGACTGCACTGTAGTCAACTCCATCACCCCCATAATCCGGCAATGACGCCTAAACAAAGAAATAACATGAAATTTAGCATAATAACCATGATAATAATGGAAATAAAAAACATAATAATCACAACAATGATCACAACTTAATTCTACTTATCATAAAAATAACAATAATAGTAGTAGAAATAATAACAATAATAATAGAAATAATAATAATAAAAATATTAGAAATAATAATAATAATAATAATAATAATAATAATAATAATAGTAATAATAATAATAATAGAAATAATAATAACAGAAATAATAATAATAATAATAATAGTAATTAAAGTAAAGAGTTTTTTAAAAAAAAAAATACAAAACCGCCCTAGAAAACCGGTTTGACCATGGTCAAAACGCCCAGGAAAAGCGGTTTGACCATGGTCAAAACGCCCAGAAAAAGCGGTTTGACCACGGTAAACCGGTTGTCCTAGGCGGTTTGACCATGGTCAAATCGCTTTTCCTGGGCGTTTTGACCATGGTCAAACCGGTTTTTTCGGGCGGTTTTGTACATTGTCGGCGAGAAAAATTAAAAATTTACCTCACCAAGTGGGTCCGGCGGGGTGGACACCCTGCTTTCCGCCTCCGACATGTAACCGGGTGGCGATAGTGGTGGTGCTGGTGGTGGTGGCGGTGGTGGTGGTGGTGGTGGTGGTGGTGGTAATAGTGGTGGTAGTGGTGTTGGGTGTTGGTGGTGCTGGCGGTGGTGTTGATGCTGGTAACCGTGGCGGTGTTCGGTGGTGGTAGAGTTTACTTTAGCTCGGTTTTGAGAGTTAGAGTTATGAAAGGGATGGAAGATAACAAATAGAGTTGAAGAGGGTAAGAAATAGAGTCAAGGTTAATATCGTAATTATTTTGTAATTTTGCGGGCGTTTTGAGTAATTTGTGGGCGTTAAATAACAACCCCCTTTAAAAATAATCGAAAGGTGGAATTATTTTGGGCGGATGAGCCAAAGGTCGGATTATTCCCGGCAATTTATATCCAATTAAGACGCAAAATGTTGCCATTTATATCCAAAGTCCTCGTAGTAGGGACATCACCCGTTTCATAGGTAAAGTACATCTCTTTGTCATTCAAGAAGAACTCAGCCCTGGTGTCATCTGGTAACAACGCGGTCCCAGAGAACCAGTAACCATTCCACGTACCATCTCGGAACAGCTCAATAGAAGAGTCTTTAAAAACAAATGGCTGTGGGTATCCATGAGGATCCATTTGATATGTATAGCTACCCGGAGAAGGATCCACACTACTTTTCCATACTGTCAGAAACCGATCAAAACCGGTAACAACATCCCTTCCCAACTTCATTCCAGGCAGCATAGTATCACAAGGATAGTCAAAACTTTGCCATAAAAAATTATCAGGGTTGTCATCATTTTTATCTCTTACAACAAAGTTTCCATCATCCAAAATCTGTGCAATTGGATTCTTTACTGACCTTGTTGTATTGGTAGACCACAAGACTCTTCCTCCTGAACCATTGGAAAGTGTAAGAACAGAGTTGTTGGTTTATACAAAACTTTATCATTAATTAGTTGAAATAAAGAAATTACAACAAGCCACAACTAGTACTACTTAAATACAACGGTATAATAATGCTTTTATACAAAGCTTCAGCATTTTGCCTTTAATTAATGTGATAGGCGAAAAACAATTCAATGTTATGATATTTATGATTAATGAACTACAAGCCTTAACTCTTTCAGAAAGAGTTACATTAGATTACTAAATTACTAAAAATAAGTTTAATCCAGTATTTCTACCTCCAATTTAGTTTAAATACAACCTCCAATCTAGTTTGATCCTCCAATTTAGTTTAAATACAACCTCCAATCTACTTTAAATACAATCTCCAATAGTAGATTAGTTTTAGTCTAAAAAACGGAAACTTAAAACAACCTCTTTTTTTTTTCCTTCCAGTGAGTCGTCCCACCTTCCAACTTCTTAGTCTCAGTCTCTATCAAGTCTTCATAGGTCGTCCCCTACCCCTAGTAGGAGGGGGTGGTGGCTGCTGTTGGAAAAAAAAAACATTAAAATTGGAGTAAATACAAAATGTGGGTACTCAACTTTGCTTTGTTGCATGTTGGGTACTAAACTTGGGTACCGCCGGAGAGATAACCTGTAACAACCGGTTACCAAGCATAGAAAGGCTAAAATATTTTTAAAAGCAAAAATCCTTTAGTTACAGGAATGTCAGAGCTAAATAAAGTAGCCGTTACACATTGAAGTTGCAGTCCATTAATATAACAATTTGAACTTGGGAATATTTTCAGCATATTTTGTTTTTTCACCCAAAAAATTAGATCAGGTTCTTCAAAAAGGCAAGTCCACTTCAGTAAATCTGCAAACAGGTAACAAAATTTTTGGTTGTACTTTTGACATAGGGAACAAGATGATAAATTAATTAAATAAGTTGACTGCAGATAATTCCATTTGAATTTCTCGACACTTTAAGAGAGCTCAAGGTGTGAAAATTCATGGTAGCTAAAGAAGATCGAAGCCAATTTGTGAAATTCTTTGTAAATAGTCTGCTCACCCCCCCCCCCCCCAAAAAAAAAAAAAAATTGTTATCATCTCTAGATTGCAGCATTTTTTTGTGATTGTAAAGTTTATCTCTCCAATCTTAATCTACATGTATCCATATATCTTAGACCTTCTGATCTTGTTATTTCAGTTTTCCAGATTGGTGATAGTTTTGATTCTTCATTCAATTGCTCAAATGCTCACCAGACTACTAGAATTACAGATTGGACAGAGGAGAGGAAAGATGAGGTGAGGAGAGGAGACGAGGATACGAGGATTTGATCTTAGCCAACAATATAGCTCTTCTCTATCAAACAACCAAAGATTACTTGCTATCCTTCAGCGAGTTTGCAGTTAAGCCACATTTAATTAATGGCGACCTCTGTTTCTTCTCTTTACTCTAGGTTTTTTTTTAAAGTAATGTTAGTGATGAATTACAAATGATGAAATACAATTGATGAAGTAGCTTTCCTTATTCGTTTAGCTAGCTCTGTTTGGAGAGAAGTGAAGCCTCGGTTGTTGTTCTTCAAATATTTTTTTTTTCAATTTAACTTGTTATTTACCTCTTGTAGCAAGTAAAATTACCGGAAAAGTAAACCTAGGCCGGTTACAGTACCCAACTTGCAACAAAGCAAAGTTGAGTACCCACTTTGCAACAATGGCCAAAGTTCAATACCCACTTTTTATATTTACTCTTAAAATTGTAGCCACCACCATAATAAGATCTGAACCCTTCAAAACTGAATTTCTATTTTTATTTCAGATGTTACACTTTAAAAAAAAAATTAACTATTTGACTTAAATTACTGCCCTTCGTTTCAAGTTAGTTGCAATTCTAAGACAAAATTTCATAATGGTTGATTAATGAATTAAAGAATGGGTAATTAAGCAAGGTAGGAGAGAGAAACTGTATGTGATTAATAAATTACCCAGCACCATCAACATCACCCACCCCACCACCGTCGGCCAGCAGTAGCCATCCCATCACCGACGGCCGGCAACAAGCATCCCACCACCGTCGTCCAACAACAGCCATTTCACCATCGTCGTCCAGCAGCAACCACCACACCACTGTCGGCCAATAACAACCACCCCGAAACACCCACCTCACACCCTGAAACCACCCTTTTTCAACCCAAACCACTCTGAAACCACCCTTTTTCAACTCGTACCGCCCTGAAACCACCCAATCTCAACCCAAACCACCGTAATATCACTCCCTCTCCACTTGAACAACCCCGAAATCACCCCTTCTTAGGTTAAACAACCCCGAAACCACTACCATTTAGCTCGAACCATTTTGTAACTACCCTTTCTCAACTCAAACCAACTCAAAACCACCCTAGAACAACCACTCGAAACCCGCTTGAACCATTTTGTTCGTTCTCAGATTCCTCCTCGACACCTTCAAATAGGTCATACGTTCTCTTTTCACCCAGATATGCATGACCTACGCTCTCAGATCTCCAATGGGTACAATTTCCAGTATGATACTCTAACATCTGCCGTGGTGGTCTTTTGAGACATATCTCTGTTTCTGTGGGTTGGATGTATACCCCAATGATGTAGAAAATATAGTTTCTGATTCAAGCTACATTTATATCTCCACGTGAGTTGCACGTGTCAGATCATCTCCTATCAGTCTGGCTGAACACAGTTTAATTTGGTCCAGACCGTACCAAACCGCCTTTTAGCGGTTTGGTTTGGTTTGGTTTACGGTTTGAAAAAGTGCGGTTTGGTCTATAAATTTCTCAAACAACAAAATTGCGGTTCGGTTTGGTTACAAAAATTTTTAAACCAAATAAAACCACAAACCGCATATATTTAATTTATTAAAAATAATAATTAACTATTATATTTTATAATAGATTAATTTAAAGTCATATATTTGTTTGGATATGTTGTGAATTTTTTAATAGACTCATTAAAGTTGTGTGTTTGGATATTAAACTAGTATTGTCTGTACTCGATTTTTATTAAAAAGGAATTAAATGGTCATTAAAAAAAATATCATAGTGAAACCGCAAACCGGACCAAACTAAACAGCAAAATTGCGATGCAGTTTGGTGCGGTCCGGAGAAAATTACGGTTCGGTTTGGTTTGCGAAATTGCCAAACCGTAATTTTGCTGTTTGGTCCGATTTGGAGTCCAAACCACATTAAACCGGACCGTGAACACTCCTACCTATCAGTGTCTTCGAAGGAGCTTGGCTTTGTTTCATGGCCTTGTCCTTCATTTTTTTTGTCCTTCATGATTTGTCTATTGATGATGGGCTTTAGCTAGCATTGGTTTTGTTAGAGGAAGAGGTCATAGT
Organism: Chenopodium album; assembly: GCF_948465745.1. Lineage (NCBI taxonomy): Eukaryota > Viridiplantae > Streptophyta > Magnoliopsida > Caryophyllales > Amaranthaceae > Chenopodium > Chenopodium album. The sequence goes on from NC_137850.1 coordinate 37,859,916, forward strand.
GCAGTGGCACTACCTGTGGCTTTCAGGGCCTAGACCTAGGGTCAAGCCTCACCCCTAACATTATGTTGGGGTTATCCCCTATCCATAACCGATCTTGTGCATTGTAATCGTGTACCTTCCTATTAAAAAAACACGTACTGGTTTTGTTGACTTGCCAACCACGTTCTCTAAAAGTCCACGAATTCTAAATTTCATGTAACAAATATGACAATTAGGATAGTAATTTTCAATTCTATGTCATTAGTCAAGGCATTATTCCTATCAGGAACCGACAAACCAACTCCGAGATCCAAATCCCGAGCCTGAAGCCTGTTAAGCTCCTATCGTCCAAATGAGAACCTACACAAAGAACAGAGATTAGATAACCCCGGGGTGGATCCAGGGATAACCACTTCGAAGATAAAGTTAGAAAGTGTTTATGAAGGTAAGAAGATAAGAAGAGAGAGAGAGAGAGAGAGAGAGAGAGAGAGAGAGAGAGAGAGAGAGAGTAATAAATGCTACCTTGATTATGGAATAAAACCTGATTATTTATAGCCCTTCCAAATGACAAGTGGCTGCATGACATGCAATCTATCTCGCACCAAGTGTCAAATTGCTGCTGCCACGTGCTGATCGCTGTCAAGCCGATATGTCTACCTTTTGTGTAAATGCCGATATGTCTAGTAGTTGCTGAGGATCCGTATCCGGTTAAGATATCGGCCTTCATATGTAATCAACCCGTTTTCCATATCTCCCCATATAACTAGCCCCCCAAGTGAGGACGTTGAATTGCAAATCGACGTTCTCACTTTATGTACCAAGATTTTAAATGTTATTGTTGTTTCTTGCACTTTGTCGGGCTCTTTTTCTTTTCTGATGAGTTGTAAAATTTAGGATGACTTCTTGTAACATTCAGTGAACATATTATTTGCAAATGTGTTGGTTGTATGAGTGGGAGCGGAAAAATTAAATAAATGGTAGCGAAAAAACTCCGTTTTCCCCCAAGTGACCTTGTTTGCCGACTGCAGACAATGTCTACTTTTTAAAAATAAATGGAAGCGAAAAACTCTGTTTTCCCCCCCAAGTGACCTTATTTGCCGACAGAAGACAAGGTCTACTTAATAAAAATAACTAGGTGCGAAATAAAAAACTCCGTTTCCCCCCCTAGTGACCTTGTTTGCCGACAGCAGACAAGGTCTACTTAATAAAACTAACTGGGAGCGAAAAAACTTCGTTTCCCCCCAAGTGACCTTGTTTGCCGACAGCAGACAAGGTCTACTTAATAAAAATAACTAGGAGCTAAAACTCTGTTCCCCCCCCCCCCAAGTGACCTTGTTTGCTGACAGCAGACAGGGTCTACTTAATAAAAATAACTAGGAGCGAAAAAAATCCATTCCCCCCCCCTCCAAGTGACCTTGTTTGCCGACAGCAGACAAGGTCTACTTATTCGTTAAATGTCGATTGCAAACTGGAAAACTAATCGTGTATGTGATAACCACTCAAATTGATGAGCGGGAAACTTGTGAGTTTGTCTGACACGTGTCATTAATCTAACATTTTAATTTTCAAATTGAAAAATAACCCCAACCGTTGAATTTCTGACGTTGTAGTCACATTAAACGTCACCTTTTTAAAACCCTCTTTTCACTCCATACTTCATTTATTTCTATTTCTATTTAAAAAAAAAAACAAAATTCTGAGCGATTTTTCGAGATATTCTTAGCATCCGCGTAGCAGCCGCCGTTCTTTGGAGCAGTTACCTGTGTTGGAACTACTGAATTTTTGAAGCACCACCGAGCTTTCGTCACGCTTTCACTGTGGGCGAGTAGTTTAAGGTATTAACAAACTCTCAATTTCAATTTGCATGTTTTCGACTATTTTTTCGATTTTATTTCTTAGGTTGATATATTAAATGTCCGGTAGTAGTATTGAGGAAGAACAACCTACCCTTAGCACTGTAAGGCGTCGCTTTATTAGGCCATCTTTGGGGAAAGATCTCGGTTGAAGTAAAGGGGGTACTTCTTCTCTATCTGATAATATTGACGACCCTTTTCAGCCGTTATCTGCGGAAGAACAACGAGAGGCTTTTTATCGTCATAAGATGGTGTTGCTTTCCATAGTGGATTTGAAGCCCTTGAGTTGGTATTTGTTTAACATATCCCGTGTGAGGTACTTTTGTTCAAGCCTTCATCATTTTTGTTGAGCGGCACCTATGGATCCTAGGCTATGCATGTCTTGACCTTTGGTTTGACTTCTAACTTCCCAAGACCGTGACCGAGCCACTTTAGGGGAGGAAAAAGGCATCTTTTCATTTTCTTTTATGTTCCTTTTATTTTGTTACATTCTTGTTTTCATTTGCATTCACCCTCTTGTTACCCCTTTGAGCTTATTTCCTTTTCTTGGTTACTAGCCTCATTTCAAGCCTTACGACCTTCACCCTTAGTTTTGTGAAGCAAATTTTGGTCGAATGTTGGTTTTGATGATGAAAGTGACTACATGTTGGTTTAAGTTCAAAGTGTATGACAAGATTGAGACTTGTGCTTAAGTTAGTTAGGGCTTGTTTGACATCATTTTTTGTTTTCAGTTTCCTGTTTTTTTTAAAACTAAAAACCAAAAACAGGAAACAAGAAAAAGGTGTTTTCACTTTTCTGTTGTCAGTTTTCAAAATCATCATGATTTTAATAAGTCTAAATAATTTTTAATTCATTATGTGACATATATAATATACTTTTAAAAAATAAAAAACCAAAAAACAGAAAACCACAGTGATGCCAAACGAACCCTTAGCAAATGCTTCAAGAAAAGAAAAGAAAAAAAAAAAACAAAAAGGTAGCATGAAAGCTGAGCCAAGAGACTTATATTGATAAGGTTCTTGCAAGGTTCAGTATGGAAAACTCTAAGAGAGGGTTCATTCCCATGTCACATGGCATTTCGCTTAGCAAGAGTCAGTGCCCAACGGAACCTGATGAGTTGAAGCGGATGAGTATCATACCTTACGCCTCGGCTATAGGTTCTATCATGTATGCCATGATATGCACTCGACCAGATGTTGCGTTTGTTCTGAGCTTATGTAGCAGATTCCAAGAAAATCTAGGTGAAGCACACTGGACTGCGGCTAAAAACATCCTCAAGTACTTGAGAAGGACTAAAGGAATGTTTTTGGTTTATGGAGGATTAGATGAGTTGGTTGTTAAAGTTTCCAGACCGACAGAGATGATTACCGCTCACAATCAGGGTACATCTTTTGTCTGAATGGAGGAGCAGTGAGCTGGAAGAGTTCAAAGCAAGGCACTGTAGCAGACTCTACGACAGAATCAAAATATTTAGCGGCGGTAGAAGCAGCTAAGGAAGCTGTTTGGATAAAGAAGTTCCTAACAGAGCTAGGCATCGTACCTAGTGTTTTGGAAGGAATTGAGTTGTTTTGTGATAATAATGGAGCTATTGCACAAGAAAAAGAACCAAGATCAAACGACAAATCCAAGCATGTAATGAGGAAATATTACCTCACTCGTGAGATTGTAGACAGGAATGATGTCAAGATCTGCAAAGTTCACACGGATGAGAATGTTGCTGATCCACTCACTAAACCTCTACCTCAACCCAAGCATGAACGTCACACTAGGGCTGTAGGGTTGAAGCAAATGTTAGAATGGCTTTAGATTGTTTTTGGTTTAGAGAAACTTGTTACAATTTAAAGACATGATTTTGGTATTTTATGTTTATATGGTATGAAATTTTTTCTCTTATTTAATTTTGGTTTAGTATTATATAAAATGTCCAATATATTTTGTTGAATTCAATGGGCTTGTCAAATGTGTGATTTGATGAATGAAACCTCATAAGTGAACTGAATTCATAAAATATCAAAGTTCCTAATCTGAGTCGTTAAATTGGACATAAACGACTTAATAAAAGGATTAGCATATAAGATTGATTGATAGCGCCGTTTCATGGGCTATGGAAACATGGAGATGTTTAGTCAATCATATGGATATGTATAGTTGATACATGATCGAACATACCTACTTAGAAGTTCTAAAACTTCGCGATTATATTAGTGGATTCCTTAGACATGAGTGGAACACTACTTAATTCAATGATTAGTGTAACTTTGATGTTGTCAAACGTCATGCCGTAAAAGGGGACTATAAAGGCAACACTCGGGTTGTGCTAAAAGTTGAGTGGGAGTTTTGGTTGCCACAAGATTGAATAGGTCCTCCTATGTTAGATAGGATGGGTATCTTGGCCTCTTGAAGAGTAAGAATTAAAAATGCATGGCCGTGCTCAAATGGATCATAAGATGATCATTTGCTTAGCAATTCAAACTCGGATTTCAAGAAATAATTTGAACGCCAGTATGGATCGCGTAGAGATGTGATCATACTATCAAATTAGACACTAAGAGACTTAAGGAATTTGAATATTGCATACTTGTCTCGGACAAGTGGGAGATTGAAGGAAATGTGTCCTTGAATCTAATGCAATTACTAAGTATAATTATGGATCATATTATGGAGATAGTAATTCGTTTATTTGGGTCGTTTATACGTCTTGCTAGAGAATGCTATAGAACTTTGGGTTAGTAAGTAACAAACCCGAAGCCCGCCTAAACGAATCCTACAAGGTCACACATTAGGATTGGATCAATAAAGAAACCCGAAGCCCAAAGTGGGCCTTAGGGTGACCGGCCAAGAAGGGAAAGGGGAGAGGAAAACCCTAACCTAATTAATGATAATGTGATTATATTAATTAGTGTTTTGGTGAAAATAAATCTACAGTATTCAATTTTCTGAAAACAACGTAAGTTTTTCCTCTCCATATTTTCTCTCTAAAACTGGTTCTCTACTCCAAGAAAGGTGAAAGGTTTTCCCGTCCAAGTAGCATTGGTGGATTGTTTATTCAAACCGGTGGACCGAATAGAGGAGTTGCATTTGAGGCTCTTTATCTCCGCTAGAGAAGAGGATTGCTAAGAGGATTCACGCTACAAAGGTTAATTCTAAACTATTATATGATCTTTATTTGTATAAGCATGAGATCCTGTTTTAGGTGCGTATGAATTAAATTCATGAAATTCCTCTTAGAATACCTAAAACCCTACACACTCTCCACTCATCTCTCCTGCTTCTAGTTTCTTCTCCATTGAAGTGTATTCCAAGTTTTTCATTGAAGCCGAGGTATGATCTTTAGCTTTTTTTATTTTATAATATATGGAATATCAATTTGACAATCTAGGGTTTGGTTTAATTTTACAACTATTTAATTGACAGTATAGACTAAACTGGGAGATGGAATTACTTCAATTTCTCACCCCTTTACCCTTTTGCTCGATGCACCCTAGGTGACAATTAGTGTGATGGTTTTGCAGAATTGGGTGGATTTCCAGAGACTCCTGCCAGTTAGGGAAGAAAAATCCCTCATTATTAGAGACAGATAGAGAGGTAATTAGCTTAGCAAACCTACACAAATGGCGATTGCTACTGGTTCATCTTCATTGTTGAAGGAAAATCCTAAGAAGAATGTCTTGGTTGCTATGCCCAAGAGTTCCGTCGACCACCGTCTTGCAAATACGGTTTGGTTCCTCTTTCTCTCTCCTCTTTTTTGATTGATTTTCACCTTCAACCCCACTTCCCATCTTTCTCCCGCCATTAAATGATCTTCCAACTATCAAACCATAATTTAACCCCAAAACCCATAATTAATTCATCTTCAATTAAGATTAAATCCCCTTAATTTCCCCATATTTCAGAATTAGGGATTGCTCTGTTTTTCAGTTAAACATGGAAAATGTGATTGCTAAGGAAGAAGAACTATCCCCTGTAACGCGGGTACAGGATCATCGATTTCATCCTATTCATCAGTATCAAGCTTCTCTGCTAGACCCATGGAAGGGCTCCATGAAATGGGCCCACCTCCATTTTTGATCAAGACTTTTGATAGGGTGGAAGTCCCTTCAACGGATACCATTGTTTCTTGGAGTAAAGCTTGTAATAGCTTCATTGTTTGGGATTCTATCAAGTTTTCTACTTTGCTTCTGCCTAAGTTTTTCAAGCATAACAATTTTTCTAGCTTTATTCGTGGGCTGAATACTTATGTAAGTAATAATTTTCTTTTGTTGGGGTTTTTGTTTGTTACCTACCATGTGTTTGTTGAAATGTTTGTGTGAAATTTTGTGATATTTGATCTGGGTTTCATTTCGAGGAAAGTTTTGTTGTTTGATTTTTTGATCTAGGGTTTGTGTAATTGATTTGGGTATGATACTATCATCAATATCATGTATTTGTGTAATTGATTTTGTGTTTTTTGATTTAATTTGATTTTAGGTTTGAGATTTGATGATTGTTATGATCCAATGGAAGATCATGATATCAAAGAAGCCTTAAATTGGCTTCCTCGTGAGATTGTTGACGCTCCTAATCAGTGTCTTTTGCATGCTATGGACCTTTCTATGAAGCACGAGTACCTTCCTGAAGATCTTCAGGTTCTCTTTCTATCTCGCTTGTTTAATAATCTGGTTTGTATTTTGTGATTTTTGGCTTCAAATGTGTTTTGATTTAGGGTTATTGCTTTAATTATTGTGGAAACAAGTATTTTGGATGAGTAATTACTTTTGTTGATGGTTTTATGAATTAGTGAATTGCAATCTCTGTTAAATCTGTAGATTGTGAAGTTGATTTTGCAAATGAAACGATTTTGTTGTTATAGAATGAGAAATTCGAATCAATATTTGCTTGAAATGGCTTGTAGGTTGTTATTTACTGATGGATTTATATAGCGATATTTGGGGAATTTTGGTTACAATCACTTTGATATGAAGCAATAATGTTGGTATTCTGGTTTTGAATTTGATTTTACGGGAAGATCTGGGATTTCTTCGAAAGCTGTGATCTTTATGGTGATTTTTAAGGTTGGAAATTCTAATTTCTTTGCAGAAAAATTTGGTGGTAAACTGGTAATATCTTGAATTCTAAAAATGTTCTTGTGAAACATTAAATACAATGGTGATACACTATACAAACTAGAGTTGTTGTCTCATGTGTTTGAAAGTAAAGAGGTCAGTACTAGTAGTTGATTTGTTTAAATATATAGATTTAGTCGAAACAATTAACTACCTATTTTTGATTTACTTTGTCAGGCTATCACTCTCTTGATGTTGGTGCATTATTGTAGTACTACTCACATAGAGTGGTTCCATTAGTTTTTCTTTTATCATCTTATTACCTTGTCTTCATTTGGATAGGGGAGGTTGGGTGGTTGTGGCTCATATTCTTTACTCTTTTTTTTAAATACCTTTCATTTCTGAGCTACATCAAGTGATTTGATGTCTTTTTACAGGTTCGTGCTTATGCGGTGAGTGTTTTGAAAGAGTTGACGATGATGGACTATCTTCTGCAGTTAGTCCCGGCCCTTCGTTTTGAGCACTCAGATAGATCACGCCTATCTCATTTCCTTGTGCAACGCTGTACTTTCTTGTCCTCTTTTTTCTTCAATGGATTTTGTTGTTATATTGATTGTTTGGTATTATGTTATACATGATATTTTGAAATTAAATATGTGAAATTGGAAAGTATTGTAGTGAGACAGACTTTTGGATAATTGCATTGTTGGTAAAAATAGTAAATGCCTCAGTAATACTTATGTTAGAAGCATTTACTTTGGTGCTTTTGGCTCTATTATTCATCTCTTGATCTGAACGTGTCAATTAATGATGCATTGCAAAATTCTTTTTGTTGTGGTTTTCATTAATATACCATATTTAAGCAATTTGATTGGTTTCAAATTTTCTATTATAAATCTGGAATGTGAATAATCTATGTAGGATCAGGTGAAGATGAGTTATAAAATCAACTCTTGGAAAGTGTTCTTATAGGACCTATCAATTTCGGTAGCTATAGCTTTGATCTTTCAGTCATAACTTCTCTGCCTTATTCTTAAACTTTCTGTATTTTAATCCTTGGTGGAAGGAACTGCCGTTTGGATTGAGGAGCATCTAGAAAATTTTCTATTTTTAATTTTATATGTATTTTGTGGTTTTAGAATCTGATATTTGGGAACTTGTGTTGGTTGTTTGTGGGAAATTAAAGGCAATCACTACCCTTTCAAAACTCAGAACATGTGTTACTGTTTGAAATCTACAATGTAATTCCCCGAAAATATCCCTCTTTTGTTTTTTTTTCAAAATTGCCCATGCTGTCTTGGTCTTTCAGTCGGCTACTTTTCCTCTACCTTTCCCGAATCCCCTCCCAGCCTTTCATCTCTTTGACTTCATTTCCATTTCCAAATTCCTACAACCACTAATAAATCTTTACTTGTCTCTCTCCTCTATTTCATTCCATGATTTCACCTTCATCTTAATCTTCCCTCAAATTCTTCAATACCAAACCAAATATCAGAAAATCGACGAATTGGGCAGCCTTAACCAATTATTATTATTATTATTTTTTTTTATTTTTTTATTTTTTATTTTTATTTTTTTTATTTCAGCACGATAGAAAAACATGCAAACTCAGAGAATCAAAGAAGATTATAGGTTTCAAAATTTTGCCTCTCTTCAAATTGTTTGTGATTAATCAGCGAAATTGAGGTTGGGTTTAATTCGTAATAAGAACTTTCAATTGAAGATTTGAAGAAGGATTATATTATCAATTGGAAATTCTCTCCGAGCAACTACAACGAAGAAGCAAGATAAAAAATGGGTATTTCTTATTTATTTTTTTACCATTTTAAATCTATATATACTCTAAATTATAGATTTTTGAATGATCGGTGTTGTTTAATTAGTCTTAATTTTCAATGATTTTATGACTTGGGTTTGATTGGATTGGATTCTTATGTATTTGATGTGGGTTTTGCTTTAATTTTCAATTAAGTATGTGGGTTGATTTGGATTCTTCAATATCGATAGATGATATGTTTGATGTTGTTGCTGTTATTTTATTTTATTTATTTATTTAAATTTTTTTTTTTGGGCAGAAGGTAGATCAATATATGAGGGTAAAGATGGGCATGGGCCGTGCCGGCACGCGGGCGGCACGGGCACAGCACGATTCCGGCAGAAGGTAGATCAATATATGAGGGCTAGGTTGCACTGATACGGATACGGGGACAAAAACGGGTACGGATACGGGGACGGGATACGGCAATTTTTTTTTTTCAAAATACGGGTACGGCTCGGATACGGAAAAAAAAATCAGCAAAATATAAATCCAATAAAAAAAAAAAATATTACCATACCCACTACCAACATTTTGAGACTCCATTCAACTGCACAATGTAAAAAAAAAAAAAAAAATTACCTACTGACATTCTCATTTAATGTCACTACAATTCACTATATTATCAACAACAAATAAAACAATTAAAAAAGAAAACAAAAGACTTACAGAAAGAAAGAAAGAAGAGAGTCGGAAAGAAAGAAAGAACTCAGAAAAGCAGGATGCCTCGCAGGTGGGTCTCCAGCGAAGAAGAAGGTGGGTCTCCGGCGCCGCCTTGAACCAGGCGTCGGTTGTTGCAGCCTCCATGTGAGTCTCCGGGTCGCCGCCGTCAATCAAATCGCACAGGGAAGGAGAAGATGAAGGAGTTCGAAGTTTTAGGGTTTGTGAGAATTGGGGGAAATCGAGTATGAGATAAGTTTTGTTCTGATTTGGGTTTTTTTTTTAAAAAAAATTGGGCTGGGCTTCTTGGGTACGGCGGAATTTTGGATTTCCTGTACCCGAAACGTATCCGATCAAGACCCTAGCCGTCCCCAAAATGACGTGCCGTACCACTTTTGATGGGGACGGATTGGGGACGTATCCTAGCCGTCCCCGTCGCGTACCCGTCTCCGAGACGTTTCGGGTACGGGAGACGGCAGCCCAGAGCCGTACCCGTGCATCACTGTATGAGGGTGTATGGGTCACAAATGCTAATTGCAATAATAATAAAAAAAAAAGTACAAGTCACAATTTAAGACAAAAAATATGAACAAATCAAAATTTGCTTAAATTTACTCCGCACAATTTTTTGGATTGATTTTTTTTTTTTTTTTTTTTTTTTTTTTTTTAATTTTGGGGTTTTGTAAAAAAAATTTGATCTTGCTTTTTTATTATAGTAATTTTATATATTTATTTTTTTAAATATTAATGAAGTTTACCCTGTATAATTGAAGTGATTTTTTTTTTTGGTAATTTGGAATTTTAGTACAAATTTTGTGTTTTGCTTTGATTTTGATAGCCTTTATTGATTGTCTTAATGGGTTTTATTTTAAGATTAGAGCTTGTTAAGCTATCCTTTCATCTTGTTCAATTATATTTTAATTTGGTTGCTGGTCCGAATATGAAATGGGGTGAAATAGTTGTTCTTCGTTGAACATCTTGTAGTTCTTTGTTGTGTTTGCTCTGTTCTTTAGCTTCATGCGTCATGCTCACCATCATCATCAATCCCAAAACTCAATAAAATCAATGGTGGAGGGGGAAAATGTTGAAACCGATGGCAAATTGCTGATTGGGGGTGGCGGATTGGTGGTAATTGGTGGCGTTGGCTGTGATTTGGTGCGCAATTGAGGAATTGGTGATGTGGGGTTGTTATTTATGGTGCATGGAGATGGAGCAGCAGCAGGGCGCCAGGGATGCTGGTTGCTATTGTTTGTGAGGGAGAAGGGAGTTGTGGTTGGGTAAGGTGGGGGATTCTGGCTTGTTGGTGGTTGTGTGGGAGTTTTTTGGTGGTGAGGGTTGGCTGCGGTGGTCGGGAATTGGTGAAATTGGGGCTGTAGAAGGGTGGGGGTGGAATAGAGACTTGTTGGTGGGTTGTGTGGGAGTTTTAGCCTGTTGGGTGGGGGGGGGAGGTTGGCAGCTGTAGTCGGGAAGGGAAAGGGGCGGTTCTGGTGGTGGGAGGATGGGACTGGAGTGGTGTAGTGGTGGTGGGGATGGAGAGAGGGGGTGGAGCAGTGGTGGTGTTTGGGGAAGGAGAGACAAAAGAACAAAAATTATTCAAGGAGCAGTAGGATTGTGGAGAAGAGTAGGGTTGGGGATTCGAGGGTTGGCGAGTAGGTAGGCTCGGGGTAGGGGAGGTGGGTTGGTCACCGGCGACTAATTCACATCTCATCTAACTTTCTCTCCTATTTCTCTTATCCATTTTCTTTTTTTTTTTTGGAAACTTTGATTTAATGTTTGATCTTAACCTTTTGATAGCGTTATTGATGTTAATTATTGATGTTAATTTTTTATAGCGTAATAGAAACTGGGTTTGTTGCAAGGTGATGATTCTGAATATTTATTGCAAGACGTTGTTCTTTATTATTGAAAATGTATCCGATCAAATAGGTCCGAGAACTATGGGATTGGAGGGAGTATTGATTTTAGGAATTTAGGAAGTAGAAGACAGTGATACATAAGAAAAATTGAGTGATATCGGGTCTTAAGATCAATGAAATTCAGCTCATGGATATTTGCAGTAGAAATTCATAAGCAAAATCGAGTTTGCGTGAAAACTGTATTGGTGATATGTACATTGATCATTCTTTCACATGATATAGGTTTCATTTTTGCAATCATGTTGATGAATGGGAAGGGGTTTAGGTGTCTACCATGGTTTGGTTAAGTGATTATAGCAATTTAGGAGAATATAGTATCTTATCTGGTTATGTAGAATGAATTACATTATTTGTTTCACGTGAAGTGAAAATATAGTACTTCAATATGGTAGTTTCATGATAGAGTAGTGAAAGTAGAATTTATGTGAGAAATATTATGAGAATATGGTTGCTGGGGGTGGGAAGAGAAATGAGATTTAGTGGGATAAACACAGCATGCGATTTCTTTTATGGTAAAATTACTAATTATATAAAAATGAATAGAAGTTTGCTGTATGTATTTTCAATTGAATTTTTGGGAAAATGAAATTGATTGAATTTTGTTGTTGACTTTTGTAGGAATGTCTCTATTTATGCAGTGTGACCTGAAATATATTATTCTTGAATGCCATTTATCTTCTTTGGAATATTGAACTAATACTTGTAATTAGTGATGTTATATACCAAAGATTGTATGAGTCCTTTAATTGAATTCTATTAACATATGCAGGTCAGGGGACAATTCTCACGCCTAATGAGTTTGTGTTACAAAGAGGCAGCTGAGGACGAAGAGAAGCCAATTCCGGCGAGGATTCGAATTCAGAGGACCCGAAATCCCAGGAATATATATTGGTATATAATTTTAGAATTTTCTGTCAGAGTAATGCCTTTTTATTGTATTTACTGTATAAATATGTTTATTGGGCTTTTAGATTTTGTTTTTTGGGTGTTTGAATTCTGTGTTTGGTAAGGGGCACACCTGCGGACCGTTGTGCCCGGTTGGGCGCTGAACGGAATAATATAGTGATAGGACTGCACATTTTGGGGTAATTGACGGGTTTAGCTTAATGGTTAATGGTTGTGTATAAGCTATTGGAATCAAGAAGGGGGTAATGGACAAATTAGTGGATTAGCTGACCTTTAATATGCATTAGTAGTTGTTCTAGGCATTGCCATGATAGCTATGGGCAATGAAAAGAGTCTTGCCACACCAATTGACTACTTAATGAATTTTTTGAAAAATGGGAACCAGAACATGAAACAGACAGTTCTTATGGTGCTATCTCTTCTATGCAAATCAAATCCAGTTAGAGCTAATGTCATAGAAATCTTGACCTATCCTCTTATTTTTCTTATTTGGTTTAACGGTACCTTTAGGAGGCTTGTCAAGATTTGACTAATATAATATTGATGTAACTGCTGTGACATCTTTGGCTCTAGGTATTACATCAGAGCTTGAGGACTTTGCATTTTGTCAGTTTATTGTTAATCAAATAGAGTTTAGGAAAAGGAGTATTGATCTATATGGTTCTATTATTATATTTTTCCACAGACTACAACTGCTTTAAGGTAATATTGTGGTTATGAACCTCAAGAGCTATTGTTTTAAATTAGCGTGCCTAAATTTTTTTTATTTTTATTTTTTAATGAATTTTTCATTTAAGCAGTCCTGCAGTGTTTTTTTTAAGTGATTAGGCTAAAGAGAAATGCTCTTTGGTTATTAAAATTTTAACTGACATTTTTTTTAGTAATCATAAATCAATGTTAGTGAAGCTCACTTTCTATTGGTACTCATCAGAAAACGGGCATAATATAACTCAAATTAGACATGCATAAATATGTGTATAGAAGCTATACACCATCGACAATGGATGAGATAGAGTGGAATAGTTCAAAAGAGCAAATATTGGACCAAAAAACAGTAAATTTAGGGACAATGGCTGAGTAGCATACCTTTCTGCCAAGCTAATTTATGGGACAAAAAAAAAAACCCTTTGATTGTGTTATTTGGGTGTATCTTCAATTTGATGACCCAATTGCTTGATCTTATCCGATTTGGTTTATTTAAGTTGATTTATTAAATGGGGTTTGTTTGATGTTTGAGGTACCCATTTTTTTATTTTTTTGGATTGAATTTTAGTTTAAAATTGATCAGATTTATGTGGGTTTGGGAATTTTGGATTCGGTTGTGATGATTTATTGATAATTTATCATGCTTTATGGGGTTTTGGAAGTTTGAGAAGCTAATCTGTTGACTGAATTGAGGAGTAAGAGGCTGATTGTGTGTTTAAAGGTGAACAATTGTTCTACTTTATAGAAAAATATTCTATTTGTTTGTAATTTGGATTTACTAGAAAATATATGTAAACCAAAAAAACTCAACCGTTTGGTAGAATCGTCATAGAAATGAGGGAGGGGAGTGGGAGAGAGAGAGAGAGAGAGAGAGAGAGAGAGAGATGGGGGGGAAGAGGAGGGAGAGGTGGAAAAAGAGAATAAAGGGCAGGCTAGGAGAGGAGAGGAAGGGGCACACCGAGAGAAGAGAGGGATTAGGACTTAGGAGCGAGATATAGAGTGAGAAAAAGGGCTCGGGAGTGAGGAGCCGGAAAAAGAGAGAGTGAGAAAGAAAGAGGAATTGGGAGAAAAAGCAAGTGAAATAAAGAGAGAATGAGAAAGAGGGCCACAAGAGAGCAATAAGGATCGAAAGAGGAAGAAATAGAGCAATAAGGGAAAGTGGGGATAGGATTTACTTTATTCTTTTATAATACTCCCTCCGTTTCATAATTAGAAGCATGTTTTCCTTTTTTGGGTGTTCATTGACCGAGTAACCCCAATAATACTAACTGAGTTATATTATGCTAATTTTTTTATCAACACCAATAGAAAATGAGCTTCACTCTACTACTATAATTTTTTTAGCTTAGATAGATCATGTTTATTTTATTCATCATAACCTAAATCTAATTTCTATAAAATTGTAAGAAAATCTCTAATTTACTTTAATTGTGGCTTTATAATGTTTTGGATTGATGCAAAGTCACGGCATTAAGTGAGAGTTTGTTTTCATTGAATTTATAGATTTTATTACTCAAGCTCCCTGAATACATATAATCATATATGGTAATGAGTTTATTTTCATTGAATTCTAATTTTTCAATATGTTTGGCAAGAAAGTGGTGGTGTTTATTTGCTTATTTTATTTGATGTTGCAGGTTGATGATCATGTTAGTCTAAAACAATATTGAGGATTTGAAGTCCGTGAAGGATATCGACCATATGAATATTGCTTGATCTCAGAATTTGAAATTGGAACCAATTAAGCAAGATGAATTGTGACGTGTAACAGAGGATAGTGCTTTTTTACGTAGTATAATTAATCAAAAGTAGCTTTTATTTCAACAAAGAATATGCGGTACAAGAAGCAGCCTTCGATAATGTATACAATTTTTTAAGGATGAACAAATTATTTAGGCATGAGCAAACTATACAGAGGTGAACAAACTGTTTTAGGGTAATGTAATTTGAATATGATTTTTAGGAGTGAGAAATTCTTTGGAGGTGAACAAATTATTTAAAGATGAGAAAATTCTATACAGGTAAGCAATTTATTTAGGAGGTAAATTGTATATGATTTTTAGAGGTGGACAAACTATTTTGAAGTGAGGTAATTGTATATGACATTTAGAGGGTGAGAAAACTCTTAAAGGGTGAGTAATTTTTATAAAGGTGAGATAATTGTATATAATATTAATGTACTTATAGACAATATGAATAATATCTCTATACTTAATTAGAAAACGCTTTATTATTCTTACATTTTCCATCAAACGTCAAATTATAACCTAACAAAACAATAACAATTATTTCTACTCTTAACGATAAAAACAACAATTAGTATTATTCACTTACGCTACCACATTATCGACATTTAATATTAGTTTATTGGGCTATCGCGCGCATCGCACGCGGTGGCTCAACTAGTTTTATCCAAAAGGCGGTAATTGATTAAATAGTTAAATGAGAATAGTTAGAGGTTTGAAAAATTATAATATTTTAAATTTATAAATTATATAGTATAAAATGAAATCCAAAACAAGTAAAAAAGGAAAAAAATTATAAACAAGAAAAAGAAGTAGTCCATAAAGAGAGAAAAAAAAAAATGTATGAGTGAAGAGTTGAACCTAGGACAAGAGGAGAAAAAAAAGCCTTAGTCAAGGCCCAACAACCACTAGACCATCTTATAATTTTGTGATACATGTTGTTTATGTATTGTAGATAACCTTATTCACTGTATCTTTTTATGCTAATGAATATCATTTTTTTCTGAAAATGGGGGGGGGGGGGGGGGGGACAGCTGTCCCCATGTTTCTATAGTGGCTCCGCCACTGCTTCCAATCGGAAGTGAGCTGCTTGCTCCTCAAAACCAATGTAGCCAAAGCAATTTTTCACCATTGGGTTGGCTAGGTTGTGGTTTGGTGGTCTTGAGGAGAGAGAAAGTAATTGGAGAAAAAAGGGGGAAGAAGAAAGGAAGGGTGTCGGCACGTGACATTCAAACACCCTCTTATGGTATGTGACTATGGGTTAGTTAGTTACGAGTGCACTAACAATCGCCGGCAAACACAATAAACTAGAGAAGCCGCTTCGAATGCCCACAAATCAGCCCCAAAATTGCAAACTTTTCACATCTACCGGTCGTTGGTTTCGGTGGTTTCGACTGGTGGTTGCATAGAGGAATTGGTTTCGGTTGGTGGGCTGGGTAAGGGAGGTGGTTTTGGCGGTGGGTCTGCCGGAGAGATCGAGGGTGGCCATTGATTTTTTTCTTTTTCTTTTTTTTTTTTTTTTTTTATTTTTCAATAATTTGTTTTTATTATTTTAAAATTTTTTTTGGATTAGACCAATCACGCGATGACACGTGTGAAAATAATCCCAAGTCACAAATGGTAACTGACAGGGTAAAGTCGTATCCCCAAATCAAAAGTAATTCCTAAATCCTCTAACTAATGTAGATAGGGAAGTAGGGTCGAATCCACAGAGAAACGGATCTTTCTATTCCTAATTAACTAATACAATCTAGATTATGAGGTAACCAATATTTATATTTGAATAATAAACTAAACTACAAAGATTAAGAATAAGGAGAGAATAATATATAAAAGGATCTAGGGCATAGGTTCACCAATAAATAATATTCCAGGGTAGAATATAATAATCATTCATCAATGCATATATTAATCAGATTATAAAGGGCTTTCGCTACGTATTATAATCACACAATTAATTTACCGGTATTAAATCTCATCTTTCGAATCTCGACCTAACCATTTATAAATTAACCTGTCTATTGAAACTAGACCTAAACATCAATTCTCATCTGTCGAATCTCGAATCAATATTGTCAAACTCATGCATAAAAGATCAGGCCTAGTCTAGTCACAGAGCATTAAATCAATCAATAGGAAATTAAACTAGCATTGATAATTAACAACAATAAATTACCCCTTCATATTATTTATGGGTCCCTATAAACCCTAGAAAGAAAACTACTCACACATAATAGAAACTAAACTAATCAAAGCAATAAAGCAAGACATGATTAAAGGAACAAAATAACAACTAAGATTAAGGGAAGAGAAATAGTTACCAAAGGAAATCTGTATTCATGAAAATAATTAAGAACATGAGTTAAGAGAGAAATTAAGAGAGAGAAAAATCCTAAGTAGAGAGAGAAAATCTAAGAAAGAAGGTCAACTAAAATTACGTACAAATCTCGTACTTAAACATCCTTCAAAACAAAAATTAAAATTAAACTAATCAGGTCTGAGAAAAACACGCGCCCGATCGAGCTTATGCTCACCCGATCGGGCGCGCCTCTTCCTTGAGGGTCCTTATGCGCGCAGCCGCCCGATCGGGCGTATGCTTGCCCGATCGGGCCTGGTCTTCTTCTTTGAGGCTCGGATTTCGATTGGGCTAAATTCCTCGGCCCAATCTAAGTTTCCTCATCGGGTCTTGATTAAACAATCCAATAGCCTCAGTACCTCATACCGAGCCCTTAATCATCGGCTCTCACCGATCCTGGGCTTCAAAAGTGGCCGTGTCCTTCTAGCTTCCGTAGTTGATCCATAAAACCCGGGAAAATGCTCCAAAAGTGCAATTTCCTGTAAAATACAACTAAAACTACGAAAACACTAGAAAACACAAATTAGTAATAAAAGTGGCTCGAAAGAGCCAAAAACACTACTAATTAAGACCAAGGGACGGGGGTAAATTACTATATAAAATGGACACATCAGTAACCTGTCTAGCCGGTTTCAAGTTACTTGGGACCATTGGGAGCAGATTGTATACAAAGGTCGGATTATTTAAAAATCATCGAAAGGTGGGATTATTTTGGGCGGATGAGCCAAAGATGGGATTATTCCGGGCAATTTTTCCATTAAAATATATATTATGAATTTAAGTATGATTCAATTTTGTTTAGTACACATAAGTCTTGTCTGATTTTACTCCGTTCTTTGTATGTATATATGAACTAATCAAAATTTAACCGTGTTTTTACACTAATATATCAATCAATCAAAGCCTTAATCCCATACAATTTACTTCAAAAAATTTCATTAATTGTTAAACTCCGAAATAAACAAATACTCCGAAATAAACACTATGGAGTACCATGCATTATTTATTTTGAAAATTTTACCAAATACTAGCTTATGTACGTTACTGCGTTACATGCTGTCATGCTAGTTGTACACTTAATTCCTTAGCACATCAAACATTTGAACTACACTTGTACAGTTAATTGATAACACAATATATATCTATGAATAACAATCTAAGGTTTAAAAAATTTATTTTTGAAGGATATTAGACCACATTATGTCGAGTTTTGAACAATACTAGTATGATTTTGGTAAAATGTTGTACTTAAGAAAACAGTGAAGATTAGAACGAAGACGTACCACAACAACAGTAATCAAAAGAGAAGAAGTTTTTTAAAAAGAAATTCTCTATCACAAAACAATATGGAGTACATCACATTTCATTAATTTACTCAAATGCAGTTTATTTCAATGTGAAGCTGGGCAGAATTTTTTGTGAAGGGGTTTTTTTTTTTTTTTTTTTTTTTTTTTTTTTTTTTTGATTAAAGAATTTTTTGTGAAGTTTATTAGAAACCTGTCGTAGAAAATTAGAAATCACAAATCAATACATTAGAGAAATGTTTCTAAGAAAAATAATGTAGTAAATGAAGCCTTTTATATTATGAAAATATATATGGTTTGCCCATTATTCTCTAACACTAAAGAGTTGGTAGTTACTTATTCTACAAAAGCTTCAATGATAGATGGCATTCCAGGGTTACTGAGTAGTCTGTAACGAGGAAATCCTGCAGTTTGTAGCAAAGATTTGTATTCAGGCTCTGTCCTTTCCTTACCCCCGCCAGTATGCGCGATCATTATTAAGTCTGATGCAAGTAATATGCCTTCCATTGACTCTTCCCCCTCTTTGTGAAGTATTAATTCAAACAGTATCAGCTTTCCTGTCTTTTCTGGTATTGCTTTTCGACAGTTCTTCAGGATCTTTACACAATCTTCATCGTTCCAATCATGCAGAATTGACTGCACCACCAGAATGACAGAATAGAGATTTTTAAACATACTTGATAATGAACCTATTCATAAATACATCCAATTACATGTTTTGAGATTATCCGAATTTATACAGATGAGCATACCTCAATCAGTAGATGCTCACCTGTCAGGTACACTGAACATCTGCTGATTCTGCTACCAAACAAATAAAAAAAGGCAGCAATTTGGGTGATTCACAAGCGCCATTTCAACAGCAATTAATAGAATGAACAACAAACTTTGAGATTTATTTAATTTAGTTTGTAGAAGTCTGTAATTTTGTATTGGTGTCATAAAGTGAAACTGATGTAGAACAGCTACTACTTTGGATCAAAATGACAAATATATTGCATTGGAAGCAGGACCGTGAGCCTTCTTGAACACTATACAATCCTCAAATTATAGAAAAAATAAATATTGATATACAAATATGGAGTAGTTTTAGTTAATTACCTTCAAGATTGCAACATCAGCATCAGGAATGGCCTCAAACATATCACCTTCAACATGAGCAACTCCATCATACTTGGGAGCAATGGCAATAACATGAGGCAGATCAAAGTTGATGCCTTTGATGTTAGGAAAGGCCTTCACAACCTCATTGACAGCTGCACCAATTCCCCCTCCTACATCTACAACTGATTTAACATCTGCAAATACATCTTTATACACTGACGTGATAGCCCTAAACCCAATCTTTGCTGTACATGCCAACCCATCATGGAACACCCTATTAACTTCTTGATCTCTAGATAAAAATTCCCAAATATGATGTCCATGAGCCATCTCAAACGCTATTCCACCCTCTTTGATGGCAGAGCTGAGATGGTGCATCGCGGCTAATAATTGAGGATGATTCTGCATAAGAATCATAGGAGCATAGCTTATCTCATCATCATGTCGTAACAGTAGCCTAGAGGCTGGTGTTAACCAATAAAGGGTGTCATCTTAACTATGTTCGGTGGGGTTAACATTAACTGTGGTGAAGATGTCTCTACGAACCAAAATCTGCATGACACGTTTCAGGCACCTGAAGTTGGGAGGGTGGGATTTAAAATGGGCACAAATTTCAGATACACTGATTGGATGGCCATGGGCATGGATGATGTCAGCAATGCCAAGCTCCACAATACATTTAAGTGCCATGGAATCCACAAATGCAAAAGTAATTCTGACTAATGTCTCTAGAGGTCCTTCGCCTACAACAGGATTATGCTCCTGGGACATATTATCCTACCGTCTGAAAGGAATTATAAATACCTTATTTCGTTTTCACAAAACTCAATATCCATCAACTAAATTCATACTTTCATAAAACTCAAAATTCACAGCAAAATTTGTTTTCAAGTTCGAAGCACACAAGTTACTTCCTCTTTAACAAAATTTACGTAGTATTTAAGATAAGCACAGAAGTTACTAGTTAGCTTAAATGTGCCAATATATAACATTTTACAAGACGTAACCTATTAATTAGTGAAGACTTTCAAACTTTCATTTAATTCTAATATCTGTACTAATTTTGTGTAGACCGTCCAGTAACTACACCTGACAGGCTGACATAATCAGGTTTTTGATTTCTTTCCAAGATAATGCAAACTGAAGAACCTCGTTTTGAGTTCATTTATTCTTCTATCTAGAATTGAGAGTTTCAGTGATCTCTAAAAACACTTAAAACATATTCACAGGTTTCATGGGTGACACACCACTGAACTTAGCAAGCAATCTGAGGTTAAAATATGTTTTCTACTTAGTAAACAAACCATGAAACCAGAGTGGTACGGAACTAACCAGGGTAGTAAATACTTCGTATATTGTTACAATAAACCTGCTTCACTTCCCCTTCTGCTGTAAACATGGGTGTAGGCATGCAGCTCCTGTAAATATCTCCAACAATGCTATAATGCTATCACTAGTGATTGAACTCGCTAGAAATATGAGAATTAATTCACTCCAAGTACAACACACAGAAGAGCCCGTCAGCCTTTTGCTCCCCAATCTCCATACATCTGTCAACACAAAACTACTTCAACAATGTTTGCCACACCGCAAAAATAACTGGATACAAAGATAGCAGAAACCTTCCATATCAATTCTCGAGGGCTAATCCTCAAAAACCTATATGTCATGACTTCATTAATCAAAAATTCTACTTATGATTATCTTTAAGCAAAATTAATGTTCACATAATCAGCTAATCTATAGGAGGCTATGGGTCACTGAAGAGTTGCCAAGAAGAATTTGGTTATAAAGCACTGAAATTCTCAGTACAACCTTGGACCATGTTAGCATGTAAAAGTAGAGCAAAATGACAAAAATGAAGTCTTGAATTGGAAGACAGTGCTCATTATATTTAATCCCACTTGACTTGACGTAGGCCAGCCAAGGAAACTCACACTCCAAAGGCTAGGAAGATGGACTACATTCACTACAAGAAAAAAGAAAAAGCAAGCCGAGGCAAGCTAAAAATATACTTCGTAATTTTTCTTTTTTTGAATGTCTGCAAGAAAGGGTCTGCATTTCAACTTAAATGACACAGAATTAAAGCTTGTGTTCCCTATATGTGTCAAAACTATCTGCTTATGTAAAATTACAAATAAATTATGTTACTGGTTAACATATCTTTACCTTAAATCAGTAACCGGCACAATATCAGCCAATAAGAGAAGATCTCCTTATAATCCAATATTAATGTTGTTGTAGATATTTCAAATTAAGTGCCATCTTACTAAACAACAAGAAGGTAACAATATTGGCAAGTGCTACCAGTAATCCTTGCATGTGCATTTTCCATCCTTGAAGCAATGAAATCTTCGGGTATCTCTGACAGTTATCTCCCTTCCGGTGACTGCAGAAATAAGCTTAATAGCATTATGACAATCACCACATATTCTTAGGTTCTTTCCTACAAGTATAGGATCTCCGTCTTTAGTTGACAGAAGCCCAAATGCAACTGCTAGTTTTTCGCTGTGATGAACCAACATCCTCTCCTTTTCTGCATCTCCTGCTCCATCATCCTTCACCAATGCCCATCGTAGATCTGGCACATAACCAGCAAGCTTTATCTTTAATAGTATCTCCTCTAAGTAATCATATATTTCTCTTATCATAGGGTGTGAAGCATCTTCAGCAACAAAAGTGTGAATCTTTTTGTCTATTTCAATCCAACTACAACCTGGTTTCTTTCTAAGATTTTTATCTCGCATAAGCTTCCTGACCTTTGCATAATCCTCCCATCTTTCAGCATCAGCATACATGTTTGCTAGCATGACATATGGAGTAGAATTTGAAGGATCCATCAGAAGGTATTGATTGGCTGCCTTAATAGCTAAGTTGATGTTGCCATATTTCCTGGAGGCCCCAAGCAAAGCTGCCCAGCCAATAGAACCTGGGTTATACGGCATTGACTCAATCAGCTGCTCAGCTTCACATAGTTTCCCAGCCCGACCCAGCATGTCAATCATGCAAGAGTAATGCTCTGCTTCAGGAACAATCCCATATTTCTCCTTCATCATGTCAAAATATTTCTGGCCTTCCTCCACTTTCCCTGTGTGTGCACATGCTGAAAGAACAGATATGAAGGTTATATTCGTGGGTGTATAATCAGTTTCAAGCATCCAAATGAAAAGCTGCAATGCATCGCTTCCAAACCCATGCTGAGCATAACCATCAATTATGGTGTTTATAGAGACAACATTATGCTCTGGCATCTTATCAAACAACCGCCTTGCATCTTGTAGATTTCCACATTTCGCATACATTGCTACCAAAGCATTATTTACAGCTATTCGATTTGATGGTATGTCAGACTTCAAAGCTAATGAGTGAATCTGTTTTCCATGTGAAGGGGAACGCGAGGTTGAGCATGCGCTAATGACACAAACAAAGCTGCAATCATCTGGGTGATGACCAATTCGCAGCATGTCTCTAAAACACGCAACAGCCTCTTCAGATAATTCATCAAACTGAGAATATCCAGAGATAATAGTGTTCCACAGAACCAAATCAGGCTCTGGGATTTCCTCAAATATTCTCCTGCATTCTGACATACTTCCCCCACATTTAGAATACAAGTCAATCAGCCCACTCCCAACATGTGGGTTCGAACAAAAACCCATTTTGATCAGCTGAGCATGAAACTGAAGACCGCCAAACCGATCCTCTAAGCTCGTAAATGCAGTCAGTACACTAGCTAAAGTATACATATCAACATACATATTCCTCTTCACCATCTCCTGAAACATCTCAAGAGCTTTCTTTCCTTCCTTATGCTGTCCATACGCAACGATCATAGCATTCCACGAAACCTCGTCTTCCCTCCCACTCATCTCACAAAACACCCTCTTAGCCTCCTCCAAAAACCCATTTTTACTATAACAACTAACAAGAGAATTATTAACAGACGCATAAAAAACATCATACCCTCCTTTAACAACCAAACAATGCAACCCTCTAATCAATAAAACATCATTACACGAAGCCGAAATCATGGAAGATAAACTAAACCCATCCATATCAACACCCATCTCCCTAATCCTATCAAAAAGTCTAAAAGCAGACCATGTATCCCCTCGTTCAGCATAGGCAGCAATAAGGGTATTAAAAGACACAATATCTGGTTCAGGAATTTCGTCGAACAGTTGGTGGGCAATCCGAGTTTGACCCTCTTTAACATATGCAGCAATAATGGCATTGTAGGAGAAGACATTTGGGTATGGTGTTGCGTCGAAAACGTTGCGCGCTGCAGAAATGCGTCGGCATTTTGAGTACAGAATGATGAAGTGGTTGGAAAGATAGATTGAAGGTGGGATTATAGATTTTATGTAAAGGGTATGAAGAGATTTGCCTGTTAATAGATTTCTTTTAGCAATGCATGATTTCAGAAGTTGGCAAAAGTTGTAGAGATTATTCCATGAACTTTGGTTCATCAGTTCATCTAGAATTGAATTTTGATTGATTTTGATGATAATAATAGTTGTAGTTAAGGTCAAGTTTTTTAGAACCAACCTAGAGAAGACTAGCATGTGTACGTTTTGAAATTGAGTTGCTTTTGTAAACTCTCAAAGTCAACAAACATTGACTCATTGAGCTATCAAGATTACAAAGTGTTAGACATGATCACGAGACGGGTTAATAAAGTTGGTCGGTTTTAGGGTTTCAAGCCAAAAACATTCGAGCTGAGCCTAAGTTCGGGCCATAATTTTATGTTTAAAGTTTAAACATGTTATTTTATGTCAAAAAAGCACGATTTTCAATCTATTTTAGTTTGATTAAAAGAATAACTAAAATAATAAATTTCAAGATGCCCAAAAGTGAAAAAAAAAAAATAAGGATAATTGAAGTCGGGTCGACTCGAGCACTAACTTTGGCCCCAATAACTATTTCTCGGACTAAGCAATTTTCGAGCTAAGGGAGGGAAGGGAAAGTGAGTACTCGTAATACATTTTTCCTTATGTGAATAAGGCATATAGCGAAATAGAAGAGAAAGGAAATTCCCTTTTAATAAATCAATCCTCTCCTTCGTAAGAGAGATTTATGAAAATATTCGATCAAACTTCTAAGTCACGTATTTGAGCCAAAAAAATATATACTTCCTCCGTTTCTATTTAGTTGACGCATTTGATTAAGGCACATACTAGGTTAGGTCCCGTGCCATGCACAGTATATTTTAATATTTATTATCAACTTTGCATTATATTTAATTAAAATAAAATGAGCCTTTTAATCCTTTGTTCTTATAGAAATTACAATCATTTTGTTATATACTCGTATTGACACTTTGTTCAATCCTTTGTTCTTATAGAAATATGTAGTAGAATGAGTTTCCTCAAAAAGAAATTAAGAATACTCGTACTAAATAGTAGAAGAAGAAGATGATACAAATACCAAGTAAATTTTTGTGTGCCTAATTCAGTAGTTCTTGTCAAGCAAATGAATGGAGATTATATCTTTTTAGAAAAATATTCTCAAAAGATTGCGTTTTTTTTAAGTACTTATATGTTGTCAAAACACATACCTTAGATAGTGGCATATCCATCTCTAGAATGCAAAAGATCATTAATCCATCATTTTATACACGTAACTATGACAATTATTATTATGTAATAATTTCCTAAAATAAATGTTTTATAGGAGCTTTTTTTTAAAAAAAATAAAAAAATTAAAGGCACACCAGAAATTAACACGTGTCATTGAATACCTATTCATCTAGTGATCTGATCTATGTATGTATATATATATATATATGAACCAAGGCTAAAATAAGAACTAGGAACTAATCTAGGCCCTTAAATCATGTTAATCGGACGGCTCACATGCTTCCCGTGTCATAAATGGCATTTTCGTAATATTTGAATGTTACAAACTGATTCCCAGCTTCATTTCTAAAAAGTAAATAAAAAGTTAGTAAAAGTAAATGAAATCAGTCGTAAAGTAAATAAAATTGCCTTAAAAGTTAAAAAACTGGAAACAAAAAGTTTGAAAATCCGCGAAATTACGAAAATGCCATTAATGAAAGCGGGTGAGATGTGAGCCGTCAGATGGAGCACGATTGAAGGCTAAGATTGGTTCCTAGTTCCTATTATTCACCTTGGTTCTCACATGATCTCAATTATATATATATATATATATATATATGTTTCTTTCAAATTAGAGGTTATTTAATTTATTTATTCTTCACAAGATTAGAAAATAAATACATATGATGTTAAAAAAAAACCGTAACATCCGAGGCAACATCCGGATCAAACACTAGCTATACAAATAGTTGAATTATCAAATTAAAGAAGTAAAAAGTACAAATTAGCAATCCGGGGCACACACTAGTTTACATTATTAAAAGATGGAATAGTTCATATAAGTTCATAGCCCTAGTTTGTATAGTAATATTTTCATTCGAGGGATTGATATTTTGAGTGTATAATTTTGTGTCATTAGAAAAAATAACGTTTAAAGTTATTTAGTGGTTGTGACTCAAAAATTTTAGATTAATACTTTTTATAATGGTTAGGTAAGATGTTTTTGGAAAAATTGAGCTAAAAATAAAAGGTATAAAGAATATTGCATGATTTAACTGACATTTCTTAAGTTAATACAAATTTTCTTATCTTTGTTAAATCTTTTTTTTTTTGACAAGATCTTTGTTAAATCTAAAATTGCATAATTTATTTATTTCACTTTCTCTAAGGTATATATAGACAATATAGTCATCATCTCTATTTAAAATAAAATATAGACATCAATCAA
Organism: Chenopodium album; assembly: GCF_948465745.1. Lineage (NCBI taxonomy): Eukaryota > Viridiplantae > Streptophyta > Magnoliopsida > Caryophyllales > Amaranthaceae > Chenopodium > Chenopodium album. Next base: position 37,886,088 of record NC_137850.1, read on the forward strand.
TTAACCTATACTAAGCTAAAAGCGAACCTAAGATGACATTTGTCACGATGTCATTAATAATTTTCCCTCCTTTTTGCACTTTCTTTTTTTTTTTTTACCAAATTTTAATGACTCCCATTTTATAAGCTACAATAATACTTATTTCTATTTTGACAACATATCTAATCCAATCATACTCAATTAATCAATATTTTTTTTAACATATATTCTATATACTATTAATCTTTTAGTTACAAGTATACAAACATAGATTAAAAATAAGGTATTAAATATTAAGGAGTATCAATTTTTTCCTCCAAGCTCCAACTAATATTAATCATTTGACATTAATCGTTATGCAATGTGATTATTAAAATTAAAATAAAAACCGCTACTACTCACTATAAATACATTTAAAAAAAGTTGATTATGGAATACTAATTATCCTAAAGTAATATAAATCAACTAAATTTTCATTTAATGCCGGTCAAAGTGTGTCAACAAAAATATAAGGACAAATGTATATGAGTTCGTATACGGGTACTAACCTTTTATTTTTTTTCCCTTTTTTTTTGAAGACATATACGGGTACTAACCTAAGCTTATATTTTCGTTTTCTTATATAAAACCCAATAGTTTCTAAATTTCTATTAATAAATTATTTTTTATAACATTCAAAACAATAACCTTTACGCATTTGGTATAAATTAAAATTCAAGTTATTTTGTCACATATATTTTTTTTTGATAAATTGTTAAATTAACAACCATTCTTTATTCCCCTCAAAAATAAAAATAAAAAATAATTAAAAACCATTCTTTATAATTTTTTTTGTAAAGTTTAATTATAACCGTGCATGGCACGGGACTTAACCTAGTGATAGTATATAACCCAACTACTACTTGTTTGTTATCAAAAGTGAGTCAACTATAAATTTAAGTATAATATTACTTACTATTAAGTATTACTTGTTAAAAAAAATTGCATAATTTATATTAATTGACCTTTCTTATCTTTGTTAAGTCTTTTTTTTTTTGAAGGGTACCTTTGTTAAGTCTAAGATTGTTATTTTTAAGGGTGTAATCCCCCGTATTTTTAAATATGTTATAAATGAAATTTAATTTTATTTATAATATTTATTTGTATTTTTCCGTAATTTATTTTCAAAAGATTCAAATTATTAATTTGGGTCGGAAATTATTTTGGTACTAATTATTTTATGAACCTTCATTCTACCATTTATGTCAATACAACTAAAGCCTAGTCCATTTCATTCATTTAACCCATTAACCTTATGAGACCCAATAAATCTACTTACCCTACAATATTCTCTCCTATAAATACCTCATTAATCCCCAAAATTTTCCCCACACAAAAGGTTAGTCTTACTTTCTTTTCTCTTTATTTTATTTATTTTTCCTTTATTTACCTTTTCTTTTCTCTTTCCTTTTTTTTTTCTTTTCTATTCTTCCTCTCCTTCTTTTCCCCTTATTTCTATTTCTATTTGCATAATTATATAAGTATTGTTTTGGGTTTTTGATTTAATTGTTTGAAATTGATATAATTAGTATCAAATCTATATTTTGATGGTAAAAGGTTATAATTTTAGATTATATACATATTTTAATTTTTAGATTTCCGTTCGTTAATATTAATCCCGTTTTAATCCCGACCAAGTTCTGAACTCATCCGATTTTGATTAAAAAAAAAAAAGTAGTGTTTTCCATGTGAAAACAATGTTTTAAGAAAGATTCACTACCTTTGGTAGTGAGCACCACTCTCTCGTGGCCTAATTCAGCCTCTAAATATGATTTTCGACCAGTTTTTGATTTTTAACGAAGTTTTTTTTTATGCTTTAAATTTTATCCTTGAGTTTAAAGGGTAAGAAATAATTTAATGTTTCTATGGATAATTTAAGTATAAAGATTTATTTTGATGAAGTTTTAAAGGCTTTTTGATTGGTTTAAAATGCTGGAATTTTATTTAAAGTAGTATAATTGTGATTTTGATAAAAGGGTGTAAGAACCCATTAAAAAGGGAGATTATTAGGGGTTTTTTTTAATTAATTTTCAGATTTTTATTAGACTTTAAACTTGCTGTAATTTCAGGTATAAGACTGTATTTTAAGGTTTTTATGAAGAAAATTTAAAGAACTATGTATAAGCCTTTAATTTTAACTAAAGGGAAGGTTTTAAAGTTTTGTTTGATTTGGATTTTGAAAGTTTTAAAGTAAGTTAGTATTGCTGTAAATTTGATTGATTGGGTATTGATTGAGATGTTATTGTTTGGTTTAGGAGTGGAGTTTATTGAAGGTGATTTCTAGATAGTAAAGTGGCATACCAACTCGTCTATTCAAGGTACGTACGAGTTACGAAACCTTGCCTTTAGATGCATGTTTAAGGATGTATCGAGAACTTAGTATCATGTATAGGGACGACTGGGTTAAATTGTTTGGTTATACATTGTGAATTTCATTTGATGTGCACTATTCCTTATTACAAATATTGGTTATGCTCTAATTATGCAAGGTGCACTTAGAGGCAAAGGTATGTGATTGGTGAAATGATTTATTTATTACTCATTCTTGATTAATGAAATAGGATGAGTAAAGGAAAGATTCAAGTCTTATAAGACAAGGTTAAGAATTTGGGGTGCCTTATGCACTCAAGGTGTTTATACACCGAGGTAGTAAAGGAATAAATAATAAATGTTGTTTTGTCACTAATAAATCAAGAATTGAAATCGGAAACTTGCCTTGCTTGATTTAATTGTGTTTGGAATGTTTGTATTGTTATGCATATGAGTCATCACCAAGTTTAAACCTGTAAATCACGTAAAGTGCAAGATGGATGAGCAATAAAACTCTGGATTGGTGCACATCTGGACTAATGACAATCAGGGGTTGGGTACATGGGGTATTAGCCGTGTACTTTTCTCGAGGCCGTATGATCTACGAGTCTCTTATTTCAAATATTTTTCTTAAAACTAGGAGTTAGATGAGATCTCATACTAACTACGGTCACGGAGTCGCGCCTGTGGTCGTTGGATGTTTATTGATGTTTCCGAAAGGAGGCATGGGGTTTTTCTTTATTGATGTTCCAAATGGGACATGGGTTGGACAACCTTGTCTATTGCTAAATCCAATGAATAAATTGAAATGAGTTAGCTACTATTAACTAGTGAAGTCTTAATAAATTGGTTAGTTGAGTCATGTGTTGAGTTTATTATTTAATGATGCTTATGTTTGATTATTAGTAGCATGTTGCGTAATTCTTAATTTATTTCGCAGCTTGAATGTACTCAGCTTTGCTGATTGCGTGCTTTTGTGTGTGTCTTTCTTTGGTCATGGCCTTCGCCTTTCAATGACCCTGTGATGATCCAATTTTTACACTTGTAATATTGGGGAGCAGATTAACTACATGTTCTTACACATTCAGCATTCGCATCAAGGTTGTGGGATTTTGAGTGGAGTGTTGGTTACTTTTCACTACTTATTTTGCTACTTACTTTTGAATTCATTAAACTCAATTTCATTTTATACTATTTTACTAATTTGAGTTTTGAATAAGGGCCTTAAAGGTTCCAAGTTGTAAGATTTAATTTGGTTTTGGTTATTGGTTTTGAAACTTATTTATATTTGATTTAGGTTTTCCGATGCTTTTTCTGATATAGCCTTAACGTTTGAACACGTGGCGGTAGCATGCCAGTAATTCCCTTGGATATTGTTCAGGGTATTTACAGGTTTTAAGAGAGAATTATTGGGGTGTTACAAAGGGCATATTCGTTAAATCAAATATTGTTTTTTTAAAGGGAAGATTGCATAATTATATATCATCGTAATATATATGTTAGGACAATCATGGTATATTTAGTAATACTTGGTGATTATTGTTGTTTCCTTAATTTTAGGAGATAATAAATTGATGGTGGGAATATTTATATATTTGACATTATTATATCATTGTCATATAATTTCTCCATAGACTGTAAGTTTTTTTTTATATTTTTTATTTAGATATATGCAAAATATTTGTTTCTTTAAATATTTTTTTTTTTTAAAAAAAAATATACTAAGGACACACCAGGAGATGACATGTGTCATGACTGCTGTGTCTTTTAGTATATAACTAGTGTGTCACCCTGGCGTTGCCTCGGGATGTTACTTTGAGTAATTTCTTGGAAAAATTGCTCCCATTAATCTGAACTTTGCCTCGTCCACCGAAAATAATCCCAACTTTCGTTTATTATCTATTGCACCCAACTTTTGGGGTATTAATTTTCGTTGCACCCAACAGGTCATCTAACCTGATGTAGTAGGTTACCTAGCCACGTGTCAACGTATGATTGGCTTGATTTTTTTTTTTAAAAAAAAAAACCAAAAAATAAAAAAAAAAATAAAAACCCCACAAACCACCCATACCCAGCGGCTGCCACCACACCCCCACCCCCACCCCCACCCCGCCGGGAAATCACCCCCATCCCCGAAAAACCCCTCCCCTGCTGCCGGAAACCACCGCCCAGCTTTCCCCCTCCCTCGAAACCCACCCCTTCCCTTCCCCCACCCCGAAAACCCCTCCCCCACCCCCGAAATCCCCTCCCCCACCCATGAAAACCCCCTCCCCTGCTGCCGAAAACCACCGCCCAGCTTTCCCCCTCCCTCGAAACCCACCCTTTCCCTTCCCCCACCCCCGAAATCCCCTCCCCCACCCACGAAAACCCCTCCTCCACCCCTTCCCTTCCCCCCACTATAGTTTCCCAAATCATGAGCAAGGAGGCCACAAAATTGGCCAAAAATGGCAGAAATTGGTCGATTTAGGGCTAACTCCAACCATTCAGCCCGAAATCGGCCAATTTCGACCGTTTTCACCCATTTCTATGGCCGTTTTCAGGGAGAAATGGGGGTGCGTTTCTGGTGGTTTTTGGGCGTTTCCGGGGGTGGTTCCGGCGTCGAGGTGGGCCAGGGGTTGCGACGCCGAGGTGGGCCAGGGATTCCGGCGTGGAGGTTGGGGCTGAGAGAAGCTAAGGGAGGTGGCGGTGGTGGACGGTGGCTGAGAGAAGCTAAGGGGAGGTGGCTGTTGGGGTTTTTTTTTTTTTTTAATTATGTTATTAATTTTTTTTTTCTATTTTTTTCAACCAATTACATGTTGACACGTGTGCAAAAAAAAAAAAAAATCAGAAATGTTTACCTAATTTACCGGTTGCAGGTCATTTGGGTGCAATGGAAATTAATACCCCCTAAAGTTGGGTGCAATAGATAATAAACGAAAGTTGGGATTATTTTCGGCGGACGAGGCAAAGTTCAGATTAATGGGAGCAATTTTTCCTAATTTCTTTTGTTTTTTTTTTAATAAAGTGTTTGAAGTATTACTAATTTGGAATGTAATGTTGAATATTGAAGAGTATATAAAGAATAATATGTGTCTCTTTGTTTTTGAGTTTGGATCGATACAATTTTGTATTTTGCATTTAATTAAATACATTTATGTGGAAGAATAGAACATAAATAATTGGTAGTTAAGATGGTAAGGCATGTGGTGTTTCCTCCAAAGGAAACGTGTCAACTAAACAAAAACTTCCTAAAAAGGAATGTGTGTCAACTAAAAAGAAACGGAGGTAGTATATAAATTTGAAACTAACAAAAGTTAACACACTTTCCATTTCACAAGATAACAATAACATCGTATAATTTCCAAGAAAACTTATTTTATGGAAATTCAAATTTAATAAAATCTATCTTGAATGAAGATTAAAGAAGAGAATGATATTTGTTGACGTTACATTCACTAAGAGAGGAAAAGGAAATGACATTTAAAATTGCCCATTCAATTAAATCATAAGCCAAAGCCACCAAGGATGCCGCCAAGCTGATCAACATTTTTGTCTTCTTAAGAGTTTCATCTAACAGTGGTCTTACAGTTCCTTCCTATAAGTCTCTCTTTTCATATAACCAATAGGATAGCCTAAGGGTTGTTTGCAAGGCTGCTATGTAATTAGAATCACCGGACTGAAAACTTAGTTGTAAAGTAGAGACAACCAACTGGATCAAGACAAAGTAGCATCTTGAGTTATCCTTCTGACATCGACTCAAATTAATTGATTTTCTGTTGCCTGGTAAATGTTTGTCTTGATTTTGCAACACTCTTATGCCACTTCTACTTATAGGCATTATGTGTAGCCGACTCTATTGGCAAGCATCTTAATGGGGTTTCGACAAGCAGAGCTGATATGATTATTTCAGTATGTCTTTTGGTTGAGATCTTCCTTAACTTTTATGTCTATTAACAGCAATTTTATTCTTCACTTGCTGCTGCAATACATGTCTAGTTCCTGCGTATCTTTCCTTTGATAGTAAATATAGTTATTTGTTATGGTACGTTGATTAATGGTTAGAATAACTACCCCTGTTATTTGCAACATTTTCTTTCGGGTGTCAAACTTTGGAAATTTTGACTATAGCTCTCAAATGTACTTGTAATATAGTAATCAAACTAGTTAAAGAATTTGTTATGGTACGTTGATTAATGGTTAGAAATTTTGACTATAGCTCTCAAATCTTAATGTAGTAATATACATAGTTAAAGAATTGGTAATCAAAGTTGAGCATTAAAAACCGTGAAAAGGCAAGCAAACTAGTAATTAAGCGGAGGAAGTATTTGTTTTATCCAATAATCACCATGATGGTGTTAGTTTGTTACTTGGTTTTCTTTGGCAGTTGGTAACGATGTAATAAATCAAGAAAAGATTCATTAAAAAAAAATTGGACAGTGAAATTAAGACAAGGGGTACCTCATTAAACGTTGGACCACAGGTCTATATTTCCATCAAGTGTTAAATATCCTGGATTTTGTTTGGCTATAGCGGTTCCAGAATGTTCTGTGAAAATATCACGATGAGTTCCTTAAAAAGCTTTCGATTGGTACCATGAACCTCAAGACTTTCTACTTGAAAATTATTGGAATCTGTACCCCTAGGCCCTAGGGTAGTGTTTAACATACGTTACTTTCACAGTTGGATTAATACAATTTAGTTCACTGTATAGTTGTTGAAAAATGCTTCAGTGAAGGGCTGTGAAGCATTAATTTAGGGAAGAACTCTGTTTTATCTTCTAAAAAACAGGGTGTAAAGCATAAATAACAACTGTTACTAGTTTGTTGGCAGATCACAATTTTATGCTGGTGCCACTTATTATAGGAATTGAATGTTTTTTAGATGTGTATTTTTTTTTCTTTCCGGGTATCTTAATCTGACCAAAGATAATATCAGTTTGTTTGGCTAACTTAGAAAGCTATTAGTTGATGACTTGATGATTATTTAGAAACTTTATCAAAGAATTTCATTGTGACTTGGTTAGGGACAGGCATGATAAAAGTAGGATTTATGTAGAAGACTGAGTGTTTCACACATAATGGCGTAGAAAGTTGATAGCACTACACATTTTTTTTTTTTTTTTTTTTTTTTGAAGGATGATAGCACCACACATTAGGCAGTTGAATGTTTTCATTTTATTGAGTGCAATGGATGAACTATTTATGCTTTCATCGTTTGTTTACAGGTTCTTAAAAAGCAAGCGGGACTGAAAATGCAAGACTATGTAATCATTCTCTTCACTACTACCCTTGTGCTTCATGCTGCAGCTCTAAAGTGTCTTAGTCTCATATTTAGTCTTTCATCTTTTTAAATTCTTTTTCATGTTCACTCTCTTTTTTTTTTAAAAAAAAATAAGGTTGGGGTAAGGCTAAATATATCTTCAACCAACCATAGCTCAGTCAGGATCCATACTGCATCCATAAAATTCTCAATTATAAATTATACTTCGTATGATATAGTTGGATGATGAATGGTGGGTTGCAGGATAATATTGTTAAGATGATGTCAATCAGAATGGAGAATATAATATCCTGTTATATAATTATAAAAAATTATCTTATAATTATCTTGTCAATGGTGCATTATGTTTCAAGAACATGCAGTGTCCCAAAACATAATTCATTGCATATTGTGAAAAGATATTGTGCCTACTTCAATTTGCATTTATGTTAATCTGATCAATTAGTGATGTTGGACATGAGTATATGCCCAGGTATTAGACTCGATTATATTAGGGAAACTATGCATGTTTTTATTTGTATACAGGAAATGTCCAGTGTTTATATCCATATCAGAGTGTCGAGTATCAAACATTGGTACTAGTGGTTTAATGTAGAGCCATGATAAATAGTTCTACATCACTGTTCATTGGCTTCAGCAACTTTTTTTAAGAGTATAAGTTCTATATTAACTGATTACTTAGTATTAGGGTCTTCTTCAATTGGTTAGTTCAATGGAGAATTTTGTTCCATGCATTGAACAACTGTCAGCAGCGTCTTTGAATTGGTCTATCTGCTTTTTTGATGGAGTAGAATGGATAGTAAAGAAAGGAAAAGTTTTCTTTCATTAGGTAGGAATCTGTAGGAAAGGAATATTCAGAAAATCTATTTCAATACAAATTAAACCGAACAACCTAAAGCACTGTTTCCCTTCGTTTCCTTTATGATCATCTCCAAATGCCAAAAAGCTCTAGGTTATCAGCAATATGTATATTTGAAAAGATTACAATGTGTCTTTAGTTTTCTGGATTCTTGCAAGGGAGTGTAGGACTTCTTAGATCCTCTCCTCCATTAGGAAATGTAGCCTAAAAGCCTATACGTCCGTTGAGCAGCTGATCTTCAAGTCAGAAGCATTTCCGGAAGCACCATGCTCATACTATATGTACACAAGACTCGAACTATATTTACACAAGACTCATGAACTACCGAAGAGACTTGTTAAAAGTTTTATATTTTTTAACAAATAGTATCAATCCCATTGTATGATTAGAAAACCACTAGACTAACAAGGATCAGAGAAAAGTCAAAAACAGGGTGTTAGTCAAATAAATAACCCATTTTAACTCATACTGTTAAAAAACTGTTTTATGCTTGCTCATCAGTGACAGTGGATACAGAACAATGGGCACATGATGTCCAATTTAATTGTTTCTAAATTTGTACAAGCCATTGTTCCGTTTTAAAGAACATACATGATGCTAATATATTAGCTTCATGTACCTGATGATTAATGTATTACTGATTTTACTATGTGCTGGTTGTGGAACTCATTTCCAAGCTAGAGTCTGGTACTCTGGTTACTCTGGATATAGTTTTGTTATAATTCATTTTTGTTTTTTTTAACTGTTGTAAGTTCATGGTAATTGTAACTTGTTCATCTCTGTATGTGCTATATGCTAATGTAACTTCTTTTTTGTAGAGTGTTTTTCTTAATGTTGTTAGTGGAGTATCTCTCACTGAAACTGCAGGAGATCTTGCTGTGGCAGCGACAATTTGCAGCAGGCATGTTTTCTTTTTCGGAAATTTCATGAAATGCCCCTGAGTAATTTTTTTATTCACCAAATACCCATCAAAACTTTCAAATTCACCATATACCCTTCAATTTAATAAAATTGTCACCATATGCCCAAATGACTAACGGATGTCAGCTCCGTTTGTCATTAGGGTTTAGTACGCCACGTGGTAGTATCTTATTGGTTGTCTTTTCAATTAATTAAATTAAATTTAAAACAATTATTTATTTAACTTTTTTATAAAAAAAAATAACAACCCCAACCCCAACCCCACCCAAACCACCAGCACAATACCACCACCACCAACCTGCCTTGAACCACCAAGCCTGCAACTCAGCCCAGCTACCTCGCGCCGGCGACTCTGCCCAGCCATCTAGTGCCGGCGACTCTACCCTGCCACCTCGCGTCGGCGACGTTGCCCAACCACCCTTCCCCCGATTTGCAAATCTCCCTCGGAAATCCCTCCCTTTCCTTGACCACCGTCGACATCCAAATCCCCTCCTCGCGTCAGCGATATCGCCCCTCCCCGTGCCACCAAACCCAAATGTCCCTCCCCCTGCCATCTCCAACCGATGAACCACCACGTCGAATCCCAAAATCAAAAACCCCAAAAACTAAAACCTAGGTTTCGATTTTGGGGTTTTAATGTTTCGAGGTGGTGGTTTTCGACTTAGCTGGGTAGCAGCGTGGGGGAGAGGGTTGGGCTGCCGCCGGCGAAGGGGTTTCAAGGGGAAATGTGGTCTGGCACGGGGAAGGCGATTAGGACGCCAGCGATTGGGGAGCAAGGGGAGGGTTTTTCCGCAAAAAAAAAAATATAATGCTTTTAAGGACGGGACATGGTGGTTTAGGGTAAGGACAGGGACGCCGGCGAGTGGGGGAAAAGGTGCGGACACCGGCGCGTTGAAGGGCGGGGGTCATCGACGAATTTCGTGCGCCGATGCAACTGTTCAGGGTGGCGGGGATAGGGTCGGGTGGTGGTTGGGGTTGGGTTGTGGTTGGGGTTGGGTTGTGGTGGGTGGGGTTTTTATTTATTTTAATTTTTATTTTTTGGTAATTTTTTTTAAAATTAAAATAATTTTAAAAATAACCTATAAGAAGCTGCCACGTGGCAGATTTTAACTTTCATTGACTAACGGAGTTAACGTCCGTTAGTAATTTGGGCATATGGTGACATTTTTGTTTAATTGAAGGGTATATGGTGAATTTGAAAGTTTTGATGGGTATTTGGTGAATAAAAAAATTACTCAGGGGCATTTGGTGAAATTTCCGTTTCTTTTTTTTGTTGGCTCATTTGTCTTACCAAATTTTCTGGCATTTAGAGAGAAAACTATGTTGCTAGGTTTGGTATGACCGCAGTAGTGTACTTATACCTGATTCTAAGCTCTTATCCAACCATTTCTCTTGGCTCTCCACTACACTTTTAGAGACTTGTGTTGTCCAGCCTTTTCATATTCTTTCTAGAGTCTTTTTTTTATTTCTTGTCATCTTGGTGAGGAGTCTTGGTTTTTGGTTGGTGATATATGCCTTACTCGTGAGTTCTTTAAAGTGTATATTGCTCAAAAAACTATAACTATCCTTTTCTTGTAATCAAATTCGAAGTAACATATCTACATTTGCCTTCTTCAGTCTTCTGGAGTTCCCTCTACCAAATAATGTAGCATTTATTGGAGAAATTGGCCTTGGTGGTGAACTCCGAATGGTAAGTATGAGGCTCTTGCCAAATTATTTTTTTGCCAATATAAATATGCAACTGAAGTAAATTTCCAACAATTTATTAAAAATGCTTGCCCTATTGAGGAAGTAACATAATCTCACATAATCTATTTCTCTATGACCAATTGACCACTGATTTTTCTAAGCCTGTATATAATGCTCCATAAATTGTCTGTTGTTTATTCACACCCCCTTCTTAACTTAGAATGTTATGTTAGTCTATATTTTGACCGAAAACTTCTTTGCAGGTTTCGAGAATTGAAAAAAGGGTTAATACTTTGGCTAAACTTGGATATTGTTGAAACTAAAGAGAAAGATAAAAACTGATAATTCGATATATTCACACAATGAAATCAACTTACATAATGCATTTAAATAGAATGAAAAACCTAACTAATGGGTCCTATAATTTAGGATCATTATCCCACTAACATAGTAACATTACTCCACTACGTACATAACCAAAAACACTAAAAACAATATTCCTAAAAATACTCCAACTAAGTTTGAATTAATCAACCAACACACCCCCTTGATTCAAACTTACTGAACTCGACTACGGACTACCAAGATACAAATTACATAACCGCAACCATGAACAGGCAAACACGACTTGAACACAACAAATAAAAACTCTCGACTTTGACTTGAACACGACCTTGAACTCGACACAAACATTCATAGCCCCACGACAAACATGGCTTTAACTACGACATTTGACTTCTTGCATAGTCATGACCTCTTCGACTTTCTTCATCACGACCACGACTTGGACCTCGACTTGGATGATGCTATTCCCACGAACGCGATGCACATATTCATCTCTTTGCTACAGAAACTACGACCACAACCACACAACTACATACACTCGACATTTCCATATCACCATGGACTTCATTACTGCCAACACTAAGCAACCACGACCCAAACATGAACACAATACTTGGATTTGAAGATGATTTACATCATGACCACTGCTTCTACTTCTGTTGCCACCACGACCTCCACCTTTTTCATAACCATGACCACCTCGACGATAACTACTACCAATTGCATACCCAGGACTGCAACAACTAATACAAAAAGACCCATCGACACATTAAATGCACCCATTTCTACAATGACTAAACACACAAAAAATAAAATTCATTATGAAAGAAAAAACTCACTATGTTTTACACTCAAACCTCACGACTCTTTTACTCACAACAAACACGACTGATATTTTTAGTTTAACTTCAGATTTTTTTTTTTCATCATCTCTTTCCCTTCCCGGATCTAACCTGAAGCTCTTGATACCATGTTGAAACTAAAGAGAGAGATAAAAACTGATAATTCGATATGTTCACACAATGAAATCAACTTACATAATGCATTTAAATAGAATGAAAAACCTAACTAATGGGTCCTATAATTTAGGATCATTATCCCACTAACATAGTAACATTACTCCACTACGTACATAACCAAAAACACTAAAAACAATATTCCTAAAAATACTCCAACTAAGTTTGAATTAATCAACCAACAGATATAAAACATGCATTGTTTCAAAGTCGGGTGAAAAAGCCATAACAACTCTCGGCTTTGAAGGGTTACAGGCAGTGGGATGCAAGAACATGAAAGAAGTCATTGATAAAGTATTCAGTACTTGAGAAGAGAAAACCATAAACTTTTCTCATTTTTTTGGCATCTTATAAGCATATGTAACATTGATATTATGTTGTATTGTTGTGTAAGAATATGATGGAATGTAAATATGACATAGATAGATTATTAGATGCACTCATGTATATACGATTTTACCTCTATTTTAAGGACGAAGTTCACTAGAGTCGGTTCATTCATGTACTGAACAAGCACATGGTTGAAATGCACATGTGCAATTTTGTCGACTGATAATGCTAATATAAAATATTGGAGCCCTATGGGTAGTTTTACATCTGAACTTTGTCAATAGCTTTGCCTTCTCTATTGTCTATTTCAATTATTGAATGACAAGAGACTCAGTTGATTTCGCGTTTTTGTGGTACATAAAAAAGGTGCTGTAGAATTTTGAACTTTTGTGATGATACAGAACTTTGGTGACATTTTGGAGGGTTTGCAGTAATTTCAGATACTTGTGGAATTGTGATGGAACTTTTGGTGGTACTCCTTATTAACAAGATTTTTAATTGATTAGCATTCTTGATTCTACACACTGAAAAGCTTAAGGAAATAAAAAACTGTAGAAATATACCCTTAGTATATCAGGGTGTATAAGCCTTTTTTGTTTTTTGTCTGTTTGTGTAATACACTCTGTAAATCAGAGTTTTCTAGCTGTCTTGTTTTTGTTCTTTTAGCTTGGTGTGCTGTCACACTATGAATGGTGTAATGTTGGTATAAATATGAATGTGAGAATCCTCCTAGGGCAGGACCAAGGAAATATTTCTCGCTGCGTCGTTATTTTCACTGAATGATGAAATAAAGATTGAATCTTTCTTCATGGTATCAGAGCTCACCAGGTTGTGGGACTGAAAAAAAAAACGAAAAATTTAATCTTTCTTGAAAATTAAACAATCCAAGCCAAAACAAACACAAAATGGGTGACAAACCAGTAATACCTTATAGTGATCCTTACTACTTAGGTAGTTCTGATCATTCGACTAATGTTCTGGGTAGCATAATCTTTAATGGAAGCAACTACCTCAACTGGAGCAGAGGTGTAAAGATGGCTCTAAGGGCCAAGAACAAACTTGGATTCATCGATGGAAAGGTAAGAAAACCTTCTGCTAGTTATGAAGATTTTAGCAAATGGATTAGGAATGATTATATGATAAGATGCTGGTTGTTTGCTTCTGTTACACCTAAGATAGCAGAACAAATGTTAATATGTGAATCTTCTAAAGAATTTTGGGATGAATTACTGGAGAGATATGGTGAAACAAATGCACCACAATTGTATTTGTTAAAGAAGGAAGTGAATGGTTTGCAGCAAAATGAAATGAGTGTAGGAGATTACTATGGAAAACTTAGAAGCTATTGGGATGAGATAAGTAATCGTGAAGGATATCCTGAGTGTAGTTGTGGAGCCATGACAAAGTGCACTTGTAGTGTTCTAAAGAAACTGGTGGAAAGGGATGCAAAGAACAAGGTAATAGATTTCTTGATGGGTTTAAACGGAGTCTATGAAAATATGAAAGGAAATATCCTTACTATGGATCCTCTGCCATCTATAAACAAGGCATACCACATGATTCAGCAAATTGAGAAACAGAAGGAGATTTCCAGCACAATGGAGTCAGGAGTGGAGTCTAGTGCAATGGTAGCAAGTAAACCCTTCAATGGAAGTTCTCAGCACAACAATCACAATGGTAAGGGTAAAGGATTTCAGAAGAGAGAAACTAAAGAAGAGAAGCAAAGGAAGTATTTTTGTGAACATTGCAAGATGAGAGGGCATGTGAAAGAAGGATGCTTCAAACTACATGGGTATCCAGATTGGTTCAAGAATCCCAGCAAAGGAAAGGGTACAGCAAGTCATGCTGCAAATGTAAGTGCAGCAAAAGAAGAAGAAATGCAAGATTCTCCCTTGGATGAAGGTGAAGGTTCAAAGGAGATGATCAGTGCAGTTGTGCGGCAAGTTCTTAAGGCAATGAATGGAAAGCAACAAGATGTATCTAGTTCCTCTCATTTGAGCAATTTTGCAGGTATAATCTCTTCCTATAATGCTTGCTCTTATTATGAAATTTTTGGAAAAAAATCCTGGATTATAGATTCAGGAGCTTCAGATCACATGGCATGTAGTAAAGATCTTTTTAGTGAGATAAGGAGTTTAAAGAAGCTTGTATCTGTAGGACTTCCAGATGGAACCATAAAATCTGTGAAGGAAATGGGGACTGTAATCTTGAACCCTGGTATAACTTTGAGGAATGTATTGCACATACCTGAATTTAGACATAATCTGCTATCTGTGAGCAGACTAATGGAGCAAGCAAAGCTGAAAGTGATATTCACTAATAGTGAGTGTACTTTTCAGGACCCTTCTAGTGGGAAGGCTGTTGGAACAAGAAGAAAGATAGGTGGTCTTTACAAGCTATTGACTGAAGAAGAAAATGGAGAATGCAGAAGAGGAGAATTACAAAAGGATAAAGGAGTTTTGGTGGAATGTAATAATTCTGTTTTGAACTGTAATACAGAACAACAATTGAACTTGATGCATCAAAGATTAGGACA
The DNA here is from genome assembly GCF_948465745.1 of Chenopodium album. Classification (NCBI taxonomy): domain Eukaryota; kingdom Viridiplantae; phylum Streptophyta; class Magnoliopsida; order Caryophyllales; family Amaranthaceae; genus Chenopodium; species Chenopodium album. The sequence goes on from NC_137850.1 coordinate 37,901,371, forward strand.
TGGATCCTTATCTAAGATCAAAAATTTGCCATTTTGTGATTGTAAAAGTTTGAATGATTTCTTTTGTGATACCTGTTGTTTGGCAAATCATCATAAATTTCCTTTTCCTATTAGTCATTCAATGGTAGAAAATGTGTTTGATTTATTACATATAGATTTGTGGGGAGCTTATAGAGTTCCAGCTTTGACAGGTGGAAGATATTTCTTGATAATTCTTGATGAACACTCAAGAGTTACCTGGACTCACTTGCTTCATAGTAAGGAGCAAGTGAAAGATATTCTAAGTGCTTTATTTGCCTATGTAGAAAATCACTTCAAGACATCTGTGAAAGTTGTTAGAAGTGACAATGGAACAGAGATATTGCAAGCAGAATGTTCTTCTATATTTGCAAAGAAAGGAATTGTACACCAGAGAAGTGTAGCAGGAAACCCCCAGCAAAATAGGAGAGTTGAAAGAAAGCATAGACACCTCATAGAAACAGCTAGAGCTATGAGGATACATGCTGGTTTGCCAAAGAAATTTTGGGCAGAATGTGTGCTTGCTGCAACTCATATCATTAACATGCTTCCTACTGCTATATTGAAGTGGAAAACACCATTTGAAAGACTTATGAAAAGAAAACCGGATTACGGCCATTTGAGGGTGATCGGGTGTCTTTGTTATGCAAGTAATTCACACTAAAAAGGTGATAAATTTGCATCAAAGGGAACCAGGTGTATCTTGCTGGGATATCCTAGCAATCAGAAGGGATATAGAGTGTATGATTTGGAAACTAACAAAATATTTGTTTGCAGGAATGTAATATTCAAAGAAAGAATTTTTCCTTTCAAACAAAACATCACTGAATATAATCAAAATCCAGTAAGTGTGCCTATTTCTCTCAGCAATGATGAAGAAGAGAATGGAAGAATTCAAGGAGATCAGAACGAGGTTGATGCACCTCAAATTGAAACTGAAGAACAAGAGATTGAGCCTGATGATATTCTCCATCAAGAGCAGCAAGAAGGAGAGAATGTTCAATTACCTGAAGTAATAACTCAAGTGATGGGTAATGATGAACCGAAGAGATCAAACAGAAACAGGAGAATTCCAGAAAAAATCAAGGAATTCTTAATGGATGAGAAAAAGGCAAGAAAAGGAGAAGGAAAGGCAGAAAATATGACTGGAGCCAATTTAGTGATGGCCAGTCTTGAAAATCATGAATATTATGATGAAGGATATGTAGCATCCTTGAACAATGGGATGAGTGTGAAAGAGCCAACAAGTTATAATGAAGCTTGTAAGGATTCTAAATGGGTGGATGCAATGCAAGAAGAGATTGAAACTCTAGAAAAGAATGATACATGGCAAATATCCTTTCTTCCAGAGGGTAGAGCTGCAATAGACACAAAGTGGGTGTATAAGATGAAATTCAATCCAGATGGGACTATTCAGAGATTAAAGGCGAGGCTTGTTGCTAGAGGGGACAAGCAAGTGAAGGGGAAGGATTACAAATCAACTTTTTCCCCGGTAGCAAAGTTTGCTACTGTAAGATTATTGATTGCTCTTGCAACCTTGAGAAACTGGAATTTGCACCAGTTGGATATAAATAATGCCTTTCTTCATGGGCACTTAGAAGAAGAAGTTTATTTGAAGATTCCTGCTGGATATCACACTTCACAAGAAGGAAATGTTTGCAAGCTGAAGAAAAGCCTATATGGGTTGAAACAAGCTTCAAGGCAATGGAATTTGGAGTTGAAAGGATTTCTTCTACAACATAATTTCAAACAATGTGTTAGAGACAATTCAGTCTTTTATTTACAAAAGGACCGATGACAAAATTTGTATCATTTTGGTGTATGTTGATGATCTCTTGATCACGGGAGATGATGAATCTATGATAGAGCATATTAAGAAGAGATTGAATGAAATTTTCACTACAAAAGATCTGGGACATCTCAGATACTTTCTTGGCATAGAAGTTGCCAAAAGCAGTCAAGGAACCATGATTAACCAGAGAAAATATGCCACAAACATTGTTATGGATTGTGGTATGAGAGATTGTACTACAACAAGCTTTCCCTTTCCGAAAGGGATTAAACTATCTACAAATGAAGGTGAACTGATGGAAGATCCAGAGAGTTATCGAAGACTAATTGGAAGACTACTCTACTTGAATCTCTCTAGGCCAGATCTTTCATACTCTGTCCAGCAACTCAGTCAGTATTTGAGTTGCCCCAGGAAACCTCACATGCAGGCTGCTCTACATGTGGTAAAATATTTGAAGGGAACTCTTGACCTTGGATTGTTCTATCCAAGCAGAGGTGATGAAGTTTTGACAGCTTTCTCTAATGCAGACTGAGGAAGCTGTGCTTACAATGGGAGATCCTTAACAGGATTCTTTGTCTTTCTGGGATCATGTATAATATCATGGAAGACTAAGAAACAGAAGGTTGTGTCCAAATCTTCATGTGAAGCTGAGCTCAGAAGCATGTCTCAAACTACAAGTGAAGTAGCTTGGGTAGCTGGAGTCTTTGAAGATCTAGAGCAGCACATTGAACAACCTGTCACACTTTTCTATGACAACAAATCTCCATAGTACATTGATCATAACTCTGCTTTTCATGAGCGAACCAAGCATCTTAAGGTGGATTGTTATTACATTCGTGAAAACATTAAAGCGGGGCTAATAACTACAGCTCATGTGAAGTCTTCTCTTCAACTTGCAGACATCATGACTAAATCGTTGCCTAGCAACCAGCACTGGTTTATTGCTTCCAAGTTGGGACTTGGTATGTTATCTCAAGTCCAACTTGAGGGGGGAGTGTAGAAATATACCCTTAGTATATCAGGGTGTATAAGCCTTTTTAGTTTTTTGTCTGTTTGTGTAATACACTCTGTAAATAAGAGTTTTCTAGCTGTCTTGTTTTTGTTCTTTTAGCTTGGTGTGCTGTCACACTATGAATGGTGTAATGTTGGTATAAATATGAATGTGAGAATCCTCCTAGGGCAGGACCAAGGAAATATTTCTGGCTGCGCTGTTATTTTCACCGAATGATGAAATAAAGATTGAATCTTTCTTCAAAAACGTAAAAAATGAAATGTAAAATTTTGTCCATTTGGATAGCCTAATTAAGCTTTATTAGTTTCCGGTATCTATAGTGTGCGCTCAACTTATTGGCAAGGAAGATTGGGGCATATGAGAACGTGGGAGCTTTATTATGGTGATGGGGAAAGGGATGTCTGGAAAATGGTTTGGAGTTTAGGAGGACCCCCAAAGCTGCACCATTTTGTGTGGCGTGCCTGCAAAGGATCGTTGGGTACTTTGGATGTTTTGTATAGACGTCACATTCGCAACTCAAGTGTGTGTACCATCTGTGGGGCTGAAAGAGAAACCATAATCCATTCTCTTTTCTACTGCAAGCATGCCCTGAATATTTGGAATTATAGTGAGTTCGGTGCTCTGATTGCTGAAGCCCCCCACGAGTCTTTTGCAGATCTATTTTGCTGGTTGGTGAGCAAGGTCGAGAAACCTCAGCTTCGTGTTATTATGTGTTTAGCCTGGGCTTCATGGCATTGCCGCAACAAGGTTATTTTCGATGGAGATAATGATGTTAATGGTGTTCAGGTGGCCATGGGTTTTGTTAAGTTCTGTGAGGATTATGATGTGTATAATGTGAAGGTTGGTGGTCGTGTGTGTGTGGCAGGGTCTGCTACTCGGCTGCTCCTTCAAATACAGCATGGAAACCACCTGAGCAACAGTTTGTGAAGGTTAATGTGGATGCTTATGTGCCTGGTAATGCGGGGGTGAGTCTTGGTGTGGTTATCAGGGATGAGAATGGGGCTTTGTTATGCGTGGATGTGCGAAAGACGGGGTGTAACGGGGTGGAAGTTGCGAGCAGGTTGGGCTATGCTTATGTAGTTCTTGAGTGTGATGCTTTGAATGTCGTTCGTGCTGTTGCTGAGAATCAACAAGGAGCTGCTCTTATTTTTACTTTCTATGAAGATATTAGGCGTATTAGTGTGGTGTTTTCTTCTTTTAAGTGTTGTCATGTAAGGCGTGTGGGAACTACCGTTGCCCATTTAGTTGTTAGATGGGAGTTTGAGATTAATTCTGAACGTGTTTGTATGAATTGTTCCCCCAAAGTTTTCAATCTTTGGCGGAACTTGATTTGATTTAATAAATTTTCCCGTTTGCCTTAAAAAAAAGTCTCCGGATTTCAAAAAAAAATGGAATGTAAAATTTCAATGCTTGCTCGACATGACACGTGCAAGGAGAGAAGGGGTATCATCTATGGAGTACTCCCTCCGTTTCTAAATACTTGTTCCATTTTTCCATGCGCGGAGTTTTAGGAGAAATTGGAGAAAGTAATAAAATGTGGAGGTGGTGGGGTTGGTGGAAGAATAAAAAATTGTAAAAAACTAAAAGTATTTTTTGCCACAGCAGTGTATTGTAATGAAATTTTGTGTAGAACTGAAAGGGTCATTTGTGAACAACTGCCCATTTTTTTTATTTGTTTAGATCTACCCGCAAGTTTGGAAAAATTTGGGTAGCACTACCCACTAATGTTTTTCATCCAATTAAAATGTTATTTTGGCCCAATTTTTCACTTTTTTCAATTACAATGGCCAATTAATACTAAAATAAGCAAAAAAAAAACCCAATTCAATTAAACCCCAAACCTTATAAATCAAAATCCCCAAATAATACTAAACTCATGAACCCTAAAATGAATTCTAATTAAAACCTTAATTAGGTTAATTAAGGTAAATTAAAACCTTTATAAATTGGGAGAGTTAATTGGGTTGGAAAAATGAAAAAAGTGGGCTCTGATAACGTCTTAATTGGACGAAAAATGTTAATAGGTAGTGCTACCCAAATGTTTTCAAATTTGTGAGTAGTTCTAAAAAAAAAAAAAAAAAAAAAAAGGTAGTTGTTCACAAATGACCCTATCTTTAGGGTAGTTCTACACAAAATTTCTGTATTGTAATTTTGGGTTACAAGTTTATCTCCTCCATAAACAATGGCAAACTTGTAAATAACTTGTTTTAAAATTATCTATGTGCCACTTGTATTCTTTTTACACTGGTGTCGAGATTTAAACATTAAAACTGAGCTGAACTGCACTGTTTATGAGAGAAGGAAAATAGGAACTGAATTGAACTGAATTGAATAACTTAATTGAAATTAAGCTGAAGAAAATAGGGCCTTAAGGCCTGTTCACATTTACTTAATTTCAGTTCAGCTTCAATCAGTTCAGTTCAGCTCCAATCAGTTCAGCTCAGTTCAGCTCCTAATTTTCCTCTCTCATAAAATATTCATTTCAGCTTTGTTCAGTTCAGTTCAGCTCCAATCAGTTTAGTTCAGTTCAGTTTAGCTCCAATCAGTTCAGTCCAGTTTAGTTCAACTTAGTTCAATAAATGTGAATAGGCCGTTAATCCACATTTATATTTAAATACTTATAAGTATTAGAGTAATAAAAAAAAAGTTATTGTTGTCATTGCATTCTAATTTAATCACAATTTAAAAAAATAAAAATAAATTAGAAAGCCTTTAAAAAAAATATAAAAAATATAAAGTCTTTTAAATCATCTAACATAAAAAAGAAATTATTCAAAATATTACTTAGAGCAAATCCAAGTCATACACTAGTTTTTCATTATATATAGAATAATCATTTTTATTGATTTATTTATAGTTTTGCTATACTTTGTTTATCGAAGAGGGAGCCCCGGTTAATCTTCAAGATATCTTGATGACAAGATTATAAATTTCGTTAACATTTGAAAAAAAAAAATAAAAAATCTTCATCATCTTCCACCTCCATGGTCCATCCTTAATTTCTTCCTCCTTTCTTGTGATTCTAGTCTGTGTTACATTACAATTTGAACTATTCTTGCTACTTCGGATTTGACAAACACCTATTTACATTTTACTATTACTTATGTTCAATTCACATGATCTGATCTAATCTGATCTAATTTGATTTGGTAGTGTGATGAGCTCTTTGTACACCGTCAAATAAGATTAAGATCGATGTTACTCTAACTTAGCTAGAAGTGTCAATTGCGGCCAGTACATGAACCATTTTTGCTTAATTTGAGACCTAGTCAAATGTCATATGAAGAATAAAGTAATGAAGCTTGAAAGTAATCTTTTTTGACAATATTTTTTTAGGCAGATCAATTGAAATCCAGTCCTATCTCTTGAGCAATCAACCGTAGATCTGTAATGGCTGTAGTTAATCACAACTCACAACATTATACATGATTAAAATTCTTTTTTTTTTTTGACAAATACATGATTAAAATTCTTGAAGCTTAGATAATAATTTATAAACCAAAGAATTTAGCAGAGTCATCCCAGTTTAACAATATGATCATCATATAATTATACTATGTTAATCGGACACGGCTAATATCACGATATGTCCGTGCCGACATGACACTTCACGGACACGGACACATGACACGCGTCCGATCCTTCAATGTGCACTCAGACACTTCCATTAAGTGAGGAGAGGAAAATGAGAAGAAACATGAAAGAAAAATATATCTTGTTCGAAAACCGCTATTAATATAGAGAAGATGGAGATAAGAAGATTGTCATTTATTAGGAGAATTTACCGAGGAAAGAATTAAAATAAAAAAAATAGGGGTAGACGTATAATTCATTTATATAAATTTAAGTGACGTATTGACATGTCCCCGTACCCGTGTCCAAATATCGAACAGAGTCCCCATGTCCTAAAATTTTGGAACTTGCCGGATCGGACACTTGAACATGTGTCTGTGTCCGACACCCGTTCCGGAGACCATGTAACATAGTAAGTATATAAATATATTAATCTACCTTCCAGATATCAAAGTCATAGTAATTTCATTATTTGAACTTGAATGGGCGTTGCTTGAAAGAGAATTATGTGGCATATTCCTTTCAAAATAAAAGCCAGGTTCTTTAGGTTCTGGCAATTGGCTATCTCCACTTAACATGGCGGTTACGAAAGACATACTAGGCCTATCTTCTGGATTCTGTTGAACGCACAGAAAGCCTAAGTATATCGATCGATGCATTTCGTATTCGTAGTTTGGGTTCCGAATTGATGGTTCTACAACGTCCAAAGTCTTCTTGTCTCTGAAAAGCATCCATGTCTACATAACATAGACAAAATCAAGTTAGTTGGTCTGTTCAACTTACTCAAATATGTTTCAGCAATTAGTTTATTTAAGTGAAAGTATTTTAGATCAGTTAAAAAGCAACATTGTTCTACTTGGTCTACCACATTTAAGGAGACCAAATTTTAGTTGAGATAGAACACAATAGATTGAATTGTTTTAAGGGAAAGTGCAGCACTGATTATAGCTGAAATGAGTAAACTTCTTTGAAAAGATCTTCGAAAATATATCTTCAACTTATATGGAGGATAAATGATGTAGACGTAATTTTCTCCCTTTGGTATCACCCTGAGACTTTAACCAACTTACTTACCAAACTTTAACCATGTTAAAGAATGTTTCGATAATTGCCTGTAAAATATGATTTATCAAATATAATAACTTGCACAAATTCTACATTCCTGTGTCAATCCTAAACAGGTTGTTAAAGTTGTTGCATGCTTGAAAGAAGATATGGTTCATAAGATACAGTCTGAAATTAGAAAACAAAGAGTTGAAAGTTGCAACCAGAGAAAGGTACGACTGATCTTACATGTCCAAGAAGGTTGTGTTGGTGATCTGAATGTTTGAACCCTCTATTTTTCTTGCCAGAAATAATCTCCAGTACCAATACTCCAAAGCTGTAGACGTCAGATTTTACTGAAAATACCCCATCAATCGTGTATTCAGGAGGCATATAACCGCTGTCACAAAATAACATACAAAGTATGTAATTAGTCATCAACATAAGAATAAGATACAAAAAGTCAAGGAGTGTAAAGTGATGTAGGAAAATTACTATGTTCCTGTTGATCTTAAGTTTTGATGATGACTCAAGGAACCTAAGCAAACCCATAAGGGCTTTAACATTTGTCTATTAGCTTTGATGTGTTGACAGGTTTTATATGCAACGATATTCTAGAGTCAGAGTGGAGCATGGAACAAGGTCAAAGGAAGAGCTTTGGATGAGCATAAAAGACAATCAGAAGCCAAGTTTCTTGAGTGAGGAACTGAAGCTCCAGAGTCGAAGCTTCACTAAGTTTCAAGAAGACTATTGTAACTTTATTGTTTATTGTAGACTTCTTGTATATATGTTAAGTACTTTGATTATTGATAGGATTTTAAGTGGATTTAATTTCAGTTTATAAAGATTTTATTTTCCTTGTTTAAAAAGATTCTATTTTATTTTTGGAAAATTATCTTTTAAACTATTCTATTTTGTTAAAGATTTTCTGTTTTAATTATCCTAATATTTTGGAAAATCTGACTTGGTAAAATCTCCTTTGAAAACTCTTTTTAAACGGATTTTTATTTGGTCAAGGAGGTTGAGAAATTTAAGGAAGCAGTAAACCACTTCCTCAAGAATACTTCAGCTTGTTGCCCAAGCCTCCACGAACCGCATTTCCTAGTTTCATGGGAGTTGTGGTGAAGTGGATGTCAAGGCAGACGTGGGAGCTTTTCAACTGATTTCCTCTAGTATAAATAGAATTAGTTTTCTATTTTAAAGTGTACACTTGAGCATTACAATCTTCTAAGCTTTTCGAAAAGAGTCAAAATCCACTTAAGTCCTTGAGTGTCTTTGTACTTAGCATCTTAGAGTTTTAATTCGAGTTGTATTGGGAGGAGTTTGGGTAAACTCTAGAGTGTGTAGATTGCTTAGAGTGAAGCAAAGAGAAAGAGAGAGATTTGAGAGCTCAACTGATTGAGGGATCAGTTGAGGGGGAACTTAAGTTCGTAGAGGAACTTGAGTTTAGAGTCTTAATTTGTAATAGGTTGTTTGCCCTATTATTATTAAGAATTGAGTTCAAAATCCCTTGTGGTCGTGGTTTTTCTTCTTGATTAGGGCCAAGAAGTTTTCCACGTAAAATCTCTCTTGCACTTTAAAGTTTTTGTTTGAGTTTCTTTAAGAATTTCGCAAAAATTACCCCAGTTCCTTCTCAATACAATTCACCCCTCCCTCTTGTATTGTTCATTCGAGTCAACAGTTCCGACTACCCTGACAGTCATTGCCTCGTGTTCATTCCCATCAAAACTTCTAGCCAAGCCAAAATCTGAAATTTTGGGGTTCATCTCAGAATCAAGTAATACATTGCTTGCCTTAAGATCTCGATGGACTATTCTCAATCTAGAGTCTTCATGAAGATAAAGCAGACCTCGAGCAATCCCCTTAATTACATCAAAACGCTTTGTCCAATCCAATGTAGAATTGTTCGTTTCATCTGCAAATACATCAGAATTATAAGCTTTTCTATTAATCGTGTGTTGCCAGTGATGGGTGCAGTAAATTTGGATGATTTCAATCATTTCATAGTGATTTAAATGCAAAGAATGCCTAGTTTTTTGTATTAATGATTGTCAATGCTCTAATCTAAAGCTTCAGTTTCAGGACAAACACCGTAAATTTTACTGAACTTATTAGTTATTCTGCATGTAAAAAAAAAAATAAAAAAAAAGGAAAGAAAAAAGTTTCAATGAAAGTGATAAAATAAGCATGGATGTGAAGTCTAGAGAATATCAAACCAAATATGAAGTGGTCCAAGCTTCTATTGGGCATGTATTCATAGATTAAAATCCTTTCTTCTGCTTCAACACAGCATCCAATAAGTCTCACAAGATTGCGATGCTGAAGCCTAGCAATAAATAAAGCCTCATTCTTAAATTCATTTATTCCTTGTCTTGAATCTTTTGAAAGCCTTTTCACTGCTATCTCTTCCCCATTGTTCAGCAATCCCTGGGAATTATTAGACGTGGCAATCAGAACTGTACACCAATTTAGAAGTAAAACCTGTCTAATTCACATTTATTTAATAAAAATATATGAAATATCATAAAAAATATCGTCCTTTCAATAAGGATGTTCACCAAACAATATAACAGATATCAGTTGCCCAACTTGATTCCTAACAGCATTGGAGTCTCTGACAGTAATACTTGTATTTACTTACATTGGCCAGTGCCTCTGTAAACAATCAAGTAGTAAAGCAAATGACTGAATCTGATACCTTGTAGACAGACCCAAAGCCTCCTTCTCCAAGCTTGTTGCTGGGTGAAAAGTAATTGGTAGCTTTCTCTACCACACCGAAGGCAAATATTGGCAACTCCGACTCCTTTTTGTTGCTACGGTTTTCTTGTTCACTTTCCCTTGTTTCAATGTTTCCTGTGACCACAGATAAGAAATCAAAAAAAAAAAAAAAAAAATGGTAGAATAATTATGAGATTGACCAAAGCACAATTTTTTTCCTACAGTGGAACCAGCATGTTTCAGACTTAGAAAGTTATACTGCTACTACATAATAAATTTTCAGTTAAAACCACAGGATGTTGAACTTTCAAACATCAGTTGAGATTCAGATAAAAAGAAAACAGCATAAGTTTTTTACTGACTTCTTTTCCTCCCCTCGTTCCTTTTTTGCCTTCGAAAAAAGATAATAGCGCCACATATAAGAAAGACAGCTGATAAACTGGAACCTACTGCTATCCAGATTCGTCTTTTTCCACCAACTACAGAAATGACAGTTCAAAACAGGAAAAAAAAGTTCGGACCAGAAACAAAAAAATTATAAGAATGTTAATTTTTTAACATAGAAAATCAAAACTGAAGATATAAAAAAAGTTTAAGGAACAGCATCAGCAATAAATCCTTACTAGAGTTGGAGGACACCCTTACGTAAAGGTCTTGTCCAGGGCCATTTATAGCTCTCAAATCCATTAAAGTATCAAACCAAAGCAAGCAACCACTTCCTCGACCTATGACATTTAAATTTGCATAAGCTGTACAGGAGCAATTCTGCAAGCATCTGTGCTTGCATTCATCTAGGTTCATGGTCGTATTATACCAGGAATATCTCGTGTCAGGCAATTTGACATTGGAATATTTCGTGAACCCATTGTTAATGCTGCAGTTTAATAGGCCGTTATGAACGCACCCACCTGACCAAACCCCATTGTTCCAATCTTTGGGTGACTGGCACAAACCCTTTCAGACACTGACATTGAATAGAATTTGCAAGGTTACAAATACCAAATAAGCCACAGGATGCATAAGTGTCACATCTATTATTTGGCTTATTATAAAGTGGTTCCCAATCACCTGTATTATTATTCCAATTAAGACGTTGAATACTTCCACCAATATTCAAAGTCCTCCTAGTTGGGATGTCATCAGACATTGTATAGGTATAATACATCTCCTTGTTACTAAAAACAAAGCTGGCCAAAGTATCGTCTGGTAACATAGAGGTTCCAGAGAACCAAACACCATTCCAAGGGCCATCCCGGAACAGCTCAACAGAACCATTTCTAAAAACAAAAGGCTGTGGATATCCATGAGGATCAATTTTATATGTATAGCTACCCAGAGAAGGATCCTCACTACTTGTCCATGATGTCAGAAACCGATCAAACCCAGTAACAAGATCCCTTCCCAACTTCATTCCTGGCAGCATGGTATCACTAGGATAGTCAAAACTTTGCCATAAGATATTATCAGGGTTGTCATCATCTTGATCTCTTATAACAAGGTTTCCATTATCCAAAATCTTCGCAATTGGATTCTTTACTGATCTTGTTGTATTGGTAGACCACATGACTCCTCCAGAACCATTGAAAAGTTTAAGAACAGAGTTGTTGGTAACCTGAAGCACACCAGAAAAATCAAGAATGGGGGTTTCTCGATTGGCAACCCAAACAACCGTTGGACTTGGGATTTTCTTGAACCAAATTCCGACGTATCTCTTCTCATTAGTGCCTGGGAAGAATCCCAGCTCAAAATCTCCACCAGCAGACACTAAAGTCTCCGAAGAATTATCTCGAATAGATTGACCTAGAGTGATTGTATCTAAAGCTATGCAAGTAATGATCAGAGACAAAAATGACCATAAAAGAGCTATACCATACAAAGTTGTCATCTTGCTTTCAGAAGAAAATTGAATGAACAATGTGCAAGTAAAGCTAACACAACCAAACAAGAGATCCAATTATTTAGTTCAGACCTTCTGAAAGGAAGATTGCACTGCTTCTGAGAGAACAAATCAATTATAAAGCTCATATATAATTCAAAATTTTGCAACGTCATTAATTGAAAACTTGAAAAGTCATCCAAATTTTCTGTGGCTAAAATTTGCTTTTTTTTTTTTTTTTTTTTTTTCTCAAACATAACTGCTTTGAGGGTCATCCCACTAGACAGATTGATACCATAGTCAACAGCTGCTTCATAGAATTTAACCTTGCTCTATGATTTAGACTTTTTAGTTATTAAGATAAAGTCCCATATAATTATATTTCAACCTTTTGTTACTGTAACTCTGTAAGTTTTTCTTCAATTCTCTTCTCTACCTTTGATTGGTCAATTGATTCTAGAATGTTCAGATTTTTGTAGCATATTTTTCTGCTGTTATGAAAATTGAATGTAGAATATGTTCAATCTTTACCCAAAGCATCCATATTCCATACAATAACAATGACACGACCGTTTCCTTAAGTTCAAAATTGAGTATGACTAACTCAAACTAGTTATATTCAAGATACTGAAAATCAACATTGTAAATGCTGCTAGTCATAATACATCTATTTACGGATTAAAAATATAGAAGTTTGATTTCAGAAAGCAATTTACAGCAGTAATTTTACAGTTTCTGTAGAAACCATAAGGATACAGGATTGATCAATATGTGCACTTTATCTAGCAGACAGTAAACTAATAGTAATTTTATCATTGGAATGAGATTGTGTGCCGCTTGAGTTTAGTTCTTTGGGCAAATACCTTTGAATGAAGAAGCCAGGCTCTTTAGGTACAGGCAATTTTGTATCACCACTTAACATGACAGAAACTTGTGACATGCTAGGTCTGTCTTCTGGATGTTGCTGAACGCACAGCAAGCCTATCTGAATCACCATTTGCATTTCCGATGAATAGCTCATATTCCAAATTGATGGATCAACAATATCCAAAGTAGTGCCTTCTAAGAAATGCATCCACGCCTAGACAACATATATCAGTCAGATTACTCAGCCATTATACCAAACTAGGGAGACAATAAAAGTATGCAATCTTAAATTCCCTCTATTTCATGATAATGATTACACTTTCCATAAATATGTATTTCAACTTTCAAGTGAATAGTTACACTTTTGCTTAATCCATTTTAGGTAAAATGACCCACCTCAGTCATTTATTTTCAATACTTTTTCCCACTTAAACTTACAACATTCCAATCAACCTATTTTTTTTATTCTTCCTTTTACTTATAATATTTCACTCAACCTACTAATTTATTTCTTTCATATTCTTACAGCACTCCACTCAACTTACTTTTTTTTTTTTTTTCCCTTCTTACAACATTCCATATTTCCCATATTCTCTCATATTTTCCAATCATATCTCATTGGGTGTGAAAATCTCAAATGTAACCACTACAAAAGAAACTGAGGGAGTAAATATTGCCACCAATTGCGGGCTATTTGCATCTACAAAACTATAAAGCTTCATGGTGACTGCTTTTTTAACTTCAATATTTTTGGCAAAACTAAGGCAAAAACCATGCCAATGCATCTTGGTCATCACACCTAATGACTTATGCAATGGTCAAGTAATTGTTGTTTAAACTCATTTCCCGTGAAATATCCTAAAGATGGCATGAGGGTTGCTTATCTTCAATAAGAAAAGGGCTGTAATCACAACTACACCAAGAGCAACAGAGAGAGGAAACAAAGAACTTTTCTGATGACATGATGATTTAATTCAGCATACCACATTACCACCAAAACCAGGGGATAGCCAAAACCCTAAGCAATAATTGCATGACCTTGGTCGGCATTTTAAGAAAGGAAGATTAATCTTACATGTCCAAGCAAGCTGTGATGGTGATCTGAATGGTTGAATCCTCTGTTCTTTTTGCCACATACAATCTCAAGCACTATTACTCCAAAGCTGAAGACATCAGATTTTACTGAAAATAGGCCATCAATTGTATATTCAGGAGGCATGTAACCGCTGTAACAAAACAATAAACGTTAGCATAAGGACCTGAAATGAGAGGGTAAGTACAAATGAGGAGAGGATATTACTATGTCCCAACCACCCTCTTTGTCCGTGCCTCATCTTCGCCTCCAATAAAACTTCTTGCCATGCCAAAGTCAGAAATCTTGGGGTTCATCTCATCATCAAGTAAGACATTGCTTGCCTTAAGATCTCTGTGAACTATTCTCAATCTTGAATCTTGATGAAGATAAAGTAGGCCACGAGCAATCCCCTTGACTATCTCAAAACGTTTTGGCCAATCCAATAAGCCACTGCTTGTTTGATCTGGTGATATTCAGTAACAATAATTCCTTTGTTATGGACATACACTATTACCAAATTTATTGAATGACACAAACATAAGAATTCAATGGACCAGAGTTCCATCCTATTGGTTCCTAATTTCAAACTCTTTGGGGAGGGGAGATGCCGTCCCCTCCCCCCTCCACCCTCTCTTCCGTGTAAGCATAATTGACTAACTGTTAACAAAAGAACATGCTAGTATATATTAGATCATAGATGTCAAGGCCAAGAAGAATTTTACCAAATAAGAACCGGTCCAAGCTATTATTGGCCATGTATTCGTAAATCAATATCCGTTCTTCTGCTTTAACACAACATCCTATAAGTCTAACAAGGTTGCGATGCTGAAGCTTTGCAATAAATAGAGCCTCATTCTTAAACTCATCCAGTCCTTGGTTTGAATCCTTGGAAAGCCTTTTCACAGCTATTTCTTGCCCATCATTCAGCACTCCCTAAATTTATAAATAAATAAAAAAAAAAAAAAAAAAAAAAAAAAAAAAGGAAATCAAAATATTTAGTGTCAAAAATATACAAAGCAAAAGAAAAAAAAAATCCTATCCAATTCAATCCAAACCATCTTTTATTAAAGAAAATATAGATAAGAATTCAAGGAGAAAATTTTAGCCATGCAGCAAAATAAGAAATATGCTTTAGAGTTTGGATGATACAACCACCTTGAATAAGTGACTCACAAGAGCTTCATTCATTGGCTTACAAACATCAGATCCTTTACAAGTTGTTGACTGGTTGAGAGTAGTAGAAGTCTCTGATATGGTCTAATAATATACCTAATGACATAATAAGACATGCACAAACTAGAGCTTAAGGAATGTTAATCTTATTTTCTGTAAGTTATATACATGGGTTAACCTCTTGAAGTTCAGCAGAAATCTTTCCCAAGAAACTGAAAATTACAGTAATAATTGGTATATTACTTCTACAATTCTACATTGAAGTATCAAATATCAAAGTCAATCCCTCTGAAATATACTCAAAAGGCCAAGAGCATTAAACTTTAGGTTACCACCCATCATGAACCCTCAGAATCTGTACTTGAAAGGGAAGAGAGGAGTGCTGACATGAGTGGGTCTAATGTATATCATAATGATAATTTGTGCAATGCTAATATTTCTGACAATTGCAATGCCAATATTTCTAACAATTGATATCTTCTTCAACAATAAGTTTTGTTATTAGCAAGTTAATAAAAATTTAAAACTACTACCTTATAGACACATCCAAAGCCTCCCTCTCCAACCTTCTTGGTATGTGAAAAGTAATCGGTAGCTTGAGTTATTATATCGAAAGGAAACATGGGCAGCTCATTTTCTTCCTCATGCTTTTCAATGCCATTTTCTTCTTTCCTAGCTAGATCTTTCACTGTGAACAAAGAAAAACCACTTTTACAAAATAGTACATTGATGCAGGGCTAGACGGTCCTCAATGGCTCATATACACCCCATATCAATTTTTATAATTTCAGCAAACATCATGAGATGGAGAATATCCCAAGTTATGATTAAAATGGTTACAGGACCACAGAATATTAAGCTCTATAATTGCTATAGTAGTATGGGACTAAGGATTAAAAACAGAACAAGAAAAGAGTACAACTCCTATCAGTTACCATCACAGTTCAGCCTCTGTTTCCTCCGACGGAAAATGATCACAGCACAACATAAGATCAGAATCATTAGCAAACTGGAGCCTACTGCAATCCAGATCCATAATTTCTTATTGCCACCTACATACACAACACACCAAAGTAAGTTCTTCAGTTCCAAATTGACTAGGAAAACAAATGACTTACATCAAATGAAAAAAAGAAAATTTTAAGACATCTTTCAAAGCAATATGAGTAAGATAACACCAACTGCATTAGCACAATTTTCTTATCAGTAACTAATATATAGAATATAAATTATTAGCATCTAGCACCATCTCATAAATTAATAGAATCAAAAAAACAAAAAAATATGATACTCCTTCCTTACCTATTATATAACAGTAACATTTTCAGGATGATTGCTGAATCCCAAAAGAAGAAAAAAAAAAGGGGGATGCTACAATCATGCAAATAACAAACAATTTCTCAAGGGATACACAAGACAGCCAGACAGAAGTACCTCGGAGGATAAGTCCATAACAATATGTTGCGAAGAGGTGATTTTGTTCCTATTAAAGCCAGATACCATAACATCCACCATTACAGATATTATCCGTTGGTTTCTTTCAGGAATTATTAAATAAAGTATAAGCACATTCTCCAACTGAAATATTAACAAGAACCAGCAATCAGGTTCTCACCTGACCCAGATGATGCCACCCGTACATAAAGATCTTGCCCAGCACCAGAGAGAACTCGCACATCAATCAAATCATTAAACCAAAGCAAGCAGCCCCTTCCTCCATCAGTGACAACCAAATTTGCATATGCAACACAAGAGCAATTTATCAAGCACTTATTCTTGCATTCCTCAAGAGTTATGGTTGTATTGTACCAAGAGGATCTTGTGTCAGGCAATTTGACATTGGAGTACTTTACAAAATCATTGCTGATGCTACAATTTAAAGGGGTATTCAGAACACACCCATCTGACCAATTCTTCCCATCCCAATCTTTCGGAGATTTAGGCACAAATCCTTTTACACACTGACATTGAGGAGAATCCATTAGATTACAAATACCAAATGAGCCACAAACTGCATATGCATCACAACCATCTATGGGTTTCGATAAATATGTGGCCCATCCTTGTGTACGATTGTTCCACTCAACTCGCTGCATAGTCCCATATGGGTTTAAAAATCTATTGGAGACAAATGAAAAATTGATAAGCTTATAGACATAGTATAATTCCTTGTCATTAAAAACAAACTGGTATATTTCTGAAGGATCTGAGTCTAACAAGTTGTTCCCAGAAAACCAATAGCCATTCCATGGACCATCTCGGAATTGCTTAACAGAATCTCTGTACAGGAATAGTTGTGGATATCCTTGGGGATCAAACCGATAGGTATAGTTCCCTGGGGAAGGATCGTCACTGCTTTTCCAGGATGTTAAATACCTATCTAAACCAGTAACAAGGTCCCTTCCTATCTTCATTCCAGGCAGCTGGGAATCACAAGGATGATCAAAACTTTGCCACAAGAAGTTATCTGGATTGTTGTCATTCTGATCTCTGACAACAAAGTTTCCTGAGTCGAGAAGTTGTGCAATTGGATTCAGCACTGATCTTGAGGAATTGGTAGACCACATTACACTTCCAGTATTGTTCACAAGTACAAGAAGAGAATCGTTGGTGACCCGGAAAATACCAGAAGAATTAAGAAGTGGACTTTCTCGATTTGCAACCCAAACAACAGTCTGATCTGGAACATTTTTGAACCAGATTCCAATGTATTTTCTCTCAGTACTGCCTGGGGTGAAGAATCCCAGCTCAAAGGTTCCATCAGAAGACACCAAGGTCTCCCCATCTCTAATGGATTGAGTTGTGGTTAACATGTCTTGAGCTACAGAGGTAGAAACTACAAATACGAATACTGACAAAAGAACGTATGCAGTTGCTTTCATGATAGTTGATACAAGCCAAGACGACTAGAACAACCCACTTAACTCAAGAACATAGTGACGATTGAAAAGTAGGAAAGAAAGCCCAATGCAATTGAAACAAATCTAAAACGTATATTCCAGCGAAAAATAAGAGCTTACCCCAGATAAAAATCAGTTGGGTTCTCATAATCAATTATTCATTCAACATCAGACAAGAATGATAGATGATACTATATAATCTAATAATCCCAGTGTGCAAAGAATAACCAAAAAGTCAGCAACTTCATGTCAAAATCAGTTCATTCAACAACAGAAGTGCATATTTACTATAAAAAAATTATCCTAGTGTGCAAATGAACTAAATCCAATACTGTAACTTCTGAAAAAAGTTAGTCTATTTTGACAATTTGACATAATCAAGATTTTCCAACAACAAACAAACTCTTAGATGTTTACACTGGTATCCCCCCTTCCCCCAAGAAAGGACAAGAGGTTTTCGGAAATTGACTAGTCAACCATCGTGAGAGAGATAAAGAGAATAAAAAAATCTCCAAAAATGCAACAGTATCAAGTTTTTTTTCCCCCTCTTCTCTAAACTATGTACTGCATTTGTGAGGAACTTTCCTATGACTAAGAGCCTATGAAGATTGCCAATAAAAAGAGTTATCCAAACATTTCCCATATCCTTAAATGTCATCAAGATTCTAGGTATGAGTCAAAAAAAGGTTTGACCCAACATTATATGTCATATTCATCAGTGCGTCAATATTGACTAGATTTTCAGAGCCACTTTTTTTGAACAAGTCTTCATAAACCCATTTAAGTATATCCAAAATAGAGTATTCATATGTATACTATGTCAAGATTGTCAGCATCATCAGAAAAATAGCAAAGAAAGAAGCATACCAAAACTTACAAGAGATATATGAGACTAAAATTATGAAATCCTAAAGGTGCACGAAAATAAGTAATGGTTACAAAACATGTAGAATTTGACTTATTTCTATGACTGAATAAAATATGACGATTGAAACCACAACATATAATGTTTATAGATGACGTATTCACTAAAATCAAATTTTCAAGCTGATAAAGCTAGCATTACTAAAGTTACAGGACTATTAATTCTTTAATATATATATGCAAAAACAGCTTGGATTAGAATTTGGTCTGAATGAATAAATGTTAGGAAAAACATTGAACCTTAATTCAGAGACAGATAAATGAGATAGAAATTAAGGCAATCAGACCAAATAATCTTGTTATTAACTATTAAACATCATCATTGATCACATCACTTTTACATCAAGTGCAGACTAAACTGATTATTTTACAGTGAAGCATTGAAACATTTGAAAGTAATGTAAACCAAAACTAGGTGTACGTAAATAAATTGGCTTAAATTTCCAATGGGGAAGAACTTTCCTGGTTCCTGTGCAATGAAACTCCAAAAGCCCTATTTCCTCTCCTTAAAACAGTTAACTGTAAGCACATTCTTCTCTAGTTCATCCTCTCTGCAAGATACGCAAAAGGAATTTTATTAAAAACCATCGTTTTCACCATAAAAATGATTTCAGAGCTAGTCCTCCAGAAATCCATCTAGGATAGGACAACAAAATAAAAATGCATAGTGTTACAAAAAGTAAATAAATAAGCAGCAATACCTGATGTCTCCAATAAGTTTTCCACCTAGGACGACTTCTTGTAAGGAGCATTCCTGTAACAATGGAAAAAATGTTTCTGAAACCTGAATGTATGATACCATAGGTTTTTTTTTTTTTTTTTCCCAATATTTTTTCAAGAAACAAAGAACTTACTTCAGCAGTAGGAATCTCAGTAGTTTCTTAATCAGTGATACGAGGAACGTGGGACGTTAGGGCGAATCCCGTCCTGAGTCGTTCGTTCCGAATCGCGGAACGATCGCGTCCCAAATCGCAGCGGTTCGCGTCTCAGATCGGTGGTCATGGCGTTTCCTTTTTCTTCTTCAAGTGTTGCAAAATTAAGGCACTTGTCACAGGTTTTTCATCAAAATAAGTTAGGGCTTTTATTTGAATGATGAAATCGAGTGTTCTGCTGTGCTTGATTTTGATTTTTGTTATATTTTTCAAATTTTCAGATTCAAGGAAGGTATGAAAAGGAATTGGTCGGGGAGTTCAAAGGTTGAAGACGGTTTACAGTACAAAACGCACAACTGTTGCAGTACTCTTTATTGGAGTGGGGGCCATCATCTATTTTTTATTAATTTATTTTTCATTTATATATATTTTTTTAAAAGGTGTGTGGTGTGGTTGGCTGGTTGCACATGGGAAACTAGCAAAGATTGAAATTTTCAACCAATATTGAATTTTTTTTAGTATCAGTGCACTGGTTTTACAAGTTACTAGAATAAAGTACTTCGTATTAAAGTATTACTTGTATTTTGATTACAAGAAATTAAATTTTAAATGTGTTGGTGCAGCCCTCCTAAGTGTATTACTTGCATAATTTATACGAGGGTCTATAACAAAGGATGATTCTCGTCAAAAATAATAATAACAAAGGATGATTAAAATACTTCTCATCAAAATAAAAATTTTAAAAAATAACTAAAATTTTAAAATACTAACCTATAACTAAATAATAATTATACTATGAATGATCGATAAAAAGGATATATATGATCGTACTATGCGTGATTAAAATGAACTAATTAATCATACTATGAATGATCGATCGAAAAAGGATATGATCATATATACTATCAACATTTGATCAAAAAGATAAATGACTACACATGGAATGACACCTATATAATAGTATCAAACTATGAATGATCGATAAAAAAGAATTGATTGTACTATGACTAATCGATAAAAAGGATATGATCGTACTATGCGTGGTTGATAAAAATGAACTAATTATACTATGATTGATCGATCGAAAAAGGATATGATCATATATAATATCGACATTTGATCAAAAAGATATATGACTATACATAGAATGACACCTACATAATAGTATCATATACTATGAATGATCGTTAAAAATAAAAGAATTGATCGTAGTTCGTACTATGACTAATCGATAAAAAGTATATGATCGTAGAAAGTATAGTGTTATACAATGAATGATCGATAAAAAGGAATTCATCGTATTACGAAACATCGATAAAAGGTATATTATCGTATATAGTATGAGTGGTCGATCAAAAAGGATATATGAACATGCATAGTATGTCACATACATATTAGGGTTATATTGATATATATACTATGAGTGTTTGGTAAAAAGAAATTGATCATACTACGACAGATCGATAAAAGGTATATAATCGTATATACTATGAGTGGTCGATCAAAAAGGATATATGAACATACATTTTAGGGTTATATTGATATATATACTATGAATGATCGGTAAAAACAAATTGATCATACTACGACAGATCGATAAAAGGTATATGATCGTATATACTATGAGTGGTCGATCAAAAAGGATATATGAACATACATTTTAGGGTTATATTGATATATATACTATGAATGATCGGTAAAAACAAATTGATCATACTACGACAGATCGATAAAAGGTATATGATCGTATATACTATGAGTGGTCGATCAAAAAGGATATATGAACATACATAGTATGTCACATACATTTTAGGGTTATATTGATATATATACTATGAATGATCGGTAAAAACAAATTGATCATACTACGACAGATCGATAAAAGGTATATGATCGTATATACTATGAGTGGTCGATCAAAAAGTATATATGAACATACATATTAGGGTTATATTGATATATATACTATGAATGATCGGTAAAAAGAATTGATCATTACTACGACAGATCGATAAAAGGCATATGATCGTATATACTATGAGTGGTCGATCAAAAAAGATATATGAACATACATATTAGGGTTATATTGATATATATACTATGAATGATCGGTAAAAAGGAATTGATCATACTACGACAGATCGATAAAAGGCATATGATCGTATATACTATGAGTGGTCGATCAAAAAGGATATATGAACATACATAGTATGTCACATACATTTTAGGGTTATATTGTTATATATACTATGAATGATCGGTAAAATGGAATTGATCATACTACGATTGATCGATAAAAAGTATGTAATCGTATAAAAAGGAATTGATCGATAAAAAGGAATTGATCGATATGGAGTACTATGAATGATCGATAAAAAGGAATTGATCATACTACGATTGATCGATAAAAAGTATGTATAATCGTATAAAAAGGAATTGATCGTCTAAAAAGGAATTGATCGATAAAAAGGAATTGATCGATACGGAGTACTATAAATGATCGATAAAAAGGAATTGATCATACTACGATTGATCTATAAAAAGTATACGTGGTTATATATACGGAGTATTGTATTATACGGAGTATTATTTTATAATATCAGTTTATAATATTAGTGGGAAAAAGGATCAAAAGGAAATAAAGGAGGTAATGAAGAGACGTATTCATTATTTCAATTTTCAATTTTCAATTTACAGAAAGCTTGAAGCTCAAACGACATGCCCATTCAACTACTCTACAAGTCTATCATCTATATATTCAATGTCTATTACTCTGTTTCAGTATACAAAACTACAAAACACATCTCCATTAATCAAAACAAATTCAAGCACCCAAAAATGCCTTTTGGCAAAAACAAATCCAAGCAAAGAAAGCCCACTGAAACTTCACAAAGAAACCAAACACAAAATCAACCTTCAACAGAAGAGTTCGATGATTTGGAAAATGAAAATCAACCTACAGAAGCTGAACCAAATCATGGAGTGCCCACTACTGACAATAAGCAAAAACCTCTATTAGAT
This sequence comes from Chenopodium album, assembly GCF_948465745.1. NCBI lineage: Eukaryota > Viridiplantae > Streptophyta > Magnoliopsida > Caryophyllales > Amaranthaceae > Chenopodium > Chenopodium album. The sequence goes on from NC_137850.1 coordinate 37,924,236, forward strand.
GAAATTATTCCAATAGTGGGAGGAGAGAAAGGGAAAAATGCAGGAGGAACGAAGAAATGGTCTTGCAAGCATTGCAAAAAATCATACAGCAGCTCATACACAAGAATACATCAACATTTTTTTGGTAGTGTTGGGAAAAAAGCAGAGATTGCTCGATGTACTGTGGTGATGGCGAATAGAGAATTGCTTCAAAGCATACGAAAGAAAGTTGAGGAGGCTGAGCAAGCAGGTATTTCCCCATCAGTATCCAAATCGAGTATAAAAAATAAACTTCCAGGAACTAGTAACACTCCTATAGCAGATGCATTTGGTATTGTTGAGCGTAATGATGTCGACAAATCGATTGTTCGTTTTCTTTGTGCTAATGGGATTCCATTCAATGTATTAAGAAGTCCAGAATTTTCTACTATGGTAAAGGCCTTGATCCATGCTCCAAAGGACTACAAGCCTCCATCGGCTGACAGAGCAAGGACATCCTTACTAGACGAAGTTAAGCGAGATGTCGAGAAAGAATTGGCCCCAATTAAAGACACTTGGACCACACAAGGAACTTCAATCGTTTCCGATGGATGGACGAATGTGAAGCGTGAACCACTAATCAACGTGGTTGCATCCAATAGCCGCGGTTCTATGTTTCTATATGCGGATGACTTCACAGGGGTGGAGAAAACGGGGAAGGCTATAGCAGATTACTTACTTGATGCAATAGAAGAAGTCGGGCCGTCAAATGTTCTGCAAGTAGTAACTGACAATGCTGCAAACTGCAAGGCTGCTGGAAGAGAAATAGAAAAGGTACACAAGCACATTTTTTGGTCCCCTTGTGTCGTGCATACACTTAATCTAATCTGTAAGGATATTGCTACTGCTTTTCCATGGGTTAGTAACACGTACATTAAAGGGAAAAACATTGTGAAGTATTTTTTGAATCATACTCATGCTCATGCTATCTTTAAATCACAATCTGGACTTGGGTTATTGAAAGTAGCAAAAACAAGGTTCGCATCTCATTATTTGTTGTTGAAAAGAATATCCCAATGTAGGGAATCATTAGCTGCTACAGTAGCTATGAGGGCTTGGAAAGATTGGGTCAATTCAGGGGATGAGAAAACAAGAGAAATGGGAAAAGAAATTGCTGCCACTGTAGGGGACGAAGACTTTTGGGATGAGGTTGAAAATATTCTGGCTATCACTAAGCCAATTTACTTGATGATTAAATTTGCTGATGGTGAAGGACAAAAAATGGGAGAGGTGTATGAAAAAATGGATTGTATGATTGGAGATGTTGGAGACGTAATGAAAGATAATAAACATAGAGATGATATGAACAAAATGAATGAAATCTTGGTATCACGTTGGGAAAAAATGAACATTCCCATGCATTGTTTAGGATTTGCATTAAACCCTTTTTTTTATGACTCAAACTATTTGCAAACTCCGGCTCCGGGAGGGGAGGCTAGGCGAGCACCGAATTTTGATAAGGAAGTTGTTGATGGAGTTTTAACAGCATTTGATAAAATAGGGGAAACTGAAGAAGAAAAAAGAATGTTACGCCAACAACTAGCTAAGTTCCAAGCCAAAGAAGGTATATTTGGGTCACTTGCTGCAAAAATAGATGCGGTAACAATGTCTCCTGTTTCTTGGTGGTCCACTTATGGAGCGGAGACTCCTGAATTAGCTGAGATTGCAATCAAAGTTCTGTCACAGCCCATTAGTAGCTCGTCTGCGGAGAGGGTGTGGAGCACTTATGCGTTCATTCACAATACAAAGAGAAATCGGTTGAATTCCGTTCGAGCTGACAAGTTGGTTTTTATTCATTGTAATGTTAGATTAATTTCCCGTTTCACAAGCAGCTATAAAGAAGGCCCTTATAGAAAATGGGATATTAATCCAGAGGATTCATTCATAGAGAGTTCACCACTTGCACTTGAGGATATGAGATGGAGAGATGATTTACAGGAAGCTAATGCCACACCTATGACATTTGCATGTAAGAGGCAAAGATATGGAGATTGAAACCTAAAAATATTTTGATGATGTAAGTTAGAGTTGAGACTTGAGAGTTAAGCATGTGTTAAGCATTTTTAGCTTTGTTTTTTCAGTTTTTATGTAATCAGATTTTGAGATCGAAATGCATTAATGGTTATTAATATTTTAATTTTATTTAAATACAATTTATCTTTGTTTTTTCATTTTTTTATTTTAAAAATATATATTAAACTAAACACCAAACGTTCCCGATTCACTCAAGGTAGCGTTTCCCGTTTCCGTTTCCGTCCCACGTTTCGTATCGAATTTCGTTCCTTGTATCCTTGTTCTTAATATCCATGGTTGAACTCGCTGAAGACTAAATTGAAATTCTATGTTTGCTTTTATGTTGAATTATACCACCCTACCGCCCAACTAGCAATGATACAGATTCATAATTGGAGCTTGATTGAGTTTTGCCAGAAACTGATTCCAGTGGCAAATTCCTTGCCACAAAGAAGCCAGGTTCTTTAGGATCAGGTAATCTAGAGTCACCGCTTAACATGACAGTAACGACTGACATGCTTGGCCTATCATCTGGATGTTGCTGAGCACATAGCAAGCCAATGTGAATCATTCTTTGCAATTGGGGTGCATAACTTGAGTTCCTAATCAACGGATCAACTACATCCAAAGCTGTATCTTCTTTGAAAAGCATCCATGCCTATACAATTTACACACACTAGTCAGGTAATTAACAGACCCCTTTAATAAATTATACTAATTTCAAGTACAACCCCCTATTAGTCTATATATCAATGACATCATGCTACAGCTTAGCTTGGTGAAAGAAAGACTAGTCTTACATGTCCAAGAAGATTATGATGGTGGTCTGGATGATTAAACCCTCTATTTTTCTTGCCACTCACTATCTCGAGAATTAATACTCCAAAGCTGAAGACATCAGATTTCACTGAAAATAATCCGTCGATAGTGTATTCAGGAGGCATGTAGCCACTGCAAAAAATTAGCAAAATATCAGGAAACTGTCAAGACTCAAGAGAGATGCAAAAGAACAAATGAGATTAGAATATTACTATGTTCCAACTACTCGCTTTGTTTGTGCCTCATCTTCGTTTCCAATGAAAGATCTAGCCAGACCAAAATCAGAAATTTTGGGATTCATCTGAGAATCTAGTAAAATATTGCTCGCTTTGAGGTCTCGATGAACAATTCTCAGTCTAGAATCTTGATGAAGATATAGAAGTCCACGAGCAATCCCCATAATGATCTCTAAGCGCTTTGGCCAATCTAGTAAGTCAATGCTTGTTGGATCTGCCCATAAAGTATGACTGTAAGCTTCTGTTACTAAGGATGTGTAAGTGTCTAACTATCCAAATAATATAACTTGGATTAAATTTTCCATTGAAGAACTCCACTCTAGACAAGTCATTTTATTTTTATACAAGTAGTTCACATCACTATGTTGTAAAATTTATTTCATTATCCTGGAAACAAATTAAACTAAAAAATATAGTCAATAATTAATGTGTGCACTAGTTACATAACAGGAAACAGAAATGTAAACATGAAATCTAAAGTAAGCCATACCATAGATATAGCAATCCAAACTTTTCTTGGGCATATATTCATAGATAAGCAACCGCTCATCTGCTTCAATGCAACATCCCATAAGTTTCACAAGATTTCGATGCTGAAGCTTTGCAATGAATATAACCTCATTTTTGAATTCGTCCAGTCCTTGTCTTGAATCTTTAGAGAGCCTTTTCACAGCTATTTCTTGTCCATCGCTCAGCACTCCCTAAAAATTATTAAGAGACAAATTTTTATAATAATAATAATAAAATAAATTAAAAGAAAAAACTCTTAGAGCAAACATGATTGTTTCTGTTGTAATAATGCTAATAAAGTGACAATAATGCCTTTGAAACACAGAAAACCCTACTACAGCTTTCAGATTGTCATAGCATATTGACTTCATCTCTAGACTTGAGCATTCTCTCAAACAATGGAACTGTGAATTACTAGCCATAAAATACTTTCGGAATCAGTTTTCTTATGGACAAAACCCAGAAGCAAGAACAGGATGGCCAATCCTCTACTCTTGCTGGACATGCAAGTAAATAACTGCTCGTTGCAAGTATTAAGTCAAACTCCAATCAACATATTCAGATTTTAAACTGTTCATCTTCAATTCCAAGAAAAGAAAAAAGTACTATGAGCAAGAATCACATGAATTTTCCACTTTACTCCATTATCTGCATCATTGTTTAAAAAGTTTTACCCAATGCATCTTTAGTGAGGTTCTGAAAGACGGTAACAACAGCACCAATGAAAGTTAATGGAAGCCTTGAAAGAAAATAAATAATTAGAGATAAAATTAACCTTGTATACAGGTCCAAAGCCACCCTCTCCAAGTTTGTTAGAAAAGGAAAAATGGTCTGTAGCTTTGGCAATCACATCAAAAGCATATATTGGCAGCTCAGATTCTCCTTCACTGTTGTTATTTATGGTGAATGTTCTACTAGAAGTGCATTTTTCTGCAATATCATAGCATACCAATAAACAAAAAACACGTTCATAATATAGAGACAGAGTATCTCCAAACTTTGGGGTGCAATGAACTACATGCCAGAAGATAGAGTTATCTTCTAATCCCCAAATAATGATAAACCATAGTTTAGAAAGGAATAATAGCAGTTGAAACACGAAACAGAAATCAGCATACCTGCTCTCTTCCGCCTCCTTCTCCACACAATAAAAATTGCAACTCCACAGAGAGACATAAAAGCAAAAATACTGGAAATCACAGCAATCCATACCCGTTTTTTCCTATTCCCTCCTATACATACATAAAATGATAAAAGGTTTGAGTTAATTCTTAAATAGCTCAAGTTCAGCCAGACACACACAAAAAAAAAAAAAAAAAAAAAAAAAAAAAAAAAAAAAAAAAAATTGTGTCCATGAAAGCCATATTAATCTTGTGAAGGTTAGTAAATTTAGGAATTCAACAGATTTTGTCGGCTTAGAGATAGTCAAGTAGCAATTAAATGTTGATAGTATGCTAATAAAAAAAAAAATAAAAAAAAAAACACAAAAGAGGTTCTTACCCAACTCTGAAGATGGCACCTTTACATAAAGATCTTGTCCTGAACCAGGTATAACTTTCACGTCAATCACGGTATCAATCCACAACAAGCAGCCAATTCCTCCATTGGTTACATCTATATTAGCATAAGCCACGCAAGAGCAGTTTTGCAAGCATTTGCCCCTGCACTCATCAAGAGTCATTGTCATGTTATACCAGGAATATCTTGTATCAGGCAGCTTAACATTGGCATACTTAATGAATCCGTCACTGACACTGCAATTCAACGAAGCACTACGAACACACCCATCACTCCAACTCCCTGCATTCCAATTTGTGGAGGACTTGGGCACAAATCCTTTCATGCATTGACATTGAGGAGATTTTACAAGGTTACAACTACTAAATGCACCACACACCCCATAAGTATCACAATTATCAATTGGTTTTGAGTAAAATGTTGCCCACCCTTGTGTATGATTATTCCATTCTTGACGTTGAATATTTCCATAAGGGTTTACAATTCTGTTAGTGATGATTGAGATGTTGATGAGCTCATAGACATACGACACCTCCCTGTTATTGAAAACAAATTTATATACCTGAGTAGAATCAGTTGGCAACCTGGCAGTACCGGCAAACCAAACACCATTCCATGGACCATCACGAAACTGCACAACGCCGTCTTTCATAAGGAACGGTTGTGGGTATCCTTGAGGATTAATCCGATATGTATAGCTACCTGGGGAAGGATCATCACTGCTTTTCCAGGAAGTAAGGAACCTGTCAAACCCAGTAACAAGGTCTCTTCCCAACTTCATTCCCGGTAATTGGGAATCGCAGGGATAATCAAAACTCTGCCACAAGACATTATCAAGATTACCATCTTTCTGGTCTCTGACAACAAGATTTCCTGAATCCAAAAGCTGTGCAACTGGATTCAATCCTGATCTCGATGAATTAGTAGACCAAACAAATCCTCCCACGCCATTTGCAAGTACCAAAACAGATTTATTGTTGAACTGAAGAACACCAGAAGAATCAAGAAGCGGAAAGTTTCGATTGGCAACCCAAACAACAGTCTGAACTGGGATTTTCTTAAACCAGATTCCGACATATCTTCTTGAGCTACTGCCACTACCAGGACTGAAATCCTAACTCGAAGTTCCCATTTGCAGAAACAAGGACCTTACCATCTTGGAGAGACTGGTTTACAGTAATAGTATCCTGAGCAGTAGAGGCAGTTAAGATGAAATTCAGGAGTAGCCAGAAAAGAAGAAAAAAGCCATATGAGGCGGCTGTCATCTTGCACATTGTTGATTGCAGGACACAATGAAATTGATTCATTCAAAAGAAAAAGGGGAAAAACTTTACTCAAATAGCACACAACTTAATTCAAATAGCACGTAAAACTCACGAAAACTTGTAGACAAACACATTGAAGCTAAAAAGCAGTCTCAAAAAGACTATATCAACGCTCTCCAATAATACAAGGCCTAACACTTCTATCTATTTTGGCAAATAAAACATCACAATCACTTACCAAAGTCAGCATAACAATTGCAAATAATTGAGATTTTTCAACCATGTTAGACCCACTGCTGGCCACTTTTATCAGATATTTTCGCATAGAATTTCATAATTTTGCATGTTGTGAAATGTGGACATTTTCTCCAAGATAGAGGAAGATAAAGCCAAACACAAGTCAATGATTTGGTCAAATTTACTTACATATTCAACAATCAAATTTTGTAAGTCCAATTAAAACTAATGACAAACTTTGACTCTCCATTATAAGCGTATAATTATTGAAAGAGGTGAAAAGAACTTGTAACCCAACCTTCAGTGTATGACCCTTTTTTGTACTGCAAAACCTTCAATAAAGATCTACTAGTTAAAACGAGTGCAAGGTTAAACACCGAAAATGAAAATTAATCCTGTTCTGCTCAATTATCATGTAGTTGAGGAAGAGGATGAGCTATAAATGAAAATTGATTAACATGCTATGATCTGTCAAGTGGGATTCAAAGCACATTTATATTTTATTTGGCCAGTCAACCATTGTGTACTACTCTAGTATTTTAGTACATTTAAGATGGGTGTATTGTGCTGTAATAGTGTAATCCATAAATACACAAGACTACAAGATTAGGTACTTGCATTTATGACCCCTGTTAATTTTACAAGGCAGTATCTTAATGTTACCAAGAAAGATATAGTCGATCAGACAACATGTCTAAAATTGTTTTGATAAAGATAGATGTTGCCCAAGAAAAATCTTCTCCCATAAAAAAAGGGTGATTATAAAATGCATCTATAGTTATATTAGGCATTGTATACAAAAATTCAATGGATATGAAAGAGAAAGACTAACTACCCAAGTGAACAAGACATCCCAAGGTATTAAACAAACATGCATTTTAGTTATGACGACTTAAAGAAGGAATAAAAACACACACATGGCCCAAGTTAACAGGCAGCAAAATCTTCAGCAAACTGTAGTATTTGGTGCTATGCTTAAATAGGGGAGAGGGAACTAGGAGAATCACTCTTCTTTTTCATCCTTGTTCAAATTTCACAAGGGGTGCAATGTACAACACTAAAGCAAGTTACTGTGACATATATTGATTGATTGGTTGGTCAAATTTTAATATTAGATGCTATAAACGTCAAATTCTCCTATCTTAGCACTACACCATGTACGGGGTACTACATAGTCTGTAAAGCTTAATTGGCTACATCCGAAAAGAATCTAACAAGAGCAGCGGGCTTTATTAAACTTAACAGATTCAAAGCCACACCAACACTGCTAGGTACACTCATCTCGCTTCATACGTATGTAAGCACCCTACAACTCTAAACATGCAAAATAGTACACCTATAAATTAAATAACCCCACTAATCCTCAAATGTAATTTGCTTTCAGTTCTCTCTAAAATACTCCCTCTCTAGTCTCTAAATACATACTACTCCCTCCGCCCCCAAAAGAACGACCCATTTGGGTTGATTACGCGGGTATTAAGAAAGTTAAATTAAAAGAATTAAAAGTATATTGAAAATATAAATTTACATGGGCTTTGTAAAAAAATACAGAGAGAAAGTAATAAAATTACATAGAAAATCAAATTTTTATATGGGAAAGCTAATTTTGCACAAATATTGTTGCAAATTGGTGGGTGTTTAAATGCAAATGAGTCATTCTTGTTGGGACTAAAATTAGGCCAAATGGGTTGTTCTTTCGGGGACGGAGGGAGTAATATAGTAATATTATATACTACCTCCGTTAATTATTTTGTGCAACAAAGAGGTATTATTTGTGAGACATAAAATATTCCTTTGTTGCACATAATAATTAATGGAGGTAGTATATACACTTTCGTAGTTGATAACTAACTTAGACATCGAGGGAGTTTCTTCGGTAAACCCCCCCGAAAATAGTTGACATTTGTTATTCCTGGCAGGGCACAGCATCCAGATTCCAGGTAAACAAACCATATCTTGCAGTAAGCAAAAGAAAATCAAGCCAAATTATCAATAAATGCTAGGCTGTAGTATATATCTATATCAGTATATCACAGATCACAAGATAACAAATCCATCTCAGACCCTTATAAGAATATTGAGCACTTGTGAGATTTTGTGTATCAGTATAAATTTTAAACAACCAGCAAGATAAAAAAAATAAATAAAAAAATGGATCCCATGATTGGAAAATTGACTTTTTTTCGTCGGAAGATAAAATTAAGGTGCTGTTTTTAATACTTTTGTCAAACCAAGGTATAAATCGTTAAAAAGTGATCTGATAAGGTATTTGCTCACAAACTCGACCAAAAACAAACAAAAAAAAATTCGAGCATGACTTGGGTATTGTATTGTATTATATAAGCTCAAATGCTCAATTAGAGCACCTATAAATGATTACTTGTATATTGAAATCTACATTTTTCTAAACTCTCCAACACATGACAAATTCAACAAACATTGTCTCTATTTCTCTCGACTTCACTTCTTAGCCAAAATTTACCTATATTTATAGATAATTGCTTAATTGAATGGTTGAATTGTGTTTAGGAATTAAAAATATGAGCTTAACGACGCAACCAAAAATGAAAATCTTAAATTTAATTTGAATAAGTTTTAGACCAACCTTAAAATAAGCTTAAACCTTATCCCAAGCTCTAATTTTCCAATACAAAAAACCCTAATAATGATATTTTATGCATGATTTGGTGGTATTTTAAACCAAATATTAATCAAAAAAAATTAAAATTTGTGGAAACAAGAATTAAAGCAAAATTCACAGTAAAAAATATCATAGTAAACAGAGAAAGGATAAAGAATAATTACCTAAGAAGAGACGACAAGATGATCATGATAAAATTAATTGGACATGCTTCTTCAATTTGGCATCAAATTTCTAAATGAATTTTTAAATTGACGTATTCCGAATAATCTATATAACGAAGTACCTTACCAGCCTTACCACGTATCTTATCAACCCAATTAGGCCCTGTTCTTTTGAGCTTCTGGACAGAGCAAAGTAGATTTCAGCAGAGCAGAGCCGACTACCACTACCACTACTATTATTATTATTTTTTTTTTAAACACACTACTATTATTATTATAAAATATTATTATTATTATTAGTATTTATTTATTTATTATTATTATTATTATTATTAAATATTAATTATTATTATTATTACTACTAATATTATCGCATTATTATTATAATAATTAAATTTTTAAAGTTAAATATTAATTATTATTATTATATTAATTATAATATAATTATTAAATATTATTTAATTATTATTATTATTAAAAATTAATAATTAGTATTATTTTTAAATACTAGTTATTATCTTAATATTAACTGTTATATAAAAATCAATTATTATAATTATAATTAATATTATTAGTTATAAGTATTATTATTACTATTAGTATAATTACTATTATTATTACTATTATTATTATTATTAAATATCAATAATTAATTATTGTTATTATTATTATTAAGTAATAATTATTATTAATTATTAATTATTAATTATTATTATTAAATATTAATTATTATTATTAAATATTAAATATTAATTATTTATTATTATTATTAAATATTAATTATTATTATAATAATTCAATATTAAGTATTAATTATTTATTTTTTTATTTTTTTAAAAAAAATTCGTATTAATAATTTTTTATAATAAAATTTAAATATTAATCATGTTTTTGTTGATCCATGTTTATCTTTATTCCATGATCATCAATGTTTTTGTTTTGAATCAGTTTATATTTATTCCTAAGATATATATGTATGATTTAAGAGAGTAGTTATTATTATTATTATTTAATTTAAAAAAGCAGTTTTAATTTAATTATAAAAAAAAAGCAGTTTTTTCCTCAAAAAAAAAGTTATACTACAAAGACTATGTGGAATCATGGATGACTATGCTATATCAACAATTTTTATTTATTTTCTTTTTTTACAATTGTCAACAAAGTAAACATGGATAATTTTTTAAAAAAAATCCAAATAACTTCTTTTTTTTTAAGTAACAAACAACTAAACGTGAGTTGTGGGGAGTTTTTTTTTTTAATTTTTATATAACTAAAAAACCAAATAACTTTTTTTTTTAAAAAAAAATTATTTGAAGATAAAAACCAACTGAAAATATAACTTTTTTATTTAAAATTAATTTCGAATTAGTCATAAAATTTTTATTTAGCAATAGTAATAAGTAGTTAATAATAATTAATAAATGTAATCATTGTTTTGTTAGATGCAAATATAATTGTTGTTACTAATTAGGGAGTAGTAAATTTGGTTTAGGCATTGGCTTTAATTTGTTAATATTTAGGATTATGTTATTTAAAAAAAATGATTTGAATAGTATATTGCTTAATAGTAAAATTATTAGTAATAATACTTGAAATAATAATAATTATTGTTAGAATTATGAATATAATAATTTGAAATTTTATTATTATATTAAATAGCGACAAGGTGGAAAATCGATTACGGTGAATGATGTGTTGACTGGCTCGGGGCCGTGACACACTTGAGCTCGAAACATCGATGCCTATGTTAGGAGAGAAAGGGATGTTGCACGATTGGGAAAGTCTGTTGTTGATGGTGCTTCTGATGATGCTTCTGATGATGTATTTGTTCCTTTTGACGACGAGCCTGATCACGGACGAGCTAGTGCGTCTGAGGAGATGGAGGAGTTTGAGGGTAATTTTGATCAGAGTGGTGGGCATGATGACACATCAAGTGTAGTGGTAGGTAGAAGGGCTAGAGATGGTAGGTTTGTCGCTTCTGACACTGGTAGCACCACTAGTAGACGACGTACTAATAAACGTCAAAGACAAGTTGATGATGATTCTTGGATAGTGAAGGAGGACATGCCCGGTGGGCCCCTTGATGGTAGTGTTATTCCTAGTTTCGGAGGCCATGTTGCTCGTATGATATGGGATGGAAAGGAGAGAAACTTGCTAAGGTGTCAGAATAGGGAAAGAGCATGTTACCAGCTTCAGTCATGGTTTGTGGCGCTTTCATCCGAGCAGGTTGCAGTGGTTGAGGGTACAGGCTTGTCACAATTGCCTCGGTGTATGTTTGGACACCTTGATATACCTCTTATTTGTGCATTTGTGGAGCGGTGTCAACCTGACACTAACACATTAACCTTTTGGAGAGATGACTATTACTCTACATGATATCTGGCACATTTTGCGCATCCCAATGGATGGGCGTATAGTTTCTGCTCAGGCTACTAGTGAGGAGTTGCGCATACATGCTATGCAGTTTCTTGGAGTGGATAGAGATACACTTTTGGCACCTCCTACACCGCACTATTGTAGTGGTGCGATTTCCATTGATTCCATTATCAACATTTGCTCAAAGCGTAGTCCTGAAACGCAACTTATGGGTTACATGTTACTATTGTTTGGTTCTACGTTATTTGTAGACAAGAGTGCTAGTAGGGTACAACTAGCTGACATCCTCGAGCTCATTCATGGTGTGGATGATATTTCAGATTATGCATGGGGAGTCGCCACTTTGGCGAACTTATATCGCCAGTTAGGGATTGCGAGCAGGAGTATGTGCTCAGGCATTGCTGGTTGTTTAACATTACTACAGGCTTGGATATATGAGCATTTCCCACCGTTTCGGCCTCATAGGGAGCGGTTAGTTTGTGCATCTCATGGGGCTCGTGCCTCTACTTGGAGTGTTAAGAAGGAGGGCTTTTCTGATGCTCGATTGAGATCTTTTCGTCATCGGTTAGACGAGTTTGATTCGAACATGGTAAATATAACACTTTCTACATATTTTCATTAAACAACGGTTAATGCGACTTTATTAATGTTTTTACCTCATTCCTTGCAGGTGGTTTGGCTACCCTATGGTCCAAAGCCAGCCTCAGATGTTCCTAGGACTGTATTTACTGGATGGCTTCGTTATCGAGATGTCATTGAACCATACATGCCCGATCGTGTCTTACGACATTTGGTTATGTACAGACAATTCCTATGCCTATTAACCGTCCAGATTTCTCGTACAGGTCTGCAGATTCGAAATTGTATGAAGTTAAGTGGAATGTCTCGAGTGTTGACAATGCTTGGACCTTGTATCCTAGAGGTTTTCGGTTGATTCTTGCAGAGTTCCAGCGCGCTCAGTGTTCCTCTGATGTTGTGGATGGTTATTATGATTGGTTCACTTACGTGGAACATATCTTTGTTGTTCCAGAAGTGGATGCGGTGTTTCCTGCAGTTCCTGATGGGATACTCCCAGTTTATGTAAGTTAATATTATTTTACTTTAATTTTAATTTATCATATATCTCAAGTTTTGGTACTTATTAATATCTCATTTGCAGTGGATGGAACGGATTGCTCAGGCCATTGAGGGTTGCATCGACTGCCATCCACGTGTTGCTGATGTGCTGAAAGAATGGGATGAGTATGCTGGATGATTATGTTTTATTGATGCACTTTATATTTTGTACCGGACGATTTGCTACTATTTTATGTTTTAGATTTGTTATGTAATTGATGGACTTGACTATGTCACTATAACTTTTAGATACTTTTATGTGCTAGTTTTTATTTGTTTATTTATTTTTTGTCTAAATTGGTAAGCAACTTCTACAAATAAGCATATAACATAAGCAATTTCTTAACGTTAAGCATATAATAAACTACATTAAAAATGTAAGAAATTGATTAAAGTGAATTCCAATGTATCCTCCTCCTAAGATGATGAAGTAGATGCTGCTATTAGTTGATCCCAATGTGCCCTCCTTTCTTGATAAAGTTGCTCCCAACCAATCACACTTTGATCTCTATACATAAACCATGGATCAACAATAGGAGGTACTGGATAGTTTGGCGATAGATCAAGTCGAACATAATGGCGACCAATGTGTGCAATGGCAATCTCAATTCGAGGTCGATCTACAGTAGACGGGGCTCGCAATGGTAGAACTATCATACACGGATACAACTCTCTTCGTGGGCCAACTCCGTAAACCATAACTACACAATTCCAAAAATTTGCAATTGGGTACAAATCATCAGGCAAGTCCATGTAATGGTTCGCGCCACAATGTCCACCGTTCCAGGTGATAAGATCAATTGTTTGATCCAAGCCTCCGTGATACAAATGTATGTACTCTGGTCGATTGGCCTTAACCTCGTTCACAATTAAATATCGAGCTTGTATCCAATTGTCTTGCCCACCTAATAAAAATTAAACAACAAAATTTTAAGTAAAATCATTGGAATATAATGTGACACTTACTTTATGCAAAGTCTTACCTAAGAAAAAGTCTGCAACCACTACTACAAAAACATGAATATAGAACGCCTAAAACAAGCCATATAGAACGCCTCAGAGGCGTTCTTCTGAGGGGGTGCCCTACAAGTTCTACAGAACGCCTCTTTGAGGAGTTCTATATCTAACATAATACAGAACGCCTATATGAGAAAGGCGCTTCATATTCTAGGTATAAAGTAAATAAAAAACAAGGAAAAGAGAGCCGTCATCTCAAGATAAGCGCTCTATAAGTGCATAAATAGAGAACGCCTACCTGTAGGCGTCGTTTGAAGTGCGCCTACGTTAAAAGCATGTTGTGAATATGCTTGACACTCATAGGAAGTGGGAATTGACATATGATTAGGGACACGATTAGGGACAAGGAAAGTAGGGAGCCGCCAACAAGTTTTTAAGGAACTTGTAAACCGTTCACGGATCATAAAAGGCAACCACGATAAAGGGACAACAAAGGCAACAACGATTGACCCGTGAAGGTTACACCCCATTCATAATCCATGAGATTACTAACTCCATATGGTTCGGAACCACGAAAGGAGGATCGGGGATGATGGTACGAAGTGAGTCATGGAGTCACATTCGCCCGTATTGGCCTCTACTCGATTCTTATAGTGAAAAGTGATTCCTGCGATCTCAAAGGCATACAAACAAAATATTCAATTTGCTCCAAACTATTATTAAGCTAAATTGGTTGAATATTAATGCAACACATAATTCTAAAATATTTGTGATCACTTAAATTAACAACAAGATTAAAAAGGAACCTAAACCGGTTGTCCAAATTATCTTATTAGGCGTGATTTTCAATTACATATTCCCTTTAAACATGCAATATGGTGATCAATAAAAATAATAATAGAATAAACATTAATATTGGAAGCAATTTAATCACAATTCCAACAACATAAAATCGTTAGAAAAAATAATAGAAATAAAAGGAACATGATTCTTACTTTGATTCTGTTTGTTTGCAACTACAAAATAATAAACGAGTTAGTAACTTCAAGGAAATAATAAAACAATAATTAAATTAAATCAAATAATGTACAGTTGATTTGGGGCCAAACCCTCAAACAGTTCTACCTTTCACGCCTTGGCTTAAGGATGGAACCACGAGTAAAGTATGGACTCCTTTGAGCACTTGAAGAAGGAATTTTTAAATAAGAAGGGTAGGCTAGTGTTTAGGCTAAAGCATAGAAGAGAGAAAAATAAATCAGAGAGTTAATTCGTTGATGCCCCGTACATACATCAGAAATGAGGGGGTATTTATAGGGAAAATGTGCTAAGAGAGCACACGGAACCCTAAAATGATAAAAACCCTAAATAGTATCCCGTGACACGGAAAACTGTACCGTGACACGGGAAGTCCCACCGTCAGACGGCAATCTTTCCCGTGACACAGTACATTTTTAGCGTGATGCGGGAAATTTTCAGAAAACGGGAAAGAAAACGCGTTAAGGGTTTACGGGGAAAAGACACGGAATGTCCCGTGTCACGGCAGACTTCCCGTGTCACGGGAAATCCCACCATCAGACGGGAAGGATTCCCGTGACACGGTGGCTGTCTACCGTGGCGCGGGAATTTCCAGCCCACTTTTCCGTCTAAATACATTTTTAACCCTAATTTTATTCGGCATTTTAAGTGCCGATTGATAATTTCGGGCCTTTTCTGACTTATTATTATTTGGGCTAAATTAAGAAAATAATTAAATAAAAATAAACAAAAGGTTTGGGCCAAAAATAAAATAAAAAAGGGTTTGGACTAAAATTAAATAATAAGTTTTGGCTGAAATAAAAAACTATGCTTTTACCAAACATCGAGACTAATCCATGGACTGTTCAAAAATATGAATTTAATTAAATACGATTTTTTAAGTACTCTCGGGATTAAATACTAAACCCGACCAATAGTGGCGGTGAAAGGTTGTTCATCATCGGGTTTGGTTTTGGGGAGACATTTTTAGGTGTCTACACTACCACAGATAGGCGCTCTCTTTTCCTTACTTTTTTTTTAAAAAAAATTATATTATTATTATTATTATTATTATTATTATATAATTAAATAATAATAATAATATTATGCATAAAAAAAATACCATAACAATAACATTTTATTTATCAAAAAAAATAAATTAAAATACATGTATTTCAATTACAATAACTGAATTCGTTGAGGAAAAAAAATACATTACAAGTTCTCTAATACTACTGATTGATGCAGTACATTACATGTTAAAATACATGTATTTCAATTACAATAACTGAATAGATCCATAAATAAGAAGTAAAAGTGTATAATCACCACGATCCAAACCACCACCACCACCACCACAACCCACTGCCCCACCACAACCGTACCCCAAACCACCACCAACACCACGACCCACACCGCCACCTACACATCACACTACCCACACAACCTGCAGCACCCACGACACACACCGCCACCTACACCTCACACTACCCCCATCAGCCCCCACGACCCACACCACCACCTGCAGCACCCACAACACACGAAACCCGCCACACCACACCACCTATAACTTAACCAATTTAAACAAAATTAACACAAGCAATTATCTCTAAAATAACAAAAAAATAAAATCAGATCTAAATAACAACAAATTCAGTATAATCAGAATTTGAATTAAAAACAAAAATTAAGAAAAACTAAATTTATATTGTAACCTATATTAAAATCAAATCAAAAATTGAAAATCTTGACCGATTAAATACTCGGAACGACATCTCATGGCTTGGTGGTGGACACTCGTGGCTGAAAGTTCGCTCGGTGGTTGATACTCAACAGCTCGTGTCTCAATGGTGTGAGTGAAAAGCTTGTGAGGTGGTGGACTTATGGGCGTCTGAAGCTTAACCAATCAAAGCGACGAAAACTCTCGCAAAATTTCCACGGCGAAACCTCCGACGGTGCTTGGGGATTTGAGGAGAGAGAAAGAGAGGAACAGGGTAGAAGAGGAGTTTTGATCTAAAAGAGAAAAGGCAAAGGAGTGAGAGGAATGAGAAAGAGAAGAAGATGGGGAGGGGCGGCTCTCATTTGATATGTTTTAGGGTTAAGGGGTTGTGGGTATATGTATATGACGTGTTCAATTAGTTGTTTTTTTTTTCTTTTTTTTTTGAATACTTACATAACGCTTAACAAAAAGAGGCGATCTATATTGTATGGTGTAAATTTGGATAATACTTGTAGAACGGTTAACTAAAACAGGCACTCTATAGGTTTCAAGATACAAAACGCTTATCTTACATAGGCGATCTGTATAATTCTAGAGATCGCATATTGTAGACACTCATTTGTGTCTCCCCAAAACCAAACCCAGTGATGAGTACCTTTCGCGTCGAATCATAATCGAATGAAGTGAAAGTGTGGAAAGTCTAGTGTTGCGGATAGTTTTAATTTCTTTTCTCTTCTTTCTGTTTTTGAAAACTTATTTTTAAGAAAACAGCCAATCCAGTTTGGTTGGTCCATGATATGGGTCCAATAGTAGTGTAGTTGGATGGGGCTTGACAAGAGCTTTCCAACGATATATTATAAGCCCAATTCCGATGAATATTGAGGAAGTTATGGCCAATTTACCAAACTGGGCCCGGTTTGAGCCTTATATGCGGTCCAATGATCTAGGGGAGGGGCTAATATAGATTTATCATTCCTAATGCAACTAGGAATGATTTTATTCTTCTAGATTCTTCTAGAAGGCTCTCTTCATTCCTAATTCAATTAGCATTGATAAATTGACTTTTGTTGACTTTTCAGAGTTTTAATTAAAATCAAAAAGCATTTTTGAGGGAAATACGATTTTATCCTCCTATACGGCAATTTTTATCTGATTTTAAGAAAACGCGTAATTTTCCATATCAACGCCAAACGCCAGCTGTAGCACCTGGCGCTACGCTTGGCGCCTGTGTTGGCGCCTGGCGCCAACAGCCAGCGTTGGCGCTGGTTCAGTTTTATGAGCGCCAGAACTCTGTTTTGATATATTATCTTTTTGGCCGATTTTCTCTATAGATAACGTCGTAAAAACTCCATTTTGATTCACCTACAACCGGTTTTCATTCGCAATCATCAATTATCTCATTCTCTTCTATAATAATTCACCAACTCTCATCAATATTCTCTTGATTAGATCTAGAAACGCCTAGCCATTGTCGAAGTTGCCTTCGCCCTAGACGTGAAAGGTTTAATTTCTGAGGGTTTGGTCCCAAATCTCTATTTCAATTATTTAATTTGATGTTTGATATTATTATTTTCCTTGAAGTTACTAGCGTGTGTATTTTGTTATTAGAAAGAGGTACGAGGCATCAAAGTAAGTACTTTAATGGTTTAATTGATATTATGATATAGAAATTATGCTTAGATTGTTATTATGATTCCTATGATGCTTCCTATGTTCTTCCTAATATTTATGATTGTTAGTATCATGTTAGGGTTAAATATTTGATTTTTATTGTTTAGTGACATGCTAGGGTTTGTTATTAATCTTGTTAGTATCATGCCTAGGATCTTGCTATGCTTTAACACAGGGTCGTCCTGTTAAATTTCGGGGCCCTATTCTAAACTATAAAATGGGGCCCTAACAGAAAAAAATTATAATACTTAAATATTATATCAAAAATAATATCATATTACAAGGATATATATATATATATATATATATATATATATATATATATATATATATATATATATATATATATATATATATATATATATATATATATATATATATATATATATATATATATATATATATTTATATATATACTTTATAAAAGAAATCTTATGTATTTAGACTATTATTTGAATAATAAACAATTTAACAGCATCTGATACAACTTCATACTAATCTAAACCTTAAAGCTAAGTTATTTAAAAAGAGCTTTTCTTCTAACACTTTTGGAAGCAAATTCATCAACCAAGTCTTCATATTGTATCGTCTCCAAAAGATCGTTTTCAATCGCTATTAATGCTAATCCATTAAGCCTTTCTTGTAGCATAGTAGATCGCAAGTACGTTTTCAGCAGCTTCAATTTAGAAAATCTTCTTTCTGCAGAAGCAACAGTCACAGGTATAGTTAATAGAATTCTATACGCAATAGTTGTATTAGGAAAACAGTCTAAACCTTTCAAAAACTTTAATATATCAATGGGTCTTTCTTTTTCATCCGGCAATATATCTCTTAATAGCTTTAGCTCCACAAACAAATCATTCCCACTAATATCAGATTGCTCATTATACTTCAAAGCAAGTTCCAGATGACTGCAACATGACTTCAACATTTCCTCATCCAATGATTGCAACCTGTGAGAGCTAAACATAAAACCAAATATACGTTCGTACTCTTGATATTGCTCAAATATATTGTTTAGAGAAACAACAGCTTGGTCAACAAGATAAAGAAAATAATTAATTCTAAAAGAATCCTCTCCAGATAACTCCACTGATGGAGTATTGCTATCATCCACCTGCTTTTTTCTCCTAATTATACGTCTTTGAGGGAATATTGGATCAACATCCAATTCAATAGCAATTAGCTTAGCAATATCCATTGCCTTGTGAAAACCAGTTTCCCTGTACTCTTTGAAAAATGAAATCAGTCCTTTTATTTTTCCCATAGCAACATCAATAAACATATCATTTGATTGCAATATTTTACTAACATTATTTATCACAGATAAAATATCAAACCAAATGACTATTGCCATCAAGAATTCAAAATCACCAAGCTCATTAGTTTCTAAGGATTTAGCTTCACTTTGAATTTTTGAATCAAGATCTTTTTCTGACAATTCAAGTAAAGCCTCTCTAAAATCAGCCAATTGATATTTGATAGCTTTGACACTTTCTACGTGGCTCTCCCATCGAGTGGATGACAAGGGTTTTGGTGTCAAACCTTTTACATTATCTTTCAAAATGTCCCATCGTTTTGTAGAATTGGCAAAGATTGTGTAAATGCGTTGAATAACTCCAAAAAAATCTCTTGCTTTAGAGCATGAGTTAGCCATATCACACAATGCCAAATTTAAACTATGACAACCACAAGGAGTATCAAAGGCTCTCGAGTTTAAGTCTAAAAATCTTTTTTGCACACCTTGATGTTTTCCTTTCATATTTGATCCATTATCATAACCTTGTCCCCTCACATCAAATATGTCAAGATCAAGATTTTTCAACTCATTTTGCAAAACATTAAAAAAGTCCTTGGCCAGTTGTATCATTCACATTTAAAAATCCTAAAAAGGATTCTTCAATGCTAACAGAGTTTGAAGACACATCCACATATCTAATTATCAAATACATTTGCTCTTGGTGACTAATATCGGGTGTACGATCAAGTATAATTGAGAAATACTTTGCTTGTTTGATTTTTTTAATGATTTCTGTTTTGATGGCAGATGCAAGCAAAAGTATTAGCTCATTTTGGATTCTATGTCCAAGATAATGAACGTGAATTTCATCATTTGTAATACGCCTAACATGTTCTTGGATAATGGGATCAAACTCTGCTAGCATTTCAATTAAACCCAAAAAATTGCCATTGTTATCTTGATACAATTTTTCATTAGTACCACGAAAGGCCAAAGTATGTTTAGCAAGGAATTTTACTATAGATATAATTCTTTTCAAAACCTTTTTCCAATGCTCCTTTTCTTTCTCAATCAAATTTTGAACAGTTTTATCAATAGTTTCATTTTTTTGGAGCCTTAGACGCAACTCATACCAAGTGGTCATATTCTTAACATGTTCCATGCCCGTCTCATGCTCCCTAAGCCTCTCACCAACATGTGCCCAATCACCAAAGCCCTCGTTTGTTAATAGGCCTCTACCAATCCCTTTTTTAAAGACTTTACAACAAAAACAAAATACTCTATCAAGTTCTTTAGAATAGACAAGTCAATCTCTATCACATTTTTCCCCATTTGATAAAACTCTAGTATACAAATTAGCCGTAAAGCGTCTAGAGAATTTATCTTTAGGGCCCTTCACAATTGAAAAATCTCTTTTAAGACCTTTTGTCACTATTATATCTATCATTCTAGAATCAAGAGCATCCCAATTTCTAGGATCAAATATGTCAAACAAAAAGTCAGATTCATTTGCTTCTTCTACATTGTCATTAGCATTATCTTGCAAATCATCATTTTCATTATCAAGAACATTATTGAAACCATCATCATGACCAACTTCAGGAACAAGATTATCGATGGGCTCATCACTAACATTCTCAGGTTCATAATTTTCATTCTCCATATTAACAGTTTCAACATTAACATCCTCAACAATTGGATTTTCAGAATAGCCTTGGGGCTCTTTTATCAGAAATTTATCAAGACCCCCTCTTAGAGATTGAGTTAATTCCTCTAATTTTTTCTTTTTCTTCCGCTTCACATATCCAGAATTATACTTTCTTGTTATAGGAGGCATAATTAGAAGTATGATAATTATTCAGTAATCAGACAAGTTATAAATTTAATTAACAAAAAAAAAGAGCTGAAACTCTGAAAGGATAGAAACAACCTAAAAAGTCCAGCAGACCACCGAGACCAGCAATATCGATCAAAAACCACAGTCAAACCCAGGCACCCTGCGCTGAAATTGCTATTTGTTGCTTGACAACAGAAATCGAACAATTTGTATATTTCAATCTGTAAAAAAAAACATACAGTATTGTTAATTTTACTTCAATTCTACAAATTCCTCAAAAATTTGAAATTTAATTAGATCATATATATTAATCAAATAATCATATATATTTATAAATTGCATACCTTGGTTAGAAATCCATTAATCCAACTATCCCAAATCGGCAAATCGGCAAATCCCAGCAATTAAGGCTATCGACAAGTCGACAAATCCACAACCAAAATTCCAAAACATAAAATTCGTATTTTTTTTTCTCCCAAAAATAATTTTGAGTAGGAGTTGTAGAAAATTCTGAAATTGTTTGGAAATTTATAAATGGTAAAAAAATTAGCCGTTTGAATGTTTGATAATAAACGAAAATCAAGAGAAGTAATGGTAAGGATTGAAAACTTAATTCTCCCATTGAAAATTGAAAGAGGAAAGTGAGATAATTACTAACTATTTTTGGGTAAAATAAGAAAATTAATGGAAATTTCATATTCAAAGTAATGAAATTAAATTGGAGATTGGAATTTGGAAAGTTTGATATTGAAAATAGAAGGTAGATTGATGGAAAGTAGATTGGAATTTGGAAAGTAGATTGGAATTTGGAAAGTTGGAATGCTTGAGTGCATGCGGAGATAACAATGGCTGACTTGTGACTTTAGTTTTTTTTTTTTTTTTTTCTTTTTTTTTTAGGGTGGGCTTTAAGTGAAAATAGGACCCATAAAATCGGGGGCCTTGTTCAGTTGGTCTGTTTGCACAGGGAAAGGGTCGGCCCTGCTTTAACATGATTATTATTATTATTAATTATGATTGTTATTATGATGATTATTATTATGATTATTATTATGATTATTATTATGATTATTCTTTGTGATTTATGATTATAATTGTTATAATGATGATTATTTTTAATTATGATTATTATTATGATTATTATTACGTTGCTTGATTATATTATTGTTATTGCTTGATCACACCTTTTATGCATATTTAAAGGGAATTTGGTACTTGTAATCACGCTTAATAAGATGTTTAATAATCTTGTTTAGGGTTAATGTGATTATAATTCAAGTGATCGCCAATAATAGTTTTATTTGTGCATTAATATTCAACAAACACAGATAAACAGGTTTAGGGTTAAACCTATTGATTGCATGTTAGTCAGAAAGCGCACATGAATACGATCAGAATAAAGTAGAGGCCTATTATTAGGGCAGGTTCAATCTCTTTTAGGTTGGATTTGTACCTTCATCCCCGAACCCTATTTGGTTCAAGACCTTATGGAGTTGACGATCTCTTGGATCGTTAAGGGGTGTAACCTTCACCCTGTGAACGGTTTACAAGTTCCTAAAACTTGTTGGCGACTCTTTTGCTCTATCTTCTTCCCTTTGGACGCCACCGTACTTTAGTGTATGATCACAGTGGGGTTCAAGCTCAGGGGATTAACGCTTGAAATTATTCCCCACACCTATGTAACTTGACAGTTGTGTATTGTGTGTTACTTATTATCTATTTTGTGATAGTGAACACATCGAAATCCACAATTTCCGTCACCCATTACATTGTTCCAATCCTCCACAAATGGTTTGATGATATCGGGAAGCCCATAAAGGTAAGGAAAATTTGAAATGTCTCTTCCTCCCGATGAATAACGAATTATTATTTTTGTAGTTAACATAAACATCAAAGTATAGTAAAATAAACAAAAAATTACAAAAACATAGAGTACACTTACCTCGACCTCCACTACGACCACCATCACCGCGTCCCCCATTACGACCACGACGCCCACGAGTACCACGTGTATACTCCCATGCACTATGGTTACGTCGTGTACTATTTGATTATGGTCTCCCTCTAGTGGTTGTGTTCCTAGGCGGCTCATTAACATCAAATTGATCGGAATGGAGATGTTCATCTATTAGGCGAGATACAGAACACATGATTGCCGGGTCACTTCTACTCACCTCACGCACAAGAATCTAAAAAAATCGACTGTCCTGTGACTGATGATCGGGGTCATCCAATGGAGTCGGAACACAACCATCCTCACCAATCACTAGTGTCCTATAAAAGGGTTGCACTTGGTCTAAGTAGAAGTATGTCCCCGAATCAATGGCACAACGTATATCACATGCACAAGGAATCTGATGAGTCGTCTTATAAACACATCCACACCGAACATTCACCTCATGACTTAACTCTCTCATTCTTTTCTTCTCATTCACCAACAACAACATACAATGGCGAGAGGTACGTCCATTAAGATGTTGTAATGGCATAACATCATATATCCGCCCATGACTGCGTCGACTGCGCTCAAGTGATTGCTTAATCTGTGTGACCTGATCTTCAATTGCCTTGTTTACCTTGGCCCATACAGAATCGAGAGAACCAGTTGAAGTTTTCAACCACCCCTTTAAAGATTGCACTTTCCACTCTACAATTGGTGACATTGCCGAAGTGAAGCACACCATTATTGGTCCAAAATTTCACAAATTTCTCCTTATGATTGTTTAACCAAGTGTCCTTCACATAAGAAATCACAGCAATAAATGCTACATAAGATTCCTCCATTTGCCGAACCGCTCTATTATAATCATCCAATGTGGTGGCATTGAGAATTGGATTCCACCTTGTCAACCTGAAAATTTTGCCTTGATCTTTATTATTCGTTATTTTCTTAACTCTATGCTCTACATCGTTGTTAATATGTCATGTGCATAGTAAATGAGCAGTGCCAGGAAATATTTCCCGAATAGGCGACATCAAACCCAACTCACAATCGGTTATAATGGCCGTAGGCGATACATCACTACCAACCAGCTAGCAACTTTAACTTATCTATCACTCATGCATAGCTCACAGCGCTCTCATCCTTCATAAAAGCATACCCGATCAAGAAATTCATGTTGCAAGGAGTAACACCAACGAGCTCCAAAAAAGGCATTTTGTATTTGTTTGTCTTGTAAATTGAATCAATGCCAATGACCCACGGATACGTGCGTAAGAGCGCTAGAGACGTAGGATGTGCCATAAATACATGAGTCAAAACGTTCGTATTCGGGTCAACCAAGCTTCAATGTGTATACTGTGACTCGATACCAAGTTCAAGGAAATATGTAACAACAGCTCGACCATCAGCATCTTCAAGTCTCAACCGATCCCTAAAGTTGTAAATATGTCTACGATTGGGATGATCATCAGGAAACTGATTCCGCACAGCCGCTAAGATATTTTGTGGCTTCACTTTTGCATCAGTCAGGTCACGAACAAGTTGCTTCGCACCCGGACTAAGCTTGCTCATTTGCCGATTGCCTTCTTCATAGACAATTAGCTCATGGTTGTGTTTTCCATATGCATCGGGACCCAAGACAATCTGCCATCCTTCATCATTAGAAACTTTATTACCCTTGATCAAAAACTTGCAACCGCAATGTTGAGTTTTTGTGTTCGGTCGTTGAGCAACACTAAGATCTCTATTTTTCCCTCTATCTCTTGCACCACGATTGCATCTCAAATACAACCATCCGTTATGGTTGTAAGAAATCACAAGTTGAAATTTGAGTGTTTGTGCAATGTCTTTCGCCCATTGTGACAACTCTCGATACGTTGGAAATAATTGATCGGTCTGAAAATGTGGGTAATAATTTACCCCATCACCGCCAAAATCTTCAATAGGATCCTATTAGAAAGAAAAATACAAAGTTAATTAAAATTAAATTTAACTACAAATTAAATTAAATTCAATTGAAAACAAAAATAAAATTAATTTTTTTTTTTTTTTTTGCAAATTTAAACTACTAATTTTTTTTATTAAGCCATAAATTTACTAATTAAATTAAGTGTATTTTGTTATTTTTAATAATTATCAAAAATTAATTAACATAAATTACACGGATTGCTTTACAAAAAAAAAAAGTTCCCGGTCGCATGCTGTATGCGACTATACCATGGTGTAGTCGCATATAGCATGCGACTACATATAGCATGCGACTATACCACGGTGTAGTCGCATATAGCATGCAACTACACCGTGGTATAGTCACATATAACATGCGACCGGGCACAACGGAAATTGAAAAAAAAAAAAGTCCGACATATACCTGACTTGACGACGTCGACGGTTCATTGTCCCCACCAAGTGCCTCCGATATGAACGTCGACCGTCGTCGACTCATTTTATATCTCGTGGGTGGTCAAGGTAAAGTCGTGGTGTATGATGGTCAAGGTGGAGTTGTGGTGGTGGACCAGGCAAGGTGGAGTCGTGGTGGTGGACCAGTCAAGGTGGAGTCGTGGTGGTGGACCAGTCAAGGTGAGTGATGGTATGGGTGGTGGAGCTAATGGTGAAGGTGGAGCAAAGACAAAATTAGTAATGGTTGGATTGTTATGTAATTTTTAAAATTGTAAGGGGCATGAAAGTCATTTAATACTATAACTTGAGTAATTTCATTGTGGCAAATAGCAATTCACTTTTTAAATGGGGTGATCTCATTTTCTTTCTCTCCTAATAAAATCATATTCCCCCACCCTATTTTAAGTGAGGTGATCCCATTTTCTCTCTCCCCTGTCTTTAAGGACCTGTTCTCATTGACTGAACTCAGCTGAACTGAACTGAACTGAATATTTTATAAGAGAAGGAAATTAGGAGCTGAACTAAACTGAGCTGAACTGAATTTCAACGTATGAGACCTGACCCTAATTACTTCCCATTATACCAACTAATCTTTGCCCCCTTCACCTTACCACAAAAAAAAAAAAAAAAAAAAAAAAAAAATGGATAGATAAAATTAGGGGGTGGTCGAGGTAGCAATGGCCACCCATGTGAATGATAAAATCTATTAACTGTTAAGTATAATATGGTAAACTTGGCAAAGTTGGTTTACTTTGGGTTTAAATAGTTTAGAATTCTTTTGTTGAGTTGTGTTCGACCCGCAAAGAACATTTACATTAATTTCTTTTGATTTAAACAAAACATTAATCCCTTTTTTTTCTTGTGTTCTTATCTTTCTTTCATTTTCAATTTTCGTTGCGAATTGCATATAATCTTTCTATTTTTCCCTTTATGTAATATTCTAACTTTTAAAATATACGATTAAAAAGTACATCAAGAATTTATAACTATTGTCCCGTTTATATAAATTTTCTGGTTCCGCCACTATTTAAAGATACTTCAATTTGTAAAATAATTTTACTTTAATAGAAATAAACTTTATACAACAAAAGTAAGTTCAATCCAGTCAGAAAATTCAAATAAAAAAAAAAATATTAGACAATCAGTAAAAATTTATTACAATTTAGTATGGAGTATAAATTATTTAAGTTTGACATTTTTTTTTTTGAAGAGATGACAAAAATAATTTTAATTCATTAAAAACAAATTGAAATCAATAGGACCTAACTATCTTTAGATAAGAGATCTACCACGCACTTTTGCTCTCACAAACAATACTTTTTATCTATCACTATCAAACTTTGAAAGAGAAATGAGTACTCCCTTCATTCCATTAGCATTTTTTGTACCATTCATTTGAACAACTTTGTTTAATACTACCTCCATTTTTTATTAGTTTTGAATTTAGCACTATTCACACATGTTTTGTGATTTATTTGTAAGGAAAAATTTAGTCAAGTGGGATCTTGTTAAATTCGTCATAGTGTAATATTTTCATAATATCAACTTTTTATAATTTTTGATTATCGGTAATTAAAGATATTAATGATTTAATTTGTGCATTGATAAACGTGACTAAAAAAACGTGTCAACTAAAAAGAAACGGAGGAAGTACATAAGTAGGGCTGTGCACTGGTCCAAAATCGGAACCGGGTTCCGGTCCAGACTTGTTTATTCCGGTCAAGTTCGATTTTGGACCGGAATGGACCGGTTACATTATTTTTTATTTTTCTTTTTCATTTTAGTATCTTAATACATTTATACATTTTTAATGTCTTGTTTTTGTTTGCGTGCTTTCCTATTTTGCACCTAAAATTTATAAATTACAAGTTTTGTACCTAAATTTTTTAGAAATTTAAACATAAAATTTAAAATTTTCACCCAAAAAATTACAAAAATACACTTTCCGGTCCAGACTGAAATATTTCGATTTTTAATCGGACCAGACTGGAATCCCCAATTTGTGAGGACCGAAGACCGGACCAAAATCAATCGGTTCGGGTCGGTCCGGTCCTGGTCGGTTTTCTGGTCCAGGTCCATTTCTGCACACCCCTATACATAAGTAAAAATATAAATTTATAAGTACTTGTGAGAATCGTGTCAATAAATAGATTATTAATTTTTAATTGTTGTAATTTATACTCCATACTTAATAATAATTAAGATATTATTGGTCAATGTTTGCACGCATAAGCAAATGTACTCAATAGAAATAGAGCATTTATTACACAACCGAATGGAGTAATTTAAAAGAAATAGAGGAAATATATTCATACGTTAACGGGGCGTTTAGATCGTGGGAATGGGAATTTAGGGATTAAAAGGTGGGAATGGGATTGGGAATAAATTGATGGGAATACATGAAAATATGTCAATACCTTGTTTGGATAGTGGGTGGGAATAAATAACAATTTTACAAAAATACCCTTATTAAGATTATTATTTCATCCTTTTCATTAATGGCAAAAATGTCATTTTCCTCTATTCTCATTCCCATCCATTTATTACCTACCCTCCCTAGGTAATAAAATGGTGGGAATTCACTCATAAATAATCTCATTCCCAAACCCCATTTTATTCTCATTCCCACCAAACAAACAAGGCCTATGTTTTCAATTGGGATTAAAATTCCCAATCCCACCCTCAATTCCCACTTGCCAAACACCCCCTAAGTGCCTTGATAAGTGGTTGTTCCGCACTCCGTATTTGGAACAAGAAGTTTGGGAACGAACAAACATAGGTTATATATACAACATACCAGTGTATAAGGATTCGAAACCCAGACCTCTAGAATCTGAGGTAAGCAACTTATCAAGTGAGGGTGTTTAGGGGTAGGAATTCCTTACCCTACCCTCTACTCCCAATTGTCACATACAAGCCTATGCAAAAAATGCTCATTAGTAATTACATAAGAACAGAAGCCTATGTACGTAGTACAATTAAGACAATGTAATGTAACAATGCTAATTAGCTTAAGCTATTGGTTGAATTCGTCCTTTAACATGGTATCAAGAGTTAGCGTGACACAAAGGTTACGGGTTGGAGTCTCATCGACCTCGTATATAAACCGATCTTGGGCTTCAACCAGTCAACTTAAGCTTTTGGTTGAATTGATCCTTTTAACATATAGTATATCAAAGAATTGTCCACGTCTATCCAGTTAATTAAAGAACTATGACTTGACTTTCCAAATTATGTATATATGTGAATGGTAATTTTTTAAAACCAATTAAAGTAATGTCAATTTCATATGCATGATAATCCAGTTCATTCTCCATTACATTTGCAATTTAAAAATGTTCAGAGATTCTCTAATCCCATTTTTGTACAACAAAGTTATAGCCACTTCCTGAATGCAATGTATCTAAACTGGTTTTTAGTCCGTCTTTTGCACTCTTTAATAATTTTTTAGGTTCATCTTCAGTGTGTACTTACTGAAACTTGTAATTTTTTTAGCAATTGCTAATTATTTTCTCAAATGGAAAATTATAATGAGAGGTTGAAAGTTATTTTCTAAGAACTTGCCAGAATATGCAGGGACAAAAATACTACAAGTTGCTTCTGAAGTCAAATATTAAGCAATCATTTGTTCAAGCTAACTAGTTATTTAACTATAATTCTAATACTGTAATAACTAAAAAGGTAGCACATAAATTCTTGAGTAATATATAAACCTTAAGCTTGATATTAATTAGCAAACGAAATAGGAGGCACTGAGGCAGGACTTTGAAGGAGATGATCCGAGTTTACCTTAGGGGCTTCGTAGCTGTTCTAGCTCTTGCAGTGCTTGTACATTCACAGCAGGATCACACAGGTTTTGTTACAGTATGTTTTTGTATGAATCATAATTTATAATAGTGTATGAGTGTATGCATAAGTGGTAAGTCTAACACAATATCCTGCTTTTTATTTCCGTTCTTGGTGATTATTATCAGGATTTATAAGCATTGATTGTGGAAAAGATACAGGTTACACAGATGAATCGACAACCTTAGATTATGCACCAGATGAACTATATATTGATACTGGCATAAATGTCGACGTATCTCCACCCTACAGAGTACCAACCCTGCAGCAGCAGCTTCAGAATGTCAGAAGCTTTCCTAAGGGATCAAAGAATTGTTATACCCTTGGACCATCTCAAGGAAAAGGCGCTAACTATTTGGTCAGAGCTATTTTTATGTATGGAAATTATGATTTCCTTGATAATCCTCCCACATTTGAGCTGCACCTTGGGGTTGATGTTTGGGACACAATAAAATTAGACAACTCGTCTCATATTGTGATGAAGGAAATGATACACTCACCATCTACAGATTTCTTATATGTTTGTCTTGCTAACATTGGTTCCGGAACTCCTTTTATATCAGCATTGGAACTCAGGCAGCTAAATGACTCGATCTATAAAAGGGAATCCGGATCTCTTGAACTTCTCTATCGATATTATTCTCACAAAACATCTGTGGATAGCATAAGGTGAGTTTATCACAAAGTTTTCAATGTTATTGTTTTTAATTCTTGGTATAATCTGGCTTTAATATTACATGTAGAAGTAACATAGTTCATTATTAGTACCTCAATATATCATAACAAGATCAGTTTACCTCCTGTATTATTAATTGAATCATCATATTCAATTTTCACCACATTTCAGGTACAATGATGATATATTTGATCGAATCTGGGAACCAATGTACTTGATTAATGGAAGCCAAATCAGTACTGAATTTGATGTTATTTCTACCCTCGATGTGTTTCAATTGCCATCATCAGTAATGAAAGCAGCAATCATACCAGTAAATGTTAGTGAACCTATTCACTTCCCCTACACACCCACTACAAATAAGAGCTTGGAATTTTATATCTACCTTCATTTGGCTGAGCTTTCGACACTCAGTGCTAATCAAGTCAGGGAGTTCAATATTACTGTCAACGGCCTGCATCTTTATGGACCGTATGTCCCACTGTACTTGACAGCTGATACCGTATACAACAACAAAGCGCTTACTGGCTCGCAGCTTGATGTTTATATCCAGAGCACAGAGAGATCCACCCTTCCTCCAATTCTAAATGCTGTAGAGATTTTTAGCATTAAGAAGCTTTCGCAACTTTCAACCAATCAACTTGATGGTAATTTCTTGCTCATTTTTGTCACGTAACATAACTTATTTTCTTGACTATTAGCTCATTCACTTCATCATCAGTTATTCATCTTGAGTTTTGTCAGAGTAATTTATTTTCTTAACTATTAGTTGATGCTATGCGAAACATCAAGCTGTCTTATAACCTGACAAAGGATTGGCAAGGTGATCCGTGTGTACCAAAGGCTTACCGGTGGACTGGAATAAACTGCAGCTATGACACTTCTAGTTCCCCTAGAATAATATCTCTGTAAGCTTCTGAATTTTTACTGAAAATAAGTATAAAGTATATTAATAACTAATGTTTCTAAAATAGAAATCAGACCACTAAATAGTTAATCTTTTACACTTTGTGGTCAGGAATTTGAGTTCAGAAGGACTTACTGGTGACATCGCAACTTCAATTTCAAATCTTACTGCCATACAAGTCCTGTAATGTTTCGACTAACATTTAAGTTTTATTCCTAGTGTTTCGGAACTGCATTGGCAAAATATCAGTTGTTCTATTGCTCTCTTATATCAATGTATGACTTGGTATTTGTTTCAGGAATTTGTCAAATAATAAACTAAGTGGAAACATACCTGAGTTCCTCTCAGAATTGCCTTTACTGAGAATCTTGTAAACCCCCCTTGTCTTTCATTGTTTCAATGATTTTCAAACAGTTCAATATAAGTACACTTATTTCAGAATTATTTCCAGGAATCTTTCAGGAAATAGCTTCAATGGATCAGTTCCCGAACTTCTGCTAGAAAGATCCAGAAAAGGATCACTTTCCTTGAGGTAATCTTCTATAAATGAAAACAGGATATTGTTTTCTTTTCTAGTTAACTTACTGTATTACTTCATTTCCTGAAAAAGGAAATTCAATTTTAGCAACTTAATCAACTAACACAACTTTGTTACCCTGTCAATGAAAGTGTGGAGAATAACCCAGCTCTTTGCTCGAGCACATCATGTACTTCACAGAAGAAAAAAGAAAGCCTTCATTGCACCGGTAGCAGCCTGTGTCGCTCTCTTTGTCCTACTTACAGCTGGGTTATTTTCATTTTTGGTCTACACAAGAAGAAAGAAGCAAAGTATGAAACTAATACATTCTAATGTTGATCTTTCTCTTATAAATTGGTTAGCTACAACACTGTTCTCAAAAATATCATAGCTGGATCATTTCATGCAGAAGCATCAATATAGAAGCTAAGAAACCTCTAACTACAACCAACATACAAGAATCCAGTTATAGTCAAGGGAAGGGTGGATTAGCGCGATTTACTTACTCTGAGATAATAAATCTGACAAGAGGCTTCCGAAGAGAACTAGGAAAAGGTGGATTTGGAGTTGTTTACTATGGCTGCTTGAAAGATGGGGTGGAAGTTGCTGTCAAGATGCTCTCTCCTTCAATTAATGCTTCAGAACAATATAGTACTGAGGTTAATTGTGATCAAAACTGCACTACTAAAGCTACATTTTATCCTGACACATATAAAATTGACAGAGGATTTTTCAATTTGAGTGACAGGTTGAACTCTTGATGTCCATTCGCCATAAGAACTTGGTCTCTCTAATCGGCTACTGTGAGGAAGGAGCCCATTTAGCCCTCATATATGAGTACATGGCTAAGGGAAACTTGCAAACCGTTCTCTCAGGTATATAAAACTACTCAACAATTGTTCTTACTCCTGTACTATTTGTTTCTGAACAGAAAAATTCATTGTTTTTCAATAAAACAACTAATGTTAAAACTGGTGGGACAAATGCAGCATCAGAATTTTTGAGTTGGAAAGACAGGCTACAGATAGCAATCGATTCTGCACAAGGTTAGCGATCTAAGTAACAGCTATCCTGATTTAGTTTTATAAATATAAGCTCGTATTTTTATCAGATGATAATAACAATTACTTTGTATGTTGGATTGTATTGCAGGACTAGACTACTTGCACAATGGTTGCAGGCCACCTATAGTCCATAGAGACGTTAAGACTCCAAACATTCTACTAAACAAAAATCTCCAGGCAAAGATAGCTGATTTCGGTCTGTCCAAAATTTTTCCTGATGAAAATAAATCTTACATATCAACAAGAGTCATTGGTACAACAGGCTATCTCGATCCCCAGTAAGTCCATACAGTATACATCACATTATTACCAAGAACTGAATGCATTTTACCTAATAATATGACTTATGTATGTTCATTTTGTGTAGGTATCACATTACACAACAGCTGAATGAGAAAAGTGATGTATACAGTTTCGGCGTAGTCCTATTGGAGTTGATCACAGGTAAAACAGCAATCATGAAAAAAGATGATGAACAAACTAGTTTGGTTAGGTGGGTTAGTCCATTACTTGAAAGAGGAGACATTTGGAGCATCGTCGACAAAAGACTGCAAAATGTGCACAACCCCAATTCCCTTTGGAGGGTCACAGACATAGCTCTGGCATGTGTTAAGCTGACTGCAGTGGAAAGGCCAACAATGAGTCACATTGTTACAGAACTGAAAGAGTGCTTAGAAATGGAGCTGAATGAAGGAAACTTGATAATAGAATATGATAAAAATTCAATTGAGATGAGCCCGGCTATTACTTACACAGCAATGGCTCCTGCAGCTCGTTAACATAGCCCAAACAAGGTTACATCCTAAAACTAATTGACAAAATTATAAATTTGCTTTTACTTTATAGATGTGACACTACTCATCAAGTAATTTGTGGCTATTTTTTTACATAATAAATTGTGCTTCTTTTGTTTTTTTTTTTTTTTTTTTTAATTGCAAAGTTTGGAATTTTACACTTATTCAACATTCTTTTGATCGTTCTTGTGATTTATACTAAGAAAATATTATCATATGGGATCACTTAGATTAGCTCCGAAATGCACCTTCATAATATCAACTAAAAACTCTTTTGTTTCATGCTTCCACTATTTTTAACCAATTAACCAATAATATCTTAGTTACAAAGAAGTAAAAAATTATAAATCAAGTTGATTTTTCGAAAGTTTATTATAAATCAAGACAAGTCTAACAAAACCCTGTTTGTCTATTATAATATATAATGTTGGAAATTTTGTGAAAAACTACCTATTATACTCCAGAATTTGCGAGAAACTACCTATTAAAAAAAAAATGTTATAATTGACTACCTAATTTTCGAAAAATGTTGTAATTTACTACCTTACGCCGGATTATGAGGAGTTTGACCAAAGTTCTCCGGTGTTGACTTGGTCACGTGACCATCACGTGACACTTAATGACCCTTTTCTTTCACCGAGTGTCACGTGACCAAGTCAACGCCGGAGAATTTTGGTCAAACTCATTCATAATCCGGCGTAAAGGTAGTAAATTACAACATTTTTAAAAAAATTAGGTAGTCAATTACAACATTTTTTTTAATAGGTAGTTTCTCGCAAATTCTGGATTATAATAGGTAGTTTTTCACAAAATTTCCTAGTTTGGTTGCATAAGAAGTGAAAAGAATTTAAAAATGAAGGGATTGTTTGGTTGACAATAAAAAGTGTAAACGAGGGAATTGCACATTTATGGGAAGTGCGGCTTCCTACTAAATATGGGAAGTTAATTACCCAACCCCCTTGGTAAGTCAAAATTCTCATAATTTGCAACTTCGTTCATGCCAACCAAACAAGTTTTTGCAATTCTTAGGAATTTGATGTAGGTATATTTACTTCCCATAAAATACAAATTCCTATGGGAAGTAAATTCCCATAGCAACCAAACACCAGTAGAGGTTATATAGCATGTGAAGGATCTACACTGAAATGTTTCATTTAAAAGACATAGCTCCTGGCATGTTTTTTATTTATTTTTTTTTTTTTTTGAAGAAGAAGAAATAGATGATGCATGTAAAGGGGTGTACATAGTTCATGTTCAAGGTCAAGTTCATTTAACTTAGCCGAGTACACAGTTCATGTTCAAGCTGAATCGAGCCGAGTACTACATAATTCATGTTCAAGTTCATTTAACTTAGCCGAATGCGAGCACAATCCTGAGCTTTAAAGCGAGCTCAAAAATCTGTTCAAACTCGTCTCATTTATTACACTACATGTGCACGAACGATTCATGAACGACTCGTTTATTAAACGAGTTGATAAATGAGCTTTTCATGAACGAGCTTACTAGTAATTAATGAGCTTCTCTAATAAACGAGCTTTGTACTTTTGACATTTGTAAACCTCAAATTAAGAAAAACAATTAAGTCCTAACTATGAACCTCGAGTAGTTTGCAAACATAAACGAGTTATTAATTAACTTATCCAGCATATATATGTTCGTAGTCAAGCTCATTTATTAAACGAGCTTTAATTTTTATTCACTCTTAGCTCATTTATCAAATAAATGAACTAGAACAAGCTTCAACAGAACTCGAACCCGAATAGTTTATTGATCTACTTGGATCATATACACCTACTATAAGGATGTATTGTTAGCACTCTGTAACTTCAATTTTTCTTCTCTCATGGGTATAAAAATTTCTCATGACAACATATTCTCCAAGGGGAAATTTCCTGTTTCTCATGGTGAGAAACGAAATTTGTTTCTCATCGGGGTATTTTCGTGAATAAATTAACAATATTTTCATTATTGTGGGTTGTACAGTTGAATAAAATTGTTGGTTTATTTACGAAAATACCGTGTGAGAAATAAACCAAGAGAAACTGGGCATCCTCTCCAAGCCAATTATTAATTTTCAATTAAAGTAGCATGAATAATTTTTTATTCAAATCAGTAAAGCTTTAGTAGTTCAGTTTTGCAAAACTACTTTTAAAAAGTTTGATTTAAAGAAAACACTAGAGATTGTGTGTGGATTACAGGATATTGAATAGAAGAAGAGTAAAAGATAACTTCCCTATACCTGTTTAGTTTGATTGAATTGGTATAAAGTAGAGACTAAACTCAGCACTGAAAACATTAGACTCAGTAGTAAATGCACAATTGCAGCTGGAAAGGTGGAGTATTTGGGTCTGCTATTGCTATCTGGCCAACTGTACTGTGTCCTCTACAAACAAGGAGTTAAAGAATTTCTTAGGACTTTCTGGTTGATACAACGAGTTTGTTCAAATTTTTTGCAATAATTAGCAAGGCATTGACAAATCCTCTTAAAAAAGGAGCTTTTGTTTGGAGTGATGAGTCTAAGGACGTAGGACGGCTCTTTTGAGTCTCTCAAATTATTAGGCTTAACCACGTCGTGGTGTGATTATAATAATTAAACGGATTATTTAGAAAATGTCGTGGTGTAACAACAGATCATTTCCCTAAAGTCGAATTTGTCCCACACAAGTACACACGGACTCATAGCAACTGACCTCCAATTTTAAGCAACTCCAACTCTTCGATTAGATTGAAAACACCTTCGAACAATGCTCAATAATGCATGAAAACTAATTTTAAGAGATGATATATTATCACTTTTTCTGTGTTTTAAAAGAACTAAAAGAGATGTATATATAGTATTTGAGTGTGAACTATATACAACAAATCTGGTCATAAATGAGAGTGAACCAGGTACAATGAATCTAGTCACGAATGAGAGTGAACAAGGTATGACGAATTTGGTCACCAATTAGACCAAAAATGGTTAACATCCAAATCCCCCAATTAAGTTATCGAAAACAATTGACTAATTGAGCATATTTCAAGGAATATAATCTAACTTAATTTAGAAACCGTCAAAAATATTATACAGTGCAACATTTGACAAATGGGAAATTAATTCTTTTGAAGCACAACTTACTTAGAGTTATCTACCTAAAACTCCAGCACTCCTACCTTGGTTGTTCCGGCTTTTTACCATATCTTTTGTGCTGGAAACTGATACTTCTAAGGTGGGTATTGGTGCTTCTAACGTGTCTAGTAACCTATTACGAGTATAAGGATTTATAACAATTTGGGTGACCGGTTGAGACCAATAATGTGAATACCCTTCCAGTTTGAAAAGGACGAGTAGTACATTTTTCCACCAAATATACTCGTACCAAAAATGAAATTATTTTGTTCAAGTTGGTCAAGTTGCAAAATGGTTTGGCCTACAACAATCTGAAACAAAACATCACAGGGTGTGTCTTGGGCCATACCGGGCCACGGAAGTTTACTCAATTGACTCAAGGCATGACTTCACTTTACATGCAGCGTGTAGCTTTCGCCAGTTTATCATTTATCATTTATGAATGTTAAACTTAAACCCATTCCCAAATTCTTTACCTATTACTCAACTCTTATGCAATGCTGAAACTCAATATTATATGTTTGATTCTATTTCTTGGTACCACGGCGACCACTGTCGTCACCGCCACCAAACCACTAGGCATTCATAACTACCAGCATCAAAGGAGGCTCCTTACAAATGCAAGAGACACAACTGGTAACTCATTTATTTTTCCTTCATTTATTAAAACCAAAATTTTTCTAAAATGTTTGAAATACTGTTATTAACTACGACTATAATTACCAAAAAGGCAACCAGTCCGGGATTGTATCCAATCATAAAGGTTCTTCTAAGTACAAGTGAGCTAATTTAATTAATAACAAAAGGTTTATGTTTGTGATAGCTAGATCTAATTCGAATCATGTTTACATCATTTCCATATTGGCCATATCATAGGCATGTGGTTCTATCTACAAAAAAGAAAAGATGCATTGTAGCAATTGGATGAATGTACGACTCAAATCTTGTTAAAATTATTACTAGAGATGAAAGAGGGGAAAGAGAAACCAAACATGTATTCAATCCATTGAAAACAAAATACACAATAACATATGGAGTGTATATATATAGTGCAAAATTAAGTTGAAAGTAAGAACATGATTTCATGATCATTAGATCATGTCTACCTAACATTGAGTCTATAGACACTCTACTCTTATCTATTAACTATTACTAAAACAGAAGTTGTTGACGTTACTATGCCCACATGCCGCTTTCTCAATAAAGAATTTCCCGCCTAGATACAATGATGATGTCATTTTTTTTTTGTAGAGCTATTATATTTAACATTTTTGAAATTTAAATATTGGAAGTTTCTATGACATTACAACTAAAACTTATCAATTTATCGTAGGAAATTGAAACAATTGTAAATAGCACACTAATAAATGACATCCTACATTGAAATATGAATTAGACAAAGTTACACAGATACTATATCATAATTTTGATGGAAATAAAAAATTTTAAAATTACAAAAAATACGTAATTCTTTTATATTTATGTATAATAGTGATTTATTTTTAAAATGTACAAATTTAAAATAGATTTTATATAAACCGTCATAGCACGGGTTCTAACCTAGTGACTCTACTAATACAAACTAATATCTTAAGAAAACATATTCCTATAGTTTGAAGTTAGCTAACTACTCCCTCGGTCTCTTACTTTTAGCCTCATTATTTCAAAGAGAAGCTATGCGTCATAAGGCTTACCTTTCATAAAATTTCGTGAGGAAAACCTCAAAACAACAAGCCCAGCTTATAAATGATATCATATATCCAATAGATCATATCATCCAACGTACTGCTACAATGAAGACAATGCTAGCTTGATCTGTACACCCGAGTGTACCATGTATGGTACACCCAACGACATTCGCTTCTTCATAAAACACAGGTACAAAACAAGTTTTAAAAAAGCGAAAAGAACATCATGTTAGTAAATAATGAACATGCATATTTTAAGGAACATCAAGTTAAGATAAAAAGAACGCGAGATATTCTCAACAAAAACCTTTAATTACGGGAAAAGATCTACCCATGGCTCACATTACCTGATAAAATCATATCAAAATTTATCATTTTCCAAAATCAGTTTTGCTTTCTCTCCAAAAATACAGTTTCTCTTAATAATTTTTATTCTCTGAAATTATTTCACCAAAAATAACTTAAGATTTCGTTTTTAAATTTCAAAATTCAAAATTTTAAATTTTATTTTCAAAATTTCAGTTTTCAAATATATATATATATATATATATATATATATATATATATATATATATATATATATATATATATTATTTCATTCATATTTTTCACCAATTATATATGGATCTTGCTAACAAACGCCCCCGGGGCGTTGGATAAGTATTTAAAATCTTAGCTAAAATGGTATTAATTTGGGAAAGCATGACAAAATCACGCGTCGATCGGTGTAATTAGTGTTAGTTTTAATTTAATCTTTCTACTTTTAACAAGCTTATCCAACGTCCCCGGAGCGTTCGTTAGTTTTTTGAGTTTTGTTTTTGGATCATGGTAAGGTATATATATATATATATATATATATATATATATATATATATATATATATATATATGTATATATATATATATATATATATATATATATATATATATATATATATATATATATATATATATATAATTATCATGTTCTTTATTAATATTACGAATGTTCATTAGATCTGAAAAACAATCATCAAAAGAGGAGATCTCAAAAGAATACATCATCATCCTTCCTGATCCTAATTCTATACATAGTTAAGGATAAATTAATATTAAAAAGCAAAATGGCGCTCCCGCTAGATAACAATATTTGATACATTGTCTTTCTCACATTTATTGCTCTTATATTAAATATTTCTTATCATCCCAAAAAAACAAACCTGAGTAGTGAGTACTATGTGAATGCAAACCAAAATTAGTGCCATAACTTTCATTAATTAATGGAAGGTAAAGAGAGTATTATTTTACATGTATATCAGTGAGTCTTTCAATAATCAAAAAACAAAATTAAAAAAAAAAAAAAAAAATCTGATATTTCATTAAACATATAACAAAATTGCATATGCGATTACATGTTCTTTGAATATATATGCAATTTTGTAGGTGCACAATATCACCAATGCCATAATTATTCCGATTATTTCTAATGTATCGTCATATCTGTCAAAGATAAAATCCTAGCAGACCCAACTAATAATGTAGTATGTTAAGTAGAGTCGAATCCATATATGAAAATGA
This sequence comes from Chenopodium album, assembly GCF_948465745.1. Lineage (NCBI taxonomy): Eukaryota > Viridiplantae > Streptophyta > Magnoliopsida > Caryophyllales > Amaranthaceae > Chenopodium > Chenopodium album. The sequence continues at coordinate 37,964,084 of NC_137850.1, forward strand.
CTTTTTTTTTTAAAACACTTCTTAGCTTTTATAGAAATTATATCATGCATGTACGAAATCTGAATAAAACAATAGTCTAAATTAATTATAGTAACAAAATACATAAAATAAAATAAAATAAAATAAAAACAGGTTGTTGTTCACCATGGTTTTAGTTTTAACTACTTCGTATATTAAATTAGTTTTTGGGCTCGGACGATACCCCGCATTATTACATGAAACTGATCAATATTATTTGTTGTAATTGATGATTCAATTTTCTTGTAATGAAATTTGTTGTTTATATTATCATTTGTTACATATTAATATTTTGTGTTCTAAAGATCATATAAAAAATCACATAGCTTGGTGGTAAGACACTTAGTTCTAGATCGAGTTAAATGGTTGTGAGTTAAAATCTTGTGGTGATTTTTTTTTTATTTTTTTATTTTTATTTTTTATTTTTTATTTTTTTTATTATTATAAGTGCATGACATGTAATGAAAACAAATGGAAGGGAGAGCTACATGGAGAAACGCCTTTTAATATATTAGTATAGATTATCATTATCAATTCAATTAATCAAGTATTATTTTTCAATTCAAACTTATATAAACATATATCCCTACCTTTTTAAAAGTATGAGTAAACTCTTATAAATAGTGTTGTGATGATTAAGCCCTTAAAATATTTACATTATTTACATATTTACCCTTTTAAAAGTATGGTCACACTTTTATGAATAGTGGTGAGATGATTAAGTCCCTACAAATATTTACACTATAATTTACATATTTACCCCTATTAAAAGTATGGTCACACTTTTATGAATAGTGTTGAGACGATTATGTCCGTAAAATGTATATTAACACATTTTCCCTCACTGATGGTAATTGTTTTTTTTTTTTTTTTTGAAATCTTAAGAATAGTGTGTGGATGTTTATACCCCTGAATATTATTATGTTACATATTTTCCCTCATTAACACTACTAAAGTACTAATAACTACAGTTATAAAATAACGCTAAACCCAAAAAAAACTTCCTTGACATGGCTAGTTATTATACGCGCATCGCGCGCATTAGCCGCCCTCATTATAATAAAAATTGATCAATTTGCAAGATTAACTAAAAAAACCATCAGTTGGAGATATCAAAGCTTAATCAAATCACCAACAAATATTAATCGTGATTCATTATATAAACATATGGATTTCCAAACCCTAGAAAATAAACTACTCAAACATGAAAAAACAATAAAAATAAATCTAAAAAAGAAAACATAATTAAATTAAAAGGAATAAAAGATACTTCTAACAATTGAAATCATAAATCCAAGAATCATCCATGGAGATGATATGAGAAACTAGAGCTTTAGAAAAAACTACAACGAATATAAAAATGATAAAATGTAAAACAATAATTCCTTGGAGTATTTATAGGTGTTTTGGGTGTTTTTGTCCCTCGGGAGATTTACAGCTCAGAGATTGGTTGCGCGCGGTCTGTATCTGCAAAACAAGGGAGACTCCGAATGGTTGGAGCTCCGCCTCCGGCAGTCAAGTTAGTACTTGAAGAATAATGGGAGAAAGTGCGGAAAAAGAGGTAAGATCTTCTCGAATTCCGAGATCAGCGGATTTTCTTATGTAAGAGAATGTATGTAGGGTATGCTGTAATAAATGTAGATCTCTCCAAAAAGAGGGAAATCTCCCTATTTATAGGGTCTTTGGTAAATGTGCCCCTAATTAGGTCATTCTGACATAATTATTATGGGCTGCGCTGCATTGCGGCTTTCTCGGGATTTGGGCCGATGAAGGCCGCCTTTTCTTCCCAAGTTCAAGGAGAGACACGTGTCAAAAGGAGATTGGCCCAGTTTGGACCAACTGAAATATGACACGTGTCAAGGCTTGATTGGGCCACGTGGCATGGGTAAAATTACCCAAAATATTTGCCCCTCACAGATGTGATGTGGCGCGCCACGTGGCATCTGTGACACATGTCACTCTTCCATAGGTGGCTATTCAAAAGGGTTTTTTTTTTACTGTGAAAATTTTAACTTTTCACATTCCGGGGAAATTACGAAATTACCCTCAAATTTACCCCTTTATAAATACTAACTTTACCCCTCTAGTTTTGGACGTTTCTAATAAAACATTCTAGAGAGATAAAGTCAAAGAGTTTCTAGAGAGAGAGAGTCTACCTATCGTCTTTGTGTGAACACAAACCTTGCATTTCTCCCGTCTGCGTCAGCTGGTTATCGACCGCCTGTGCCTCAAGCAAGCAGGATCTTCTTTTGCAGCAACTCAATCGGACCTCGCTCTTTGCCCCCCTTTCAGAGACAAACGTAAGGTACCGCCTCTACCCCTTTCAATAAATGGACTCATCACCAACACACACGACACAGCCTTGGTTAGTAGTCAGCCGGTCACCCGGGACGGCTGAGTCTAGGACTGGGAGTGCCAGCTCTGGGTGCTTGGAGCAATATTATACTCTCCAACCGACCATCTATGTGTCTGTGCAGGACACGATGGCCAGAACCAAACAGACGGCCACCAGACGGCGTCGAGGAGACGGTACTTTGGAAGTACCGTCTAGAGAGGTAACCCCGGTTGAGGGGTCTCAGGGTAACAAAGGTTCTGGGGAGTATTCCCCATCTAGCATCCCAAGAACCCCCAGCGATACAATTTTGCATGAGGGTAGAGACGGTGAAGAAATCGTTTCCCAGATGGAAATTGATCAAGCTGACCCTGTACACCAAAACGGGGAAGAGTCCACTTCTGGGTCAGCCGGTGACCAAGGAGACGATGAAGACTCCGCCTCAGGGTCAAGCTCTGAGGATGATAGTGAAACTCCCCTCCCTCCGCTTGAGGATAGTGAGGTTGAGGAGAGAAAAAAATGGGAGGATAAGGACGATCCTTTCATAATTCATGTCTCTGCTAAGGACAGAGAAATCATGATAAACGACATAGAGGGTTTTGTAAAGAAACGGCCCTTGGGTAAAGGTTATACCATCTGGGCACCGCCTGCTCTAGGCACTATAGCCTGGGAGGATGACCAGCCGAACGTCGACGCCTACTTTGGATGTTATGAGGCAGCGTTTTTGGCAGGTCTCCGCTTCCCTCTTCACCATGCGGTGAGAGCTATTCTTAGGGCTTATGGCTTAGGAGCCTGGAAACTCTCAACAAACTCATGGGGCAACATTCTGGGGTATGTTGCCACCTGTGAGATGCAGAACTTGAACCCCAGCTGGCAGGCGTTTACCCACGTGCATTACTTGAGTCACAACCCAGGTGGCTGAAGGGTGTGGTACACTTTGACCACCCTTCCAAAGTACCGGATGACATTGGACAAGGTGTCCAAGTACGACGATTGGAAGACGCGGTTTTATTTGTTGTCTGCCCCAACCCATAAAGAGAACCGGGAGATGCGTCGGTACAATAAGAAACCTGACCTTCTGGGTCGCAAGTGCGCTCTCCCCAAAATACCGGGAGATGACTATGACGCAATCATGGGGACAGAGTTTTTTAAGCTTCATCCGTTCTGAGTGATCGAATAGAACGAGAAGCATGAGATACTTGTAACAACATCATCATAGCCTAGATACTGGGAAATGTATCTAATTTCATCAAAAACTCTATAATGTTTATTAATAATTGTCCTTGAATCTTGACACAACTTGAGAAAATGTTTGCAATTGCAAATTGATTCAGAAAGTATCAGTTTTAATAAAGAAATATATGAGACAAAGCAGTTTGGGAAATATGCAACTGATATTACACAAACCTGAAGATTTTTTCGGAGGAACTAGAGAGCATGACTAGCCTACCTTCTATCACTACTACGAGTGCAGAGTTATTATCTGCATTTCTCACTGCCCTAAATTGACATAATAAAGATTAGAAACTATTTTAGTTTTTGAATGGACTAAATGACACTTATAGTCAACAAAGGAGTCATATTCTTATGTAAACGTGTTTACCTAGTGTAGACTCGGCATACAATACATTCCATCAAGATGAAAATTAGAGAACAGTCTTGAAAGCTATGAAAAGACGAAGAAAGTGAACCTTTAGCAATGCTCAGTAAGGGAAATGAACATATGATAGGAGAATTTTCATGTACTTATTGTGGAAAATGTGGTCAAGTTAGGGAAAAGTGTTAATACATGAAGGGGTTTGGAAGTGGACATCCAAAAATAGCTAAAAAAAATACTCTAGAGTGAACAATAATAGAGGTGGATTCGGAGGTGGTAGTGGAAATAAAGGAGGATAAATAGGAAGATTGATAGAACAACTACATATGTGCGCGAGCACGTACTAGCGGTAACTACCTTGCCTTTTAATGCAAGTCAGCTAGTGCAATTTGGTGAATATGTGGCCTAGTGTAGGAAAGTACGCTAGAGGCCTGGAGCAAGTGGAGAAGAAGAAGATGATCAAGAGTTAATATATGCAGGCATGGTGAGCTGTCACTATGCAAATACAACAAGTATAACTAGGATCATTGATTCAGGGGCATCTGATTATATGACAAGCAATTTTGAGATATTAGAGAATGCTAAGAAATGCAAAGTAAGGCAAAATTCAATCTTCCTACAGGCCACACATCAGGGATAACTCACAAAGGATCTGTAAGCCTAGAACGAATATGGGATAAAACTCAAAGAAGTTCTGTAAGTTACAGTTATTAAGCATATAATTTGCTCTTTGTATAGAAGTTGGTGGAAATGAGTTGTGCATAGTAGATTTTCATGCCCACTATTATGTGATATAGGACAAGAAGAGGTAGTGATCAGAGGAATATGCAAGGCTAGAAATGGTATGTACTATCTTATAAAGGAATTTATGAAAAGTGTAACTAAGAAGCTTGCTGAAATGAAGAAGTATAGTGAGAAATTGGCCTTGAATGAAACATCAACAATTAATTGTAAGAAATGTGAACAAGCTGAGCACTCCAAATCTCTATTAGGTCATATCCCCATGACTAAAATCTGAAAAATTGAAGAGCCAAAAGGAATTGATAACAAGTGTATGAACACGAGATACATATCTTGTTGCAAAGTTCACAAAGCCGCCTTATACTTTTTGAGCATCTTTAATTAGGACAAAAACATGCCTTTAAGCTAATACGAGGGAGCTCTTAAAGTGGCAACTAGGTATAATCAGAAGTAATTCTTGACAACAGTAGATGACTTCTGTAAAATTACATGGGTGAAATTTCTAAAAGAGAAATATCAAGCATTCAATGCTATAGTCTATAGAAGAGTTTTTTTATATAGAAAAAATCAGTATGGAAAGGAAGTGAAAGCCATAAGATCTGACAATGTATTAGAGTGTGATGATGCAAGCTGTAAGATGGGAATTTTTCATTAGATAAGCTGTGTGGGCAGACCACAATGAAATGAAAGAGTTGAAAGAAAGCATTAGGGGTGAGCAAACCGGTCAAAATTTTAGGACCCGGACCCGGAATTGGTTGGAACCGGCTCCTAAAATTCGGAACCGGAATTGAAATTGGTTCAACCGGGTCCTAAAATTTAGGACTTGGAATTGGAACCACCGGGTACCGGTTCCGGTTCCGGGTTTCCACTTATGTAAATAATTATTAAAATATAATATAAATTATGATACTTATTTAAGTTTATTTTCATTTTTAGCGTTTAACACTTATATTTTTATGTACATTAAGATATTTTATTTATGTTAGGTATTAAAAATAATTTTTTAATTTTACTAACTAGATACATTTAACATAATTTTATTTAAAAAAAAAAACTTATTTAGTGTGGCATATGTTAGTTAACCGAGTACCCAACCGGTTCCGGGTCCAAAAAATCAAGAATTGGAATTGGAACCGGTTGCAACCGGTTCCTTAATTTATTACCCGGAATTGGAACCACCGGGTCCAATTCCGGCTCCGGAACCACCGGGTCCTAACCAAATCTAATTCCAATTCCGGGTACTCGGAATTTTTGCTCACTCCTAGAAAGCATAAGAACATCCTGGAAATTGACAGCCAAAATTTTTGTGAATAGGGATGTGAAGTTCTATGAACTCATCTGTATTTACAAAATATTCTATCCTCATAGTAAAATCCGCATTTGAAATTTTAAACATTGGCAAATGCATTAATAGTAGAGCAATAGAAGATAGTAGAAGATATATAGTAAAATTAATGAGGAAATTGATCATGAGGAGTTGATCAACCTAATGAGGTTAATAACTTGATCACACCCTTATTGGTGATGAAGAGCCAGTAAGAAGGAGCTTTAGAGCTCATGTGCCACCAATTTGGCACGAAGAATATGTGATGGGAAGCACCTTATCAAATATTTGTGTTAAGCCCTATCCCAGAAAAATAAAAACCATTGTCTTTGTCCAGAGAGCAACGCTTTAAACAATATCTATCTGAATAGAAAGGAATGGGGTAGATGCAATTAATAAGGAATGAGAAGCACCGGAGGATAATGCTATTTGGGATAAAATTGATTTTCCACAAGGTAAAAGGCAATATGTTGTAAATGGGTGTACAAAACTGGATACAAACCTGGAGAGAAAAAGAGATACGACATATAATTATATAAAGACTTGTTGTTCAAGGAAACAAGCAAATATATAAAGTTCACTATGATCAGACATTTGCTCATGTAGAAAAAATGACCATTGTAAGGTCTTTGCTTGCATTTGATACCCTTGAGAGCACTCACCACAGTGAGTAAAAATATGCTCATGAGCATTTTAATGAGAAAAAAGCATAAAATGCCTCATCTCATCAATGAGCATAAGTTAAAATGCTCATGAATATTTTATAAAATGCTCATACTATAAGCAAAATTTTAGATGAATAGTACGAGTGGGCCAAGGTTGAAATTCATTAATCAAAAGATTATTAAATATAAATATGGTAATGTATAAGAGAGAGAAATAATGTTTGTGGGTATTGAAAAAGTTAGGAGAGAGAATGATGAGAAAAATTATTTTGATCATTGGTGAGATAAAATATGACCACCAAAAATGCTCATGAGGAAAATAAGATTAGAGGAAATAGAAAGTGGGTAGAGAGCGAATGAGGAAACAAAAAAAAAAATGATCATTGTTGTGAATGCTCTAAAGATTGGATTTTGCATCAAATGGATGTTAAAAATGCTTTTTTGCATGGTGAATTGCACGCAGGAAGATGTGTACATGAAGCTTCCACAAGGATCTAATGGAACAGGCATCCGAATTAAAGTTCAAGGAGAGGGAGAGAAAATTGACTTGAGAATTGGCGGAGTTTGCAAATTGAAGAAATCTCTGTATGGGCTCAAGTAAGGTCCTAGATAGTGGTTTGCAAGGTTAAATGTTCCCTTGAAGAGCAATATGTTCACCCAGTCAAAGTATGATTGCTCATTATTTCTGAAGAAAAAGGGTAGAAGTTTTATAGTCATCTTAGTTTATGTAGATGACTTGATTGATGTCGAAAATTATATAAAGGAGAATACTGAAGCAAACTTGTTTGCATCTTAGTTTCTATCTCATGAAAGACGTGGGTGAATTGAGATACTTTATTGGGATTGAATTAGACATAGATGAACAAGGCATTTTATCCCAAAGAAAGTGCATTGCTAACATAGATCCTGTTTGGCAGTATCGTTTAGGCAGTGGTTAGCCTTTGAATCAAGTCAAAACACTAAAAGTAAAATATAAGTGCGTTTGGTAAGATAGTGATTCATGTAGCGGTAGGTTAGTAGTAGAGGTAGCTTTTAAGTAGCTTTTGTCAAGCATTAATAATATTAGCGTTTGAAACGTAGCACAATCGCTTTTGACAAATTTTGTTTACTTTTTAAATATTATGCACGAGTTTTTACTATATTTTAACATTTCAACCACTATTTTTCCCAAACACTCATAATATTTACCACTACATTGATAGCTAACTCTACCCACTACTAATTGACAGCTACTCGCTATTCTAAGAGCTACCCACTACTCGACCGCTAAAAGCTAACCACTACCGCTAGTTTTGCCAAACATATACTAGTAGAGTATGATACGGTGAATGTGAGGCCTCTCAAGCTTCTTATGGATCCACATCTAAAGTTGACAGTTGAAGGTGGGAATGCTTTAAGTGACGTTGAGCCATACCTGAAGTTAGTGGGAAATCTCATTTATCTCTTACTCACAAGGCCAAAGATCTCAAACTGCTCATTTGCTAAATAAAGTTATGCACAAAACCAACTGATATTCACTACTAGTGTGCCAAAGGAGTGCTTAGATACTTTTCAGGCTCAACTCAACAAGGAATACTTCTTGCCTCAATTGAATTGAAAGCCTACTGTGATAGTGACTAGACAAGGTGTCAAAGCACCAAAAGCTCAAAATCAGGGTTCTACATTCTCCTTAGGAAATCTCCAGCCTCTTGGAAATCAAAGAGACGGTCTGTGGTTGCAAGAAGCACTTTAGAAGCTAAATACAGATCAATGGCCTTGACACTATGTGAAGTGATGTGGTTAAAGCAGTTCTTGAAAGATCTGGGAATGAAAAAGTTGGAAATAACATCAGTGTTAGGTGGTAATCAAGTTGCTTTAGCTATTACAGTTAACCCTGTGCATCATGAGAGGACCAAACATGTTGAAATGTCATTTCATCGGAGACAAGTCAAGTGAAGGGATTATTGCTCCTTCCTATGTTCACAGATCTCAACAAATTGCAGATATGTTCACTCAAGTTCTTAGGTTCTTGTTAGAGGACAAACTCAACCAAAAGCTTAAGCTGATGGTTGAGGCCCAGGAATATGTTTTATACTCTATCACTCCCCCTCACATGAAAGGCCCTTTGAGCTTGAAATGTGGATGCAACACAAGTCCACCCATACCTGGTGCGAATTAATTCCACTTTAAAGGAGGGGCGGATGAGATTCGAACCCATGACCTTTGTGTCACCCTGGCTCCGATACCATGTTAAAGGACCAACTCAACCAAAAGCTTAAACTGATAGAGTATAAAACATATTCCTGGTCCTCAACCATCAACTTAAGCTTTTGGTTGAGTTGGTCCTCTAACATGGTATCACAGCTTAGGTGAGATCTTGGAATCATATACTGTAACACCCCAATAATTCTCTCTTTAAACCTATGAATACCCTGTACAAAATCCAAGAGAATTACTGGCATGCTACCGCCACGTGTTCAAACGTTAAGGCTTTATCAGAAAATAGCAGCGGAAAAACTAATTCAGCTATAAATAAGTTTCAAAACCGATAACCAAAACCAAATTAAATCATACAACTTGGAACCATTAAGGCCCTTATTAAAAACCCCACAAAAGTAGTAAATAAATAAACTAGAGTTTAATAAAATTCAAACTTATAAAAAGAAATAAACTGCAAATAATAACCAACTCTCCACTCAAAATCTCACAACCCTGATGCGAATGTTGCGTGTGTAAGAACCTGTGGTTAATCTGCTCCCCAATATTACAAGTGTAAAAATTGGATCGTCACAGGGTCATTGAAAGGAGAAGGCCATGACCAAAGAAAGCCACACACAAAAGCACGCAATCAGTAAAGCTGAGTACATACAAGCTGCGAAACAAATAAGAAATCCATAACATCCTACTAATAATCAATCATCACACATCATTAGTTTATAGACTCGACACATGACTCAACTATTTACATTACTAAGACTCCATTAATTATTAATAGGTAAATCATTATTTTTATTCATTGGATTTAGCAATAGACAAGGTTGTCCAACCCATGCTCCATTTGGAAAATCAATAAAAGAAAAACCCCATGCCTCCTTTCGGAAACATCAATAAACATCCAACGACCACGGGCGCGACTCCGTGACCATAGTTAGTATGAGATCTCACCTAACTCCTAGTTTTAAAAAATTAACATTTGAAATAGGAGACTCGTAGATCAAGCGGCCTCGATAAAAATACACGGCTAATACCCCGTCGTGTACCCCAACCCCTCACTAGTAGAAAATACATAATGACAAGCAATTCAAACCCCCTAATGGGAAGCGGTTCTGAACCGCATGCCCTTAGGGGGCTTGCCAATTGGTCTTTAAAATGGCAAGCGGTTCAGAATCGCTTGCCAATTGTAGTGAAAGGGCAGCGATTTTGGCGCCAAACTGCTTCCCTTAAGGGGTATTAAAAAAAAAATTGGTTTTTTTCAATTAAATTGATACATAATCAAACCAAATGTAAAAACATTAATATTTTTATTAATTAATTTTTATAATATTATTTACTTTACACCACCAGCCACCACCCATAACAACAACCACCAAACACCACCAGCCACCACCCACAACAACAACAGCCACCAACCACCAGCCACCACCCCACATCACCAACAACAACAAAAAAAATTACAATTTGTGATTTCCAACCACCAAACACCACCAGCCACCACCCACAACAACAGCCACCACCAAACAACAGCCACCACAACACTAGTAGAAAATACAACCAGACCCCCACCCACGACCAGAACCCCACCCAAACCCAAACCACAACCCCCACCCACCACGACCCTAACCCAAACCACAACCCCCACCCACCACGACCCTAACCCAAACCACAACAGCCACCACGACCCTAACCCAAACCACAACAGCCACCACGACCCTAATCCAAACCACAACCCCCACCCACCACGACCAGACCCCCACCCAAACAACGACCAGAATACGCCGATTTGGACAAAAAATATTCGACCCACCTTAAAAAAACATACCATCTAACCACAACAACCAGAAAAAGCCGATTTGGGCTTGAAATTATGGTTTTAAAGGTCAAATTCGACCATAAAAACTCTAGATCTAGGGTTTTCATGGTCGAATTTGACCTAAAAAACTTGAACACCAACACATGCACAAATTTGCTCGATCTTGTTCGAAATTTGCTCGATTTTACTTGGGGTTTTGTTCGATTTTGCTCGAAATTACCTGGTTTTGGTTCGAATTTAAGGAGATGAGAAAGAACAAAGAAAAAGAGAAAGTGAAAGAGAAGAAAGGGGCGAATTAGGGAAGAGACGAGGAGAGAGAGGAAAAACGGGAGTAAAAATGAAAGAGGAGAGAGATGGAACTCGGCGGAAATGAAAGAGGAGAGAGAGAGCTGAGTAAAGAAAGAGGAGAGAGAGAAATAAAAGAAGGGGAAGGTGAATTGCGCGCATTTAGGGTTTTTTTTTTAAATGGCAAGCGGTTTGGGGTTGAACCGCTTGCCAATATATCTAATGGCAAGCGGTTCAACCCCAAACCGCTTGTCATTATATATATTGGCAAGCGGTTCGCGCCAAAACCGCTTGCCATTTGAAATTACAGGATTTAAAAAAAAAAAGGTTAATGGCAAGCGGATTTTAAAAACCGCTTGCCATTTGGGGCTTCCCATCACTTATTTTCTACTAGTGCCTGATTGTCATTACTCCAGAAGTGCACCAATCCAAAGTTTTATTGCTCATCGATCTTGCACTTTACGTGATTTACAGGTTTAGACTTGGTGATGACTCATATGCAAACAATACTGTTGTTTCAATGAATACTACAAGAAGGGGGGGTTGAATTGTAGTATGAGAGTTTAGCCAAACTTTTTGCGGAATTAAAATTAAGTTAGCTAAAGGAACTGAGAGATTAACTGAAGGAACTAAAGAATGCAAGAGAGATTTTACGTGGAAAACTCCTTGGCCCTAACAAGGAGAAAAACCACGACCACTTGGGATTTTGGGAAAAGAATCTTCACTAGAATAGGGCAAATGATCCTATTACAAGCTAAAGACTCAAACTCAAGTTGCGCTACGAACTTGAGACCCTGAGGAACAAGTCACCCAACTTGTTACTCTTCTCTTCTCTTTCTCTCTTCTCACTTCTCTGTTCTCTCTTCTCTTTCTCTGTTCTCTCTTCTCTTTCTCTGTTCTCTCTTCTCTTTCTTTTCTCTTTCTCTTCTCTTTCTCTTTTCTCTTTCTCTTCTCTTTCTCATACACAAATGTTCACTCGAACTTCCCCATTCCCCAATTACAACTCGAAAGAAAAACAAACTCTAGTATAAGAACATTAAGAACACTCTAATCAACTTATGTGGAATTGGACGCTTGACTCAATTAAAAGCTTGAAAACTTATGTGAGCAAGGACAAGTTTTTCCAACAGAAATCAAGAGCTATTTATAGATCACAAAACGCCTTGGAAAAACTTCATTGTGCTGCAAACCCATTACGCCACTACTCATGCCCACTAAGAAGATCATGTCCCTTAATTTAAGGAACCATGAACTCCTCAATTTTGCAGAACCACGACTTGAAGAAGAACGTGGGAGAGTAGGCCGCAAGTTTTGGAAAACATGGTGATTTTATTTTTTTCAGAAGATAATTTCGAAAATAAGAAAATAAAATAAAATCTTTTTGCACAAGATATTTTCGAAATTCAGAAAGAAATAAAATCCCTTTCAAAAGATAAACGTTTTAGATTGCAACCGTTTTCCTAAAAACTAGCATGCACAGTTTTATCTTCTTAGACCAATTCCACACAGATTTTTCGAGTGCCATTTAATATCTTATACTTACATAAATCCTAAAATATAAAAATATATTTAGTCTTCATGTTTCTCTGATGAAGCTTCTACTCCGAGGCTTCTGTTCCTTGGAAGGAACTTCTCTTCTCTGATGAGGCTTCTTCTCTGAAGCTTCTGTTCCCTGAGGGAACCTTCTCTTCTCCAGTCTTCATTTCTGAAGCGCCAGTTCCTGTGAGGGAACTCTTCTTTTTGGATAGCTTTGTTTCTGGCTTTCCTGTTCCTCATGGTATCTTTGCTCGACACTTAATTCTCCTAGTCTTTGCACTGATCACACACTCAAACAATCAAGCCTTTATTAGTATGTAAGTAAGTGAGGTTGTGTCATCATCAAAATCATTAAGTCCAACAATATTCCCCCTTTTTGATGATGACAAACAATCCAAACTTACTTACAAGGAAACAAAGATAATCCACCGTAAACTAAGGAAAGAAAATGCAAAAATATAATGCAATGCAAAAAGGGAACTACTTAATAAAAATAAAGACATAAAACAAAAAGAAGAAAAATTGCAAAAATGGAAAAACTTGTATTTACATATACCTGCCTGTAGAGATGTAGGCTTGCTGAGAAGACTTCGAACAGAGACCATAGAATGATTAAGTTTCCTTGGATAGTTTGCATCTTTTCCCCCTTTTGGCATTATCAAAAACCAACATACAAGCATAGTATACCATAACACAGCACCATCAAGTGGTCTAGTGTTAAGACAAGAAGCATGCATATATAGAGAAAACATTCACAAAGCATATAGGCAAAAGCATTATAGACATTCATCATCCAAAACCGATTTAAAACATCGGCCAATGTACCAAATTTGCAAGTTCAACCAAAAGAAACCAAAGTGCCCAAAATATTACAGACCAAAATAAAATTGTTTCCCAAAAACAAATAAACAAAAGTTTCATCAACATAAAAGGCTGCAAGGAAAGAGAGGTTAGGAAGCAGTGCTTTGGTCATCATCAACAGCAAGATCCTCAAGCTTCTTGCTGATTTGAGACACAATGTCCTTCACTGTGGACAGTCTCCCCTGTTCTGAGCTCGTGACCAGTTCCTTCAGGTCAGCATCAAGAGTGAGAACACTCTTCTTTAGTTCCTCCATCTTCACCGCTGATTGTTCTTGTTCCTTCAGCACCTTCTGGAGCATCTCCTTTATCTCCTTCACATCTTCGCTGGGAACCTTTGGCGGGGAACTAAATGCTGCAAAACCTGTTCCTGCAGATGCATACTTTCCCGAAGTAGGAGAGGGGGCAACTTTCTGCAGTTCCTCCTGTGCCTCAGATATATCAATGCATATTGGTGCTGGGGTCTCCTTTTTCTTCATCAACCTCAAACTCTTCCTCTTCTTCCTTCCCCCTGTCTCAACTACCTCTTCCACCTGTTTTTCCTCTTCCTCCTCCTGATCCTGTAACTCCTGAACCACATTCCCTATAGCCTCTTTTGCCTCATCTTCTCCTACTTCCCCCTCAACTGGACCACCTACTTCTTTTGGCCTCTTTTCCTCCTGCACAACTTCAAAACATCCATCTACAACTTTCATCTTATGGTTTTCAAGGAAAATAGGTTGTATATATTCGGTGTTTTTGAGGGGCAGGGGTTCTTTATTAGCAAAGGAAATGCCAAAACTTTCAAACACATAAGTGAGTAGGTTACCATATCCAACTTTCCAGCCTTTAGGAACACAATGAGCTAGATGTTGGATCATGATTGAAGGGAAGTTGATCTGGATCTTTTTGGCTAGGCAGTAGATTAAGACAGAGTCAAGCTTGTTGGCACTGTCTCTCTTTTGAGAACGAGGGATAATGTCATTGAACACGAATTTTAACAGGATTTTGTCAAGAGGGGTTAGGTCATTGTGGTTTATGTAGATTTCCTCAGGGTCTCCACCTAGATACTCCACAATCTCATCAATGTTTGCATCAGGAAGAGGGTTCCTTATCACATTGCTTTTAAAATACAAGTCATATCCAGTATTAGGAACATCAAACAACTCAGCCAAGTACATCGCATCAAACTCAATTTCTTTTTCATACACACAGCAGCGAATAACACCTTTAGAGTATTTGAAACTTTTATAGAAATCCCTCATAGCATCAACATACATACTCCGATTAAAACACTCACCCAACAAATTCACCCAATTTTGAGCTTCAAACAAATCCAACAATTCATAAAGCTTAACAGATTTACACCAAGGTAAATTAAGAGCCAAACCTGTCACAAAGTGATCGCCAATTTTCTCCTGTTTCTTCATAGAGGCAGGTTTGTCTCGATAATTGACCCCCATCTCCGAAATGCTCTCCTCCTCTTCTTGCATGTCCTCGAATTTTCTCTTTCGGGAAGAATTGGACGCAGTAGGAGATTCTTTCTTTTGCGGCTCAGGATTTTGAGTTTCGGGGATGATTTCCATGGTAATTTCTGGAACAGGGTTGGTGTTTGTTTCGGCTTCAACTTGGGTTTTTGGTGAGACAGACATTGGTGAGAAGTTTTGATCGAAGTGATGAGTGAGAAGGTAATTTTTGTGAGGTGTAATTTTTGGTGAGGCTGACATGCTTTTATGGTGGAGGTAACTTGAGGGAGTGAGGTGTCGTTTGGGAGGTGAGGTGAATTTAATTGATTTGACACTCCTATTTATTGCTTAGGGAAACGTAAACCGTGTTTCAAGAGAGTAATGGATGTGGGCAACTTTTGAACAAAAGATAATGATGAATTTTGATATATTCATCCGAATTTAGTGTTTAGATTAAAAAAATTGGAATTTTGAAGATCAGATAAACACAACAATTTTATCTTTTGAATTCAATGAAATTGCTTGCAAATACAACTTGATACACGGAACAATTCAACAAGGCTCATGCAATCAATTTTGGAGTTCTAATATCTATGACTTTCAAATTTACATGCCCATTAGTAAATGTTACTCCTGCTCACAACTTGCCTTAACTATGTAATTAAACATATAACACTTGTGCACAGTATACAATAGTTTAAGCACGTCAGTTTGAGTGTCATACCTGAGGGAACTTGATGCATTTCTCTTAGTATAACTTAATCATCCCAAGTTCCATTCTCATCTTCTCATGCCTTTCTCTATTCAAGGGTTTAGTCAATATATCTGCAATTTGATTGTCAGTTTGGCAGAAATCTAACTTAATTAAACCCTTTTCAACATTATCCTTAAGGAAATGATGCCTTATATGAATATGCTTCACTCTTGAATGATGGACTGGATCTTTAGATATGCAAATTGCACTAGTGTTATCACAATAGATAGTAATGCAATTAAATTTAATACCAAAGTCACGCAACTGTTGTTTGATCCAAAGGACTTGAGAGCAACAAGCAGCTGCTGCTACATACTCAACCTCTGCAGTAGACAATGCAACAGTATTTTGTTTCTTGGAACCCCAAGAAACTAGACAAGAGCCAAGGAACTGAACCATACCTGAGGTGCTTTTCCTGTTGACTAAGTCACCAGCATAGTCAGCATCAGTAAATCCTCTAAGCATAAAGTCATCACTTCTAGGATAGAACAGACACAGGTTATCTGTTCCTTTGAGGTATCTCAGAATTCTCTTAACAGCCGTTAGATGAGATTCCTTAGGGTTAGACTGAAATCTAGCACACAATCCAACACTAAAAGAGATGTCAGGCCTACTGGCTGTTAGATATAGCAATGAGCCAATCATACCTCTATAAGTCGTTTGATCCACACTTGTTCCTTGTGGATCATCATCAAGTCTCGTTGCTGTTCCCATAGGTGTGTGATTTGTCTTGGCATTCTCCATGTTGTACTTCTTCAGAAGTTCCTTGATGTACTTCTGCTGGTGAATCATTATTCCTTCTGTTGTTTGCTTTATTTGGAGTCCAAGGAAGAAATTTAGTTCACCCATCATGCTCATCTCAAATTCACCACCCATTAGCTCAGCAAAGTACTTGCACAAACCATTGTTAGTAGCACCAAATATAATATCATCAACATAAATCTGTACTACCAACAAATCAGTTCCTCTAGATTTAAGAAAAAGAGTTTTATCAACCTTTCCCCTTTTGAAATCATTTTTCAGGAGGAACTTTGAGAGCCTTTCATACCAGGCTCTTGGAGCTTGCTTAAGCCCATAAAGAGCTTTATCAAGCTTGAAGACATGATTTGGAAATTTAGGATTCTCGAAACCTGGAGGTTGTTCTACAAACACCTCCTCATTTAAAAAACCATTTAGAAAAGCACATTTCACATCCATTTGATAGAGTTTGAAACCCATAAAAGAGGCAAAAGCTACTAGAATTCTAATAGCTTCTAATCTAGCTACTGGAGCAAAGGTTTCATCGAAATCAATACCTTCCTGTTGGTTATAGCCTTTCACAACCAACCTTGCCTTGTTTCTTACAATGGTACCATGCTCATCCAGCTTGTTCCTGAACACCCACTTGAGCCCAATGATCTTCTTTTCCTTAGGCTTTGGCTCAAGGTGCCAGACTTTGTTCCTTTCGAACTCATTTAGTTCCTCTTGCATGGCTACTATCCAGTCAGCATCTCCCAAGGCTTCTTGATGATTTCGAGGCTCTAGGATGGATAGAAATGCTTGGAACGCACAGAAGTTCCTCATTTGTGATCTGGTTTGAGTTCCTTTCCCAATGTCACTGATTATGAGATCAGTAGGATGGGAACCTCTATACCTGAATGGCTTGGGATGAAATTCCCTTGCTGGAACTCCAATTTGAGGAGCTTCTTGTCCTGTTCCCTCTGCTTGTTCCTCTTCAGCTTGTTCCTCATTCACCTGTTCATCTTGGTGAGGAACGTCTTCATTCTCTTGAGGTTCTTCTTCTGCTGCAGGATGCTTTTCTTTGGCTTGCTTTTGATCTTCTTCTTCATCTTTGTCTCTGATCAATCCTATTTCAAAATCATTATCTTCTTCCTGTTCCTGTACACTCACAAACTGGTTAACTTCATCAAATATTATGTGAATGCTTTCCTCAACACACATTGAGTTCTTATTGTAAACTCTATAAGCTTTGCTGTCAGAGGCATATCCAAGAAATATAGCCTCTTCACTTCTCTCATCAAATTTGCCTAGATTTTTCTTACCATTATTATGCACAAAGCACTTACAACCAAAGGCCCTAAGATGAGATATGTTTGGTTTCCTTCCCCTGAAAAGTTCATAGGGAGTCTTGTTGATGATGCTTCTGATTGTTACTCTGTTAAGAATGTAACATGCTGTATTCACGGCTTCAGCCCAGAAGTTCCTTGGCAATCCACTTGCAATCAGCATGGTTCTAGCCATTTCCTCAAGGGTTCGATTCTTCCTTTCCACAACCCCATTCTGTTGGGGGGTTCTTGGAGCTGAGAAGTTATGGTTCATGCCATTTTCCCTGCAAAACTCATCGAATCTTGAGTTCTCAAATTCAGTTCCGTGATCTGATCTGAGATGGACTAGTGAGTAACCACTGATTTTCTGTATTTTCTTAGCAAAAGCAACAAACTCGTCAAAAGTTTCATCTTTACTTGCAAGGAAAATAACCCAAGTGAATCTGGAATAATCATCAACAATAACCAAAACATATTTTTTGCCACTCCTGCTTTGAATTCTCATGGGACCACACAAGTCCATATGGATTAGTTCCAAAGGCTTTGTAGTGCTCACCATTTTCTTCAATTTAAAAGATGAACGAACATGCTTGCCTTTCACACATGCATCACAAACTTTATTCTGTAGGAACTTGATAATAGGAAGTCCAACAACCAAGTTCCTTGACCTTAGTTTGTCCAGTAATGAAAAGCTAGCATGTCCAAAACGTTTATGCCATAGCAGGGGATCATCTTCAACAACACTTAGACATGTAAGGTTGTTCCTTGGGATTAAGTTGAGGTCTACAGTATATGTATTCCCTCTTCTTGTTCCTTCTAGAACAACCTTTCCTGATTTGTTGTTGATGATGTTGCAAGAATCAGAAGTAAAACTTACAGAGTTTCCCTTATCACAAAATTGTGATATACTGAGCAGATTGTGCATTAAGCCCTCGACCAGGAACACATTATCAATGGAATGAGATTTTGATCTTCCAATTTTTCCTTTTCCAATGATCTCGCCCTTCTTATTATCCCCAAAGGTTACTGTTCCTCCAGGGTAGTCTTCTAGTGAGAGGAATTTTGATTTATCACCTGTCATATGCTTTGAACACCCGCTGTCGAGATACCACGAGTTGTTCCCCCTCACTAGAACCTGCAAGAAAACTAAGAATTAGAATCAGGAACCCAGGTTTCCTTGGGTTCCTTTGACGTGGATGTAATATCAGTTTTCTTGACCCACACTTGTTTCATATTCCTTTGATTAGCTTCTTCTCGATTCCAACATTGATCATAGAGATGTCCAGTCTTACCACAAAAGGTACACATCTTCATGCTAGGAAGCTCAACATATTTCTTTTGTTTTCCTTTTCTCTTGGTCATATAACCAAGTCCTTCTGTTCTTTTTCCTTGAGCTTCAGCAATCCATTTGGGTATAACTTTTGGGTCAATACTCCTATCCTTTCTAGCATTCAGTTCATTTTCAAGTTGATCCTTTTTATTCCTTAAAGTCGAAAGTTCATTTTTCAGATTTTCAAAATCAACATTGAATTTAAGCAACTGATCACTCGAGGAACTGCTAGAACTGATATCAGAGTTCATGAGCTTATACTGAGTTAATTCAACATTCAAAAGAATACTTTCATTCTTGATTCTATCAGCTATCTCTTTTATGTGTTTATACTTAATATTCAGCTCTTGCAATTTGCTTTGGGACTTGGCATATGCTGTTTCAAACCAAGTGCCATGTTCCTTGCAAACCTTAAGAGCCTTCTCACACTTATTCAGTTTCACACAAGTTTCTCTAAAGAATTCTTCTTCTTCTAGACACAAATCTATTAAGACATCTTTAGAGAGAGTTTTAAGCTGTTTAGGATCAAGAAATACCTCTTTGTGGAGTTCCTCAAGGTAGGCCTTTTCATCATCTGATTTGGCTATTAGACACAAATTGGCTGTCTCCTCTTCTGGTTGGTCATCCTCATCTTCTTCACTGTCAGAATCACCCCAAGCTGCTATCATGGCCTTTCTCATGTCCGATTTTTGAAAGTTTGCTTTGCTGAATTTTTCCTTTCCTTGCTCCTTGCCCTTTCCTTTTCCTTTATCATTTTCCCAAAGGGAACAGTCCCTGATAAAGTGATCTGGGGATCCACACTTGTGGCAGCTGTAGTCAGGTTTGGCATTGGAGTTCTTTTTCCCGAAGTTCCTTGAGGTGCGGCCTTTCTTGAATATCCTTTTGAACCTTCGAACGATCATGGCAGCTTCATCCTCGTCCACTTCTGAGTCTTCCTCCTCCTCTGCTTTCAGAGCCAACCCCTTGTTCCTCATGGTTTCAGTGTTGACTCCAAGGTGCAACTCGTGGGTCATGAGAGAGCCAGCAAGTTGCTCGATGTTGAACTTGGTGAAGTCCTTAGTTTCCTGTAGGGCTGTCACCTTAGCTCTCCATCTCTCGTCCTGTGGAAGACTTCTGAGAACCTTCCTAACCTGCTCATCTGTAGGAATCTGTCTACCAAGGGAAACCAGCTCATTTATGATGTTAGTAAAACGAGTTAGCATCTCCTGGATGGTTTCCTTAGGTTGCATCTCGAATCTTTCATACTTAGACATAAGTAGATCGATTTTTGAGCGTTTAACCTCATTAGTTCCTTCATGAGTAATTTGCAGCAAATCCCAGATTTCCTTAGCGTTCTTGCACCCCATAACACGATTGTGCTCATGAGGTCCAAGCCCGCAATGGAGCAATTTCACAGCCATAGCATTGATTTCCATTTTGTCAAAATCCTCTTTCTCATATTCAGACATGGGCTTAGGGATTACCTCATTCTGAGCGTTTGTCTTGGTGACTTCGAAATCACCAACTTCAATGACCCTCCATACTTGGTAGTTCTCCGCCTTGATAAAGATCTCCATACGGTTCTTCCAGTAGGTATAGAACTTCCCGTTGAACATCGGAGGTCTCTGAGTTGAGTATCCTTCCTCGAGCTTTTCGTGAGTATTCATTTTCTCCAAGACCTTTCTTCTTCAGGGTTTCCTGATTCTCTTAGAAGTTAGGCTCTGATACCAATTGTTGTTTCAATGAATACTACAAGAAGGGGGGGTTGAATTGTAGTATGAGAGTTTAGCCAAACTTTTTGCGGAATTAAAATTAAGTTAGCTAAAGGAACTGAGAGATTAACTGAAGGAACTAAAGAATGCAAGAGAGATTTTACGTGGAAAACTCCTTGGCCCTAACAAGGAGAAAAACCACGACCACTTGGGATTTTGGGAAAAGAATCTTCACTAGAATAGGGCAAATGATCCTATTACAAGCTAAAGACTCAAACTCAAGTTGCGCTACGAACTTGAGACCCTGAGGAACAAGTCACCCAACTTGTTACTCTTCTCTTCTCTTTCTCTCTTCTCACTTCTCTGTTCTCTCTTCTCTTTCTCTGTTCTCTCTTCTCTTTCTCTGTTCTCTCTTCTCTTTCTTTTCTCTTTCTCTTCTCTTTCTCTTTTCTCTTTCTCTTCTCTTTCTCATACACAAATGTTCACTCGAACTTCCCCATTCCCCAATTACAACTCGAAAGAAAAACAAACTCTAGTATAAGAACATTAAGAACACTCTAATCAACTTATGTGGAATTGGACGCTTGACTCAATTAAAAGCTTGAAAACTTATGTGAGCAAGGACAAGTTTTTCCAACAGAAATCAAGAGCTATTTATAGATCACAAAACGCCTTGGAAAAACTTCATTGTGCTGCAAACCCATTACGCCACTACTCATGCCCACTAAGAAGATCATGTCCCTTAATTTAAGGAACCATGAACTCCTCAATTTTGCAGAACCACGACTTGAAGAAGAACGTGGGAGAGTAGGCCGCAAGTTTTGGAAAACATGGTGATTTTATTTTTTTCAGAAGATAATTTCGAAAATAAGAAAATAAAATAAAATCTTTTTGCACAAGATATTTTCGAAATTCAGAAAGAAATAAAATCCCTTTCAAAAGATAAACGTTTTAGATTGCAACCGTTTTCCTAAAAACTAGCATGCACAGTTTTATCTTCTTAGACCAATTCCACACAGATTTTTCGAGTGCCATTTAATATCTTATACTTACATAAATCCTAAAATATAAAAATATATTTAGTCTTCATGTTTCTCTGATGAAGCTTCTACTCCGAGGCTTCTGTTCCTTGGAAGGAACTTCTCTTCTCTGATGAGGCTTCTTCTCTGAAGCTTCTGTTCCCTGAGGGAACCTTCTCTTCTCCAGTCTTCATTTCTGAAGCGCCAGTTCCTGTGAGGGAACTCTTCTTTTTGGATAGCTTTGTTTCTGGCTTTCCTGTTCCTCATGGTATCTTTGCTCGACACTTAATTCTCCTAGTCTTTGCACTGATCACACACTCAAACAATCAAGCCTTTATTAGTATGTAAGTAAGTGAGGTTGTGTCATCATCAAAATCATTAAGTCCAACAAATACAATCAATCCAATATCAATTCAATCAAGTAAAACAACTTTTCAATTTCAATTCTTGATTTATTAGTTACAAGAAATTCTTGATTTATTATTTATTTCTTTAACTACCTCGGTGTATAAACACCTTGAGTGCATAAGGCACCCCAAAACCTTAACCTCGTCTTATAAGACTTAAATTCTTCCTTTACTCATCCTGCTTGCATAATCATGAATGAGCAATAATTTAATCTTTACACCAATAGCATACCTTTGCCTTTAAGCGTACCTTGCATAATTAGAGCACAAATAATACTTGCAGTATAAACTAGTACACATCATTTGAAATTCACAATGTATAACCAAACAATTTAACCTAGTCAATCCTATACATGATACTAAGTTCTCGATCCGTCCTTAAACATGCACCTACAAGCAAGGTTTCGTAACTTGTACGTACCTTGAGTAAACGAATTGGTATGCCACTTTACTATCTAGAAATCACCTTCAATAAACTCCTCTCCTAAACCAAACAATAACATCTCAATCAATACTCAATCAATCAAATTTACAGCAATACTAACTTACTTTAAAATAAACCTTCAAAATCCAAATCAAACAACACTTTAAAACCTTCCCTTTAGTTAAAATTAAAGGCTTATATATAGTTCTTTAAATTTTCATCATAAAAACCTTAAAATACACTCTTATACGTGAAATTACAGCAAGTTTAAAGTTTAATAAAAAATCTTAAAATTATTTAAAAACCCCTAATAATCTCCCTTTTTAATGGGTGATTAAACCCTCTTTATAAAACATCAAAAGTAGTACTTAGAAACTATTTCCAACACTTAAAACTTCAATAAAAACATATATTTATGCTTAATTAACTTTAAACATAATTAATTTTATTAATCAAACTCAAGGATAATATTTTAAGTATAAAAAAAACTTCGTTAAAATAAAAAACTGCCCGAAAATCATATTTAAAGGCTGAATTTGGCTACGATAGGGTGGTGCTCATTACCAAAGGTATGACTCTTTCTTAAAACGTTGTTTCTACATGGAAAACTGTACTTTTTTTATCAAAATCGGATGAGTTTAGAACCTGACCGGGATTAAAACGGGATTACTATTAACGAACGAAAATCTAAAAATTAAAACACGAATTTACATGTTCAAAATAATCTGGAATTAAGTTAAACTAATCATTATTTATAATCACCAAAATTTCAAAACATCATTACTATAAAAGCCGTAAATCAATTGTTCATAAAAACTCTAAAATCATGATTTTCAATAATTAAAAACCCTAGGTTATAAAATTTACAAAATCTGAAAATTATGACATTTATAAAATCTGAAAATTCATCAAAATACAATTTGATACTAATTTAATTAATTTCAAACAGTTAAATCAAAATCCATAAATCAATAATTATAATTACACAAATTAATAAAACAAAGGGGAAAGAAAATAAGACTAACCTTTTTGTGTGGGAAATCTTTGGGGATTCATGGGGTATTTATAGGAGATAATTGTAGGGTAAATAGGAAGATTGGGTCTCATAAAAATAATGGGTTAATTAAGTAAACAAATGGGTTAGGCTTGTTTGATTGGACATAAATTGTAGAATAAAGGTGCATAAAATAATTTGTTCAAATAATTTTCGACCCAGATTAATAATTTGAAACTTTTGAAATTAAATTCTGGAAAATAACAAATAAATATTATAAATAAAATAAAATTCCATTTATAAAATATTTAAAAAATACGGGGGATTACATATACAAAAATTCTCACCCTGCTGGTGGGTTAGAAAATTAAACCCACCGGCGGGATATACACAAATTTTTTATGCTTTCGCAAACACACACATATAGTTTTTTTTTTCTTTTCTCAAAGTTTTTTTTTAGAATCTTTATGTAACCTTGCGCCTCCCACCAATAGTAGCAATCGCGAAAACCGCCTCCTGGTGGCAATTGCATACACTACCGCCTCCCACTACTGACAATAACCACACATGCCAACCTACTCCATGTGCCGCACTCTATTTCCACCTCCCCATGACCAACAATGATTCTTACATTCCCCCATTGGTTTTTCTACACATAATCACATAGATTTTGTTTTGGTGGTGGCAGTGGCGGATCTACATGTGTGCACACTGAGTCACGTGACTCAGCAGTGCCAAAAAAAAATTAAAAAAAAAAAACTAAAAATAAGAGAAAATGGCCAAAGGCCCAAAACGCGTGAAACTAAAATATTGGAAACATCACAACCCTAAATCCCTCTCTCACGGCCGTTCCTCCTCCTTTTTTCTTTCTCTCTCCTCTTTCATTTCTCTTTCCTCACGCTTCTCCTTCTCTTCTCCTTCACTTTCCTTTTCTCCTTCACTTTCCTCTTCTCTTCTCCTCCTTATTCAGTTATTTGTCTCGGAAATTTCCGAATGTTTAGGTGGTGGTGATAAATTTAATGGTTTTCAAGGTCGAATTCTACCATGAAAAATCTAGATCTAGAATTTTTATGGTCGAATTCGGCCTTATTAAACCAAATTCGAGGTAATTAGAGGTTTGAGACTTTGAGGTATGGTTTCGTGTTTCGTGTTTTTTTTTTTTTTTTGGTTTCGTTTTTTTTTTAAGTTTATTTCCTTTCGGTTTTTTTGTTGATTTTTGTTGTTTGTTTTAGTGGGTTTGATTTTCGTTAATTTCTGGGTTTGATTTGTTTTTCTTTGAGTTTTGGGTTTGATTTTATGGCAAATTTTGGGTTTGATTAATTTATTTTCGTGTTATATTTGGGTAAATTTGTGGTTTGATTTTCATTAATTTTTAGGTTTGATTTTCGAGATGAAATTGTTTGATTTTTGTTATTTTTGGATATGATTTGTTGATTTTTTGGGTTTAATTTTGTTGGAATTTCATGTTTGTATTCTTGTAAATTTTGTTAAGGGGTGGCTTTTGTGGTGTCTTAATGTGGTTTTTGCGGTAAATGGGTGAGATTCTAGGGTGGGCAGTGGTGGTAGGTAAAGGTGGATTCAAATGGTGACTCACATGTACAGCAATCCTGGATCCGCCACTGGGTGGTGGTATATCAGAATAAGGTCAACTTTTGCACATCTCTTTTGCTATCAAGTTTGGTCCTCTTATTGTTGCATCACTTGGAATTTTTGTAGAGTATTAATTCTTGCCACCTGATTTCTCTTTTGAGAATTGATTGATTTCAAGCGGTGGAAATTAATCTTTTCTTGCGCAATTTTATTTGTTTTTCTTCAAATGTGATTTCACGTAGTAGTGTAGTGTCTTCTCCCCGATGATGGTTTGTTCCCTTAGATTAATCTTCTCTGGATCTGCAACTTGGCCCAAGTATATGTATGACTCTTCTCTTTCTCCTCCGGCCTAAAAGCGCATATCTTTACTATACGTAGGTCGTGGTTGTTGCTTCTCATCGTCATCACCGGCACATGTCTACTACTTCCTCCGTGTTTTTTCAAGTGTTACACTTTCCATTTCCGGCCGTGTTTTTTTAAGTGTTACACTTCCTTTTTTGGAAAAAAAATTACATTAAAATATTATATCTCTCTCCTCTTATGGTCCCCACCCAAACCCACTACTACTTTTTTATTACTTATATTTCCTCTCACATTCATTATTTTTCAATAAACTATTAAACCCACTATCTTTCTTTTACAATTTTTTAATACTCTAACTACCCTACTTACCTCTTATTTTATTTAAGTTAATTAAACTGCCTAAAACTATGTGTCGGTCAAACTGTAACACTTAAAAAAACACGGAGGGAGTACTTCTCTTTTGATCATGGGTTACTATACTATCCTTAACGTTAGATGCGTGATTCAGATCCACTCTAAGCATAAATATTGATCAATGGAAATCACTCAAATCAAGGAGTTTATGTTATCTAAGAGTTCTAAATATTGAACAAATGAATCAACTCATGACCAAGCTCGGACTTCAGTCTCATTCTTCACTCTTGAGGGGGAGTGATGAAATAGAGAATATGAATATTTTCTTTATGTTGTTTGTCTGTTAATAATGTTGTGCATCTTTCCTTCTTTTTGTCTATTTTGTATGAGCTAGAAGATAATTGGTGGTGATGCATGGCTTTACCTACTAGGTTTTTATCTAAAGGTGACTTGTGTAAGGTGAAAAAATCATTTTAGCAGTCATTTAGAAATGATACAAAAATGCTCAACGAAAAGATCTTGCTTAAAATCATATTTGTTGCTGTCCTGTTTTTGCTAAAATAAAGATCGTACATTTATACTTGTCAATTTGTCATCATTCTTTCTCTCTCTCTCTAAGTAAGGAACATGATCCAATAATTATTATTAGATCATATCTAACATCAGAAGAACATATTCCTACACATTAGTTTATAACTAACCACTAACAATTTGTAGCAAATATTCCAAACAAATATGTTAACTTTTGTGTTGATTGGTAACAGGATTCATAAGCATTGATTGTGGGACGAGTGCAAGCTACACAGATAGTTCTACAACATTGTATTACACACCAGATGAACATTATATTGACAGCGGAATAAATATGGACATTCTTCCAGAATACAAATCAGACAGCTTCAAGCAGCAGTACACAAATCTCAGAAGCTTTCCTGAGGGAACCAAGAACTGCTACACTCTGAAACCATCTCAAGGGAAAGGCAGAAACTATTTGATCAGAGCTTATTTTATGTATGGAAACTACGATTCCCAGAATAAACCTCCAACATTTGATCTTCTCCTTGGGGTTGATTTATGGGGCACTGTCAAATTAGATAGTTCATCTGACAGAGTGAGGAAAGAAATCATACACACACCATCCACTGATTTCTTGTATGTCTGCCTCGTGAATACAGATTCAGGAACACCTTTTATATCTGGATTAGAACTAAGGCTTCTACCTGACTCCATCTATAAAAGAGAATCTGGCTCGCTTGATATTGTTTGTCGACATTACTATTCATTGAACTTGGATAAAATAAGGTAAGTTTAGCATATGGGTTTCTTTTTATTTTTTGACTATATAAATTGCATTAAAAATGGATGATACTCACTTTGAACAAGTACTAGTAGAGTTTATAACCTCAAAAAAGGAAACTATATAATATACCTATAAGTCTATAACCTTCATTATATTCTATGATTTTGGGGCTAATCTTTGTTTCAGATACAAGGATGATGTCTTTGACCGCATTTGGACACCTAAACGCCTAACTTCCGGGAGTTTCATTCAGACCACGTCCAAAGTTGTCTCGGATAACTATTTATTGCCATCACCAGTTATGAAAGCAGCCTTTGTAAATCAATCTATAAATTTATTCTACGAGCAAAAAAATGATATAAGCATAGGATTTTACTTCTTCCTCTATGTCGCTGAGATTTCAGAACTTCGTGAAGGTGAAGTAAGGGAACTTGCTATCACTTTAAATGGTGTGCAACAATCCAACACTGTGAAACTGCCTTACTTACAAACTATAACCATTTTCAGCTCGAAACCAATTACTGACTCCTATCTTAATATTACCATCCAAAGTACCAATAATTCTACCCTTCCTCCAATAGTGAATGCCATTGAAGTGTTTAACGTCGTACAAATTTCAGAACTGTCCACTGATGCAGCAGATGGTAAATTTTTTACTACATAATCTATCATTATTGCCGAATGATTAGTGAATGTTTGTCTTTTGATATGAGGTCAATTGGTTACACTTGTATTAGTTCATGCTCTCAACCAAATCAAGTCATTCTATAAAAGGATGAACGATTGGCAAGGAGATCCATGCTTTCCGAAGAGATACTCATGGGCTGGTGTGGTCTGCAACTATAACAGTTCCAATTTCTGCAGAATAACATCAGTGTAAGATTTGAAGCTAGCTGAGAAATTATGATCGTACTTCTTGTTTTAGTAGCTTTCAGTTATTCGTACTGTTCAATAGGTAATTAACGAGTTATGAAGTTAATCCGTTTAATTTTTTGATCAGGAATCTTAGTTCAAAAGGACTTACAGGACATATTGCAGCATCATTTGCTGGTCTTACATCGTTACAAAACTTGTAATGTTTTTTAAATCAGTGTTTTGATTTGAGGTTTGCATGCTTTCAGTCATTTCAAGCTTCTTATTTATGAGTAATATCGTCATTTTCAGGGATTTGTCAGACAACAACCTCACTGGAATGATACCTGAGTTTCTTGCAGACTTGCCAATGTTAAAAACTTTGTCCGTTTACTTTTCATTCCATCTTTCGTTTTCTTCTCCTCTCAGCTCCCACCGTCTGAAATTAATTGTGACTATGATGGTGTAATTGACCAGCAAAGTAACAGCTAAATTCAGACAGGGGTACATAATATGTTCAAAGTATGTGAAAGTATTAAGACAATCATTGTTTGCAGAATCATTTCAAAAAATAACTTCACTGGTTCAATTCCTGAGCTACTGCTAGAAAAATCTGCAGCAGGAACTCTGTCTTTAAGGTATTATTAGCAAAAGATATTCAGGAGCTTATAGCTTTCTCTCTTTGACAATTCCTCTTCCCATAAGCATATGTCTCTGACTTGTTTATGTTGTTTTGGCCGAGTTAAGTATGGAAAACATTCCAGCTCTATGTTCGAGCAAATCCTGTACTTTGCAGAAGAAAAAAAGTAAAGCACATGTAGCTCATGTAGCATCAATTTCTGCTCTACTGGTTCTACTTGTTGCAGGTTTCATCATTTGTTTTATATACAAGAAACGTATTGCCAGGTACAGTTCCGCATATGTTAAGTACATTACTAAATGATGATGTGATTTAAATCATGAAACTCTTCGAATTCTTTAGTTAATGAGTGAACCTTTATTCACAGACTTTATGAAAGACCAAGTCCATACCACGGCAAAAGGAAGGGTGAATTCACACGGTTTACTAATTCCGAGTTAACAAGCATGACCAATGCCTTCCAAAGAGAACTAGGAAGGGGTGGGTTTGGAGTAGTTTACTATGGTTGCCTAAATGATGAAACGGAAGTGGCTGTTAAAATGTTGTTCCAATCAATCGACTCTTCTGAACAATTCAAAACAGAGGTTTGATCAGAAAAATTTGGAAACTGACAATCTATGGTCATGGATGCTTGTTTCTTTTTTTATCCTTATTGATCCGCATTCATTTTAACAACAGGTTGAACTCTTAATGGATATTCGTCATAAAAACTTGGTCTCTCTAATTGGATACTGTGAAGAAGAAACAACCTTAGCTCTAGTTTACGAGTATATGGCTGGTGGAAACTTGCAATCTAATCTTTCAGGTATACCTTGCTAAATCTGTAACATTCATGTTATAACATTTTGTGTTAAGGGATATTCATGGTGCTCTTTATTACTTCTTTCTACCAGCTTCGAAGCCATTAAGCTGGAAATTGAGGCTCCAGATAGCATTAGATTCTGCACAAGGTCAGCAAGCAGTATATGTATATTTAAATTTTTGTTTGGAAATTAGAGGTTATATCAAGCTATGTTTAACCATGACATTGTTTAAACATAATCTTAATTGTAGGACTGGAATACTTGCACAACGGTTGCAGGCCCCCTGTAGTCCACAGAGATGTGAAAACCGAAAATATCTTATTGGATAAAAATCTCAAGGCAAAGATAGCAGATTTTGGTATGTCCAAAATGTTTCCAGATGAAACTAGAACCCATGTATCAACAAGGGTGATCGGTACACCAGGTTATCTCGATCCTCAGTAAGCACATCCTAAAAGCCAACCCTTTATTATGCAACATATTTGGGTTCAAACTGATGCTAAAATGTTAGGCAAGATAAAAATTTCCTTTAATTTTGACAGTAGGTTCAAACTGATGTATCACATTTTTCGGCTATTGCCATTTTTTCGTGCAAAGTGCAATGCTATTGCCATTAGTAGTTATACATGCATGTATAACCTTTACATTGCTATTACACAAAACTCAACCGTTTATGGCATTAGCAGTTCATTTATGCATAACTCATACTTGTTTATTAAGGATATGTGTTCTGATTCTAATCTAGTGCATATGAAAAATTTAATGAATTTTGAAACCAAAGCATGCTAGGAATTAACAATTGAAAGTGATGAGAAAAGTAGTATATTAACAATTCTCTTTGTTTAGGTATCATGAAACAGAGCATTTGAATGAGAAAAGTGATGTATACAGTTTTGGGGTGGTTCTATTGGAGTTAATCACAGGTAAAGAGGCAATGGTAAATATTGAAGAAAAAGTTATAAAGTTGGTTCAATGGGTGATTCCCGTTCTTGAAACGGGGGATATGAGGGAAATCTTGGATGAAAGGTTGCAGGATGTTCAGAACACGAATTCTGTTTGGAGGGTAATAGATATAGCTATGGCGTGTGTGAAGCGAACTGCTATGGAAAGGCCAACAATGAGTCAGATTGTCACTGATTTGAAAGAGTGCTTAGCTATGGAGATGAACACTGAACATGATACAACAGTTCCTGATGATTCAACAGAAATGTGCCTAGTGACCGCGAACACAGAAATGGCTCCAGAAGTAAGATAACAATAAGAGTCACATAATTTGTTATTTGCTTAATTGCGTTCCAGACATATGTCTTCCTATTTCGGCCTTGTTGCATAACTTTCATTGCTTTGTGTAAAACACAATTAGTACTATTTTCATTACCTATAGTTTTTGTGATGTGGAATCAGATTACAAAAATACATATGATGGTTTCTTTTTTCTTTGGTGGCTGTGCAGGCTTAATAGCTATTTAGATCTCTGTGATAGATTACTAAACGAGTGGCAATGTCACGACCTGAAAGATTTCCATTTTACCAGTCAATTTGCATTGATCCATAATGCAACATTTGCTAAGCTGACTGCAGTAGAAAGACCAACAAAAGTCACATTGTTACAGAATTGAAAGAAACTCAATAATAGAATATGATAATAGTTCAATTGAGCTGAGCCCGGCTAATACTTACACAGCAATGGCTCCTGCGGTTTGCTAACATAGCCCAAATGAGGTTCAATCCTAAAACTAATCGTCAAAATTTGCAAAATTTGAAGGTCACCATTTAGAATTGCCCATTAATAAAAATGAATACCTTCAAATTTTGGGTTATTTAAAATTGATTGAAAGTTGAAATTATTTAAAACAAAACTGATCAAATTTGAGATTACTAAAACTAATTTTTTTTTTTTTTTTTTCTTTTTTAATTAAAGACACCTAAAATAAAATAGAGGTATTATTGTTTTGGGAAGGACGACTGGACGAGTAGTACAACTTTTCTGCCAAATTTAGTCGTACCAAAAACAATAATTATATTGGTTCAAGTTGGTCAAGTTGCATGCAAATTGGTGTGACCTACAACAACCTAAAACAAAAATTCACAGGTTGTATCTTGGGCCATTCTAGTCCTTGGAAATTTACTCATTGACTCAAGGACATGACTTCACTTCTCTTGCAGCGTGTAGCTTTCGCCAGCTTATAGATGTTAAGCCCATTCCCAATTTCTTTAGCTATACAATGCTTGTTAACTGAACTCCATAACAAATTGTTATTACAAGTTCATCAGCTCTTATACAATGCTTAAACTCAATATTATAAGCTTGATTCTATTTCTTGGCACCACCACGACAACTGTCGTCACCACTACCAAACCACAAGGCATTCATCTATACCGGCATCAAAGGAGGCACCTTACAAATGCACGGGACACAACTGGTAACTCATTTATTTTTCCATACCACGTAGTTCTCCCTCCGTCTCATTATTAAATGATTGGATTCCCGATGTCAAAAAAATTAAGTTTTTATTTCTAAGAAAATGTACATAAATTGTTATCCTAATATATCTATTTTTATATATATTTCAAATAAATTATCCCAATATTTCTCTAAATTTTATGTCATCAAATACTTTTTTTTTCTTAAAAAACCTTTTCCGTAACACCAACTAAATCTTTATTAAATGTTATTGTATTCATTTTTTCCTTTACCTTTCCCATATAGAATTCCAATACTTCAAAAAATACTACATATTCTCTCCACCATTCTTAATTCCCTTAATGAAAAACCGAGCACTTAATTATTTGACAAATGGAGTACTTCCTTGGTTTCAAAATAGTTGCACAAAAATTAGTTTTAATAATCCGATCTTTATGTCATTCATTAATAATCCATTAAAAATTTTGGGTGGAGGGGAAGGTAGTACATGATGGGAGGTGGTGTATTTTTTCAAAAGGATATTGCTACGAGCGTTCCGAGACGTTAGATAAGGAATAATTATATTGGTTGAGATAGTATAAGTTAGGAATGCATGATAAAATCACGCGTCGTTCGGTGTAATTAATATTAATTTTACTCAAATATTTTCACTTTTAATTCTCTTATCTAACGCCTCGGAGCACTCATTAGCTTTTACTTTTTTTAAAATTTAAAATAAAAAAAAATTAGGCATTAACATGTGTTAAGGAACCACGTAAAGCAGGTTTGATAATTTGGCCCAACAAAATCAAATACCCCTTAAATTTGAGTTGCTAGAAAATAATTAAATGTTGGGACTATTAAAATCAAATGGCTTAAAGTTGAGGTCATTAAATCCAAAAAATTTCCTTCCTTTTTTTATAAACCCTTTTAGTTAAAGTGTTTGAAATACCGTTATTTATTCAATTCCAAAACATTAAAGTAACATAATTCCCATTTTTATCCTAAAATCTTACGCTAGAAAGAAATGGTGCAAAAGCTAATGAGCGCCCCCGGGACGTTAGATAAGAGAATGAAAGTGGAAATATTAGAGTAAAATTAACATTAATTACACCGAACGACGCGTGATTTTATCATGCATTCCTAACTTAATATCATTTCAACCAATATAATTACTGTTTATCTAACGCCCCGGGGCGCTCGTTAGCAAGATCCTTATTTCAAAATGGAGATAAACCTTATTCTCTTTACCTGATTTTTTCTGATTTTTTTTAATTTAAAATATTTTTACTAAAATTATTTTTGTTTAACTTTAATAGATTTATACTAAACTTAAATAATTTTATTGTCTTGCTATTACACCATGTTCTCTTTACCTTAATAATATTCAATATAAATAATTTAAGTGAAGGAAATTAATTTCAATTCATAAAAAAAGATTTCACTTCAATAAAAGTAATTGTTAATCAGTATAATCAATAACTTATAAAAACAAATATAATAGAGAATTAATGAAGATAAATTTTAATAAGTAAAAATAATTCACAAAGTATTGGGTGCGGCTTGATGTTTCGTCAATCAAGACTCAAGAAAGTATTAGATCACCGTCATCTTCTTGCGATGAAGAACAAGTTTTCACCCAATGACAAGTTAGTGGTGGTTACGGCGAAGGAGAGTAGCGGGATCATCCATGGCGGAAGAGAGAGAAAACTTGAGATTCTCGGATTTTTTGAAAAATGCCTAAAAATCAATAAATTGGGGCTTTCTTATGTGATGTATAATTGTTGAAATTAATTGTCCCATATGATTGTATGTTGAATTTTGAGAATTTTGATAACATATGCATGTATTTTGGTTGAGAAATGAGCAAGTTATGTTATGCCCATGACCTTAGTACGAGCACTTCATCAATGGAGGTACCACCATTGTTATACATATTATCAAACAAATTATATATATCTTCAAACAAGTTAGACATAGATATCCTCCATTGTCTAGATGATATCCTCTATTGCCTATATGATATCATGGTTGGATGATATCCTCTATTAGCTATATGATATCGTTTATGATTGTGTCTATGATATCCTTTATTGGCTAAATGATATCCTTTATTGGCTATATAATATATGATTGGATGATATCATCTATTAGCTATATGATTTTGTTTATGATTGTGTCTATGATATCCTTTATTGGCTGGATGATATCCTCTATGGGCTATATGATACCATATAGCCAATAGATGAAATCATCTAGCTAGTAGAAATATCGTCCAACCAATATAGGTATGTACCATATAGTCAATAAAGGATATCATCCATCCAATAAAGGATATCATCCAACTAGTAGAATTATTATCCAGCCAATACAGGATATTATATAGACAATAAAGGATATCATCCAGTTAGTAGAGGATATCATCCAGCCAGTAGAGGATATCATCTAGCCAGTAGAAATATCATTCAGCCAACAAAAGAATATCATATAGCCAATTAAAGGATATCATCTAGTTAGTAGAGGATATCATCCAGCAAAGGATGTCATCCAGCCAATAGAGGATATCATCCCGCCAATTGAGGATATCAAAAATATGCATTTTGTCAGTCCGGACTGAAAAAACATTTCGTCAGTCCGAACTGACACAATACCTACTCAAAATAATTTTAGCTCGGTAAATTTCAATTTAGCAAAAAATAAGGTAAAGGGAACAAGGCCTTGTATTTGTTCTTTCAAGTTACTTATTTTTAATGAGATTAACTTATTTTTATTGAATTTTTTTTTACTAAATACCATATTATTAAGGTGAAGAGAATAGAGTCATAGTATAATATATTTATATATGCACGCAATGTACGAGTAGTATGTACTCTTTTTGTTTCTAAATAAATGCATTGTTTTGAATGGAGGCCGCCCCAATTTTCATTTTTGAAAAACAAAGTAGTTTATTTATGGAAGGGACAAATTTGTTTTATATATATATATATATATATATATATATATATATATATATATATATATATATATATATATATATATATATATCTTTTTTATGCAAGCCAAATTAGTAATATTACATGCCAAATCACTACTACTTGAAGTAGCGGTTTAGTGATAAAACCGCTATTTCAAGTAGCGGAATTGCCGATGAAGTAGTGGTGTTGCCGATGAACAATGAAATTAGTTAAATTTATTAACCACTTTACCATTTGAGAAACGTATTTTATTATCAACAAGAAGAATTTTTATTTTGAATGACCCACTTGTCGATAAATTATATATAACTCTTATTAATAAATACTATGTAAAAAGTTAATATTACAAAAATGTATCCAACAACAGTTTCTGTAACACGTTATCTATTTTATGTTACTTGTTACTTTATGACTTTTATGCTCTATTTTACATTACTTGTTACTTTCTGACTTTTATGCTTGACAATAATAATGCATTAGTTCAACCATTTACAGCTTTAGTTACTAGTAAGTAAAAATATAAACAGAATATACCAATAAGTAAAAATTTTAACAAGTCTAACAAAATTCCACTTAAAAATATTTTGATTTAAGTATTAATCACAAAAGATGGTCAAAATATGTAACAAATGGGGAGAGAGTGAGTAATTGATATCTTTATTAGTTAGAGTTTTCCTCTCGATTTAAGGAGAAGATAATTGATTATCATCATTGTCTTTTGGTTCTTTAAACATTAAAAAAGGAAAGAAAAAAAAAACAGAGAGAGAGAGAGAGAGAGAGAGAGAGAGAGAGAGAGAGAAACTAGATGTAATTTGTGGGATATGGTGACAACATGTATGTAATGTTATTATAGGCTAGACTCATGGTGAGTTGGATCTCATATAATACTTTATTCTTTGAATATATATGTGAATTGAAGATTGTGTTAAAAAAGGTAAATGGAACAAGTAAACAAAAACATGGGAAATACTAGGTTTCAAAAAAAAAAAAATGTATGTAAATTTATGCCTAATCTATGACTTATATTTATGCTTAATTTATATGAATATAAAAGATATTAGTATGATGCAATTAAAAATCTAAAATATATGTCGGAACTTCAACTACAACTATAATAATTATCAAACATGCAAACAGTCGGAGATTGTATCCAATAATAAAGGTTCTTCTAAGTAGAAGTGAACTCGTTTAATTAAAAACAAAAGATTAATGTTTGTGGTAGTTAGATCTAATTTAAATCCTGTTTACATCACTTACATATTGGCCATGTCATATGCAATTATGCATGTGGCTCTATCTACAAAAAAAAAAAAGAATAGATGCATTGTTGCAACTGGATGACTGTAGGACTCAAATCTTGTTAAAATTATTATTTCCTCCGTCCTATAATATAGTTCTTATTTGTGTTTTTTCACAATATTTAAGAAATAAAAGAAGAAAGTGGATAGAGTACATTAATAAATGTGAAAATACAATCATAGACAAAAGTTAGAGAGAGAAAATGGAAAAAAAGTACATGACATGTGCAAAATTCAAGGGTAAATTAGGAAGTACAACTAATAAAGTTAAAAAATTGAGGGTATAATTGTCTTTACATATTATCCAAAAATAAAAACAAGAACAATATTTTGATTATTTAAAATAGGAAAACGAGAACTATATTATGGGATAGAGGGAGTATTAAAGAAAGAAAACCAAACTTGTATTCAATCCATTATAAACGAAACACACAACAAACAACAGAGTGTACATATATATAGTGCAAAATTAAGCTAAAAGAAAAGGAACATGATCCCATAACGATGAGTTAGTAAACACCCTACTCTTATGACTCTACTAACACAAACTATTTTATCACTTATTAAGAAAACATATTCCTATAGAGTAGGAGTTGACTAGCTACTCCCTCCGTCTCTTATTTTTAGCCCAATTGCAAATAAAAGGGTCTAGTTTATAAAAATTTGACCATGAATCCTCATTAATCTGTAGTGATAATATTTTTATGTGGATTCTTGTTAGAATGATTTCATTGTATATGTTTATTAAAATCAAAATTTTATGATTTTTATTCAAATAGAAATAGAGATATATACGTTCAAACACGTGTCTAGGAGACCATGAAAAGTCAAATGAAGCAAAAAGATAACTAGACAAGGGACAAAAGGAGTACTAACAATTGGGACAAATGCTAACAATTTGTAGCAAATATTCCAACAAATCTGTTGTTAATTTTGTGTTGACTGGTAACAGGATTTATAAGCATTGATTGTGGGACAAATGCAAGCTATACAGATAATTCTACAACATTGTATTACACACCAGATGAACATTATATTGACAGCGGAATAAATATGGACATTCTTCCAGAATACAAATCAGACAGCTTCAAGCAGCAGTACACAAATCTCAGAAGCTTTCCTGAGGGAACCAAGAACTGCTACACTCTGAAACCATCTCAAGGGAAAGGCAGAAACTATTTGATCAGAGCTTATTTTATGTATGGAAACTACGATTCCCAGAATAAACCTCCAACATTTGATCTTCTCCTTGGGGTTGATTTATGGGGCACTGTCAAATTAGATAGTTCATCTCTGAGAATCAGGAAAGAAATCATACACACACCATCCACGGATTTCTTGTATGTCTGCGTCGTGAATACAGATTCAGGAACACCTTTTATATCAGGATTAGAACTAAGGCATCTGCCTGACTCCATCTATAAAAGGGACTCTGGCTCGCTTGAAAAACTAAAACGAAGTTACTATATCACAAATTCGTTGAACTCGAATAAAATAAGGTAAGTTAAGCATATGGGTTTCTTTTTACTTTTTGACTATTGATTGTAATACATAAATTGCATTAAAAATGGATGATAGTCAGTTTAAACTAGTGCAAAGTAGAGTTTATATATATGTGATGATCAAAGTGAAAAAAGGAAATTATACAGTATAACGGTAAAACCTCTCATGATTGCTTTAAAAGGATTTAATATAATACTCATATAAACAAGATGCATCTTCATTGACCACAGTTAAGCATGCTTGGCTAAGACCCTTGATGTGCATTTCGTAACAATAGGCTCCTCCCTAATTTGTTTGGGGTCAGGGTGTTACAAATTTACAATAACTATATGTCTATAACCTTTATTTTAATCTATGATTTTTGGGGCTAATTAATCTTTGTTTCAGATACAAGGATGATGTCTTTGACCGCATTTGGAAACCTGAACAGCCAACTCCAGGGAGCTTCATTCAGACCATGTCTGAAGTTGACTCGAGCCACGATGATTTTTCATTGCCATCACCAGTTATGAAAACAGCCTTTGTACCAAAAGATCTTAATCAATCTATAAAATTATTCTACGAGCTAGCAAGTGGAATAAGCACAGAATTTTACTTCTTCCTCCATGTTGCTGAGATTTCAGAACTTCGTAAAGGTGAAGTCAGGGAACTTGCTATCACTTTAAATAGCGTGCAACAAACCTACATCGATACACTGCCTTACTTACAAGCTATAACCATTTTCAACCCGAAACCAATTACTGACTCCTATCTTAATATTACCATCCAAAGTACTAAGAATTCTACCCTTCCTCCAATATTGAACGCCTTTGAAGTGTTTGCTGTCAAAAAAATTTCAGAACTGTCCACTGACGTAGAAGATGGTAATTTTTTACCCACACAATCTATCATAATCGCGGAATGATTAGTGAATGTTTGTGTTTTGATATGATGTCAATTGGTTACACTTGAATTAGTTCTTGCTCTCAACCAAATCAAGTCATTCTATAAGCGGATGAACGATTGGCAAGGAGATCCATGCTTTCCAAAGAGTTACTCATGGGCTGGTGTTGTCTGCAACTATGACAGTTCCAATTTCTCCAGAATAACATCAGTGTAAGAACTTATGATCATACTTCTTATTTTAGTTGCTTTCAGTTAACGAGTTCTGAAGTTAATCCGTTTAATTTTGTGATCAGGAATCTTAGTTCAAAAGAACTTACAGGACATATAGCAGCGTCATTTGCAGATCTTACATCATTACAAATCTTGTAATGTTTTTTACAACAGTGTTTTGATTTGAGGTTTGCATGATTTCAGTCATTTAAAGTTTCTTACCCGTGGATTATATCGTGAATCTCAGGGATTTGTCAGACAACAACCTCACTGGGATGATACCTGAGCTTCTTGCAGACTTGCCAATGTTAAAAACCTTGTCAGTATACTTTTCATTATATCTCTCGTTTTCTTCCCCTCTCAGATCCCTCCGTCTGAAATTAATTGTGACTATGATGGCGTAATTGACTAGCAAAGTGACAGCTAAATTCAGACAACAGGGTACATTATATGTTCAAAGTATGTGGAAGTATTAAGACAATCACTGATTGCAGAAACATTTCAAAAAATAACTTCACTGGTTCAGTTCCTGAGCTACTGCTAGAAAAATCTGCAGCAGGAACTCTGTCTTTAAGGTATTATTATCAAAAGATATTCACGAGCTTATAGCTTTCTCTCTTTGACAATTCCTCTTCCCATAAGCATATGTCTCTGACTTGTTTATGTTGTTTTGGCCGAGTTAAGTATGGAAAACATTCCAGCTCTATGTTCGAGCAAATCCTGTACTTTGAAGAGGAAGAAAAGTAAAGCACTCGTAGCTCATGTAGCATCAATTTCTGCTTTATTGGTTCTACTTGCTGCAGGTTTCATCATTTGTTTTATATACAAGAAACGTATTGCTAGGTACAATTCCGCATATGTTAAGTACATTACTAAATGATGATGTGATTTAAATCATGATACTCTTCGGAATCTTTAGTTAATGAGTGAACCTTTATTCACAGACTGTATGAAAGACCAAGTCCATACCACGGCAAAAGGAAGGGTGAATTCACACGTTTTACTAATTCCGAGTTAACAAGCATGATCAATACCTTCCAAAGAGAGCTTGGAAAGGGTGGATTTGGAGTAGTTTACTATGGTCGCCTAAATGATGGCACGGAAGTGGCTGTTAAAATGTTGTCTCAGTCAATCCACGCTTCTGAACAATTCACAACAGAGGTTTGATCAGAACAAGTTGGAAATTAAATATCTATGGTCATGGCTGCTTGTGTTTTTTTTCCTAATTAATCCGCATTCATTTTAACAACAGGTTGAGCTCTTAATGGATATTCGTCATAAAAACTTGGTTTCTCTAATTGGATACTGTGAAGAAGAAACAACCTTAGCTCTAGTTTATGAATATATGGCTGGTGGAAACTTGCAGTCTAATCTCTCAGGTATGCTGTATACCTTGCTAAAATTATACTTCCTCTGTTTTCTTTTAGATGCAACACACACTTTTTCACGGTATTTAAGAAATGTGGGGTTCACATGATATAATACACTTTAATATGGGATAAGTGGTTGTTAGGAGTGTAATTTAGTGGGTCATGTGTTTTAAGTTAGGGAAATATTATAGTTTTTCCCTAAAGTAACTTTCCTTTTATAGTGTGTTGCAAGTATTGTGACATTTCCTTTTTAGGGAAGTGTTGCAAATAAAAGAAAACGGAGGAAGTAAGTGTTATAAGTCTTATAACATTTTGTGTTATGGGAAATTCATGGTGCTCTTCATTTTTTGTTTCCACCAGCTTCGAAGCCACTAAGTTGGAAATTGAGGCTCCAGATAGCATTAGATTCTGCACAAGGTCAGCAAGCAGTATCTGTAGTGTATACTTAAATTTTTGTTCGGAGATTAGAGACTATATTAAGCTATGTTTAATCATAACATTGTTTAAACATAATCTTAATTG
This sequence comes from Chenopodium album, assembly GCF_948465745.1. Classification (NCBI taxonomy): domain Eukaryota; kingdom Viridiplantae; phylum Streptophyta; class Magnoliopsida; order Caryophyllales; family Amaranthaceae; genus Chenopodium; species Chenopodium album. Next base: position 38,004,567 of record NC_137850.1, read on the forward strand.
TAGGACTGGAATACTTGCACAACGGTTGCCGCCCCCCTATAGTCCACAGAGATGTGAAAACCCAAAATATCTTATTGGATAAAAATCTCCAGGCAAAGATAGCAGATTTTGGTATGTCCAAAATTTTCCCAGATGAAACTCGAACCCATGTATCAACAAGGGTGATCGGTACACCAGGTTATCTCGATCCTCAGTAAGCACATCCTAAAACCCAGCCCTTTATTATGCAACATTTTTGGGTTCAAACTGATGCTAAAATGTTAGGCAAGATAAAAATTTCCTAGAATTTTGACAGTAGGTTCAAACTGATGTATCACTTTGGCTATTGACATTTTTTCGTGCAAAGTGCAATGCTATTGCCATTAGTAGTTACACATGTATAACCTCTACTTTGCTATTACATGAAACACAACCGTTTATGGCATGAGCAGTTCATTCATGTATATCTCATACTTGTTTATTGATTTACATATTAAGCAGCTAATACCATTATGAACATGTGTTTTGATTCTAATCTAGTGCATATGAAATATTTAATAAATTTTGAACCAAAGCATGCTAGGAATTAATCAAATTATTGAGAGTGATGTATAAATTAACAATTTTCTTTGTTTAGGTATCATGAAACCCAGCATTTGAAAGAGAAAAGTGATGTATACAGTTTTGGGGTGGTTCTATTGGAGTTAATCACAGGTAAAGAGGCAACGGTGAATATTCAAGAAAAAGTTATAACGTTGGTTCAATGGGTGATCCCCATTCTTGAAACGGGGGATTTGAGGGAAATACTGGATGAAAGATTGCAGGAAGTTCAGAACACGAATTCTGTTTGGAGGGTAATAGATATAGCTATGGCGTGTGTGAAGAGAACTGCAATGAAAAGGCCAACGATGAATCAGATTGTCACTGAATTGAAAGAGTGCTTAGCTATGGAGATGAACACTGAACATGATACAACAGTTCCTGATGATTCAACAGAAATGTGCCTAGTGACCGCGAACACAGAAATGGCTCCAGAAGTAAGATAAACAATAAGAGACACATAATTTGTTATTTGCTTAATTGCATTGCAGACATTTGCTTTTCTACTTTGGCTTTGCTGCATTCTATGCATGCATTTACAAACTATTAAGTCTGCAGGTAACTTCCATTCCTTTGTGTGAAACACAATTAGTAATTTTCGTTACCTATACTTTCCATGATGTAAAATCAGATTACAAATATACATATGTTGGTTTCTTTTTCCTTTGGTTACAAATATACATATGTTAGCCGATCCCAAATCATTTTGGGACTAAGGCTTTGTTGTTTTTGATGTTTTACAGGCTTAATAGCTATTTAGATCTCTGCAATCCTCTGCATTCTCAAACCCTATAGATGTCACAGTTATTAAGAGGTTTAAAATGTTATCCTCTCTAAATAAAATGTTTATACACACATATAGTACGTCTCTTTCTCATTGAAGTGTATACCTGAAGGTTTTTTACAAGCATCTAGTAGTAAAACAACTATCTCAAAAAACTAGACAAAATTATGTGATCCATTCCCAATTACACCTGCAAAACTTTCAAAAGAAACAGTTGTGGCCTGTGGGTATTCCCAGGCCTCAAGGAAAGCAGATTTCGGTTTGTCCAAAATTAGTCTTGATGAAATAGATCCTATGTATTAACAAGAGTCATTAGCACAACGGAATTGAATGCATTTTACCAACTTATATGATATGTAGGCGCATTTTGTTAAGGTATCATATTGCACAACAGCTGAATGAGAAAAGCGATCTATACAGTTTTGTGGTTGTCGTCTTGGAGTTAAACACAGGCTAAACAGCAATCATGAAAAAAGATGATGAGCAAACTAGTTTAATTAGATGGGTTGGTTAGTCCATTACTTGAAAGAGGTGACATTTGGAACATCGTCGACAAAAGGCTGCAAGAATTGCACAAAACCAATCATCTTTGAAGAGTCACAAGCATAGCTCTGGCATATGTTACGCAAACTGCAGTTGAAAGGCCAACAATAAGTCACATTGTTACAGAACTGAAAGAGTGCTTAGAAATGGAACTGAATGGAATAAACTGAATAATAGAATCTGATAATAATTCAATCGAGATGAACCCGGCTATTACTTACACAGCAGCAATGGCTCCTGCAGCTCGTTAACACAGCCCAAGTGAGGTTCCATCCTAAAACCATTCATCGGAATTATAAATTAATTTTTTTAACTTTGTATTTCAATGTGTGACACTACTCACACTTGTACCCAACAGGTTGGCATAAATTGTATAATTTCCCAGTTTGTTTTGATTTAATTTTGCTTTTCCTTCAAATGATAATGTTTATGATACAGTAATTATTCATTGAACAAGAAATATATAAAGGGTTTTTGAAATAATGCAATAATATATTTATTGGAGAAAAAAGATCCACAATTTCACTAAAAAGAATTGAATTAATCAGCCCAATGAGTACATCAAATTTCACCTAACAAAAGAATGAACCAAGAGCAACCTAAAAGAATTTCTACTAAACAAACAACCACAAATCAACATAATAACTTAAACATATAAACAAACACCCTATATCAGTCCTTAAATTTCTCAAGCAGAACAACATTTCTGATTGTTGTATCGATAAAAGGCGCGCTTCTTCTTCTTGGAATTGTTCTTAACAGTAAGCACAACCTTCCCAGGCTCATTGTTTCTGAATGAATTTCGAACCGGCTCTTCGAACGAATCCATCTTCTTCTCCTTCTGGATTATAATGGTGTAAGACCCTTCATCTGTTGGAATAAATTCCTCCTTATAACTCACTTCCCCTCCCAAAACAGCCAAGTCCCATACCAATGTTGCACCAGCCTGTTACAGGAATAAAAATTACCAATGTCAGACCAAAAAAATGACAGCAAATCAGTAAAAATGTAAAATTAAGAAAATAGGAACTTTTTTTTTTCTCATACTTCTTCTGCTAGGATTTCAATTGTTTCTGTTGATCCGGGTTTCAAGCAAATTTCTGTGACTACACCCTCTTCCGAGTTGAATTCAATATCATTTTCGCGGTTGAAGCCACCATACTGAATTGGAATTTCATCAAATGGGATGTACCTAAAAACAAACAATTATGTTAAGCATCTTGTAAAATTTGTGACAAATCAAGAAATCTATTTAACAAAAAAATTAAAGTTGACTCACTTGAGAAGAGTCTCAGTAACTTTAGCTGGCCTTGCAACAACAAACTTGCTCTTACTTCTTTGAGTCAAGAAAGGTGAAATAAGGGAGTAAAAAGCATAGTACCAAAATGGCACATTAATAAATACCTGTCACATAAAATAAACCATATAACATTAGCAAAAATTAGACCATATAATCCTACATCAAAACGATGCAGTATATAAATTAACAAATTACGCGAAACTATTAAGACTCACATTTCTAGCAACCAATTCAGGATAATTATCCTGAAGAAGTCCAACAGCCTTAGAAGTAGCACTTCTAATTTCCTTCTTAAAAGGACCAGGACAATTCTTAAGATCATAAACTTGAAGAATTGATGTAACACCTCCTGGCCTAAAATCGAGCTTTTCGATACCTTTCTCCATAAACTGAATCCTCCACCTTAAAAACTGCTCACTCTTCTCCTCACTCCCAAAAGTCTTCTGATACAACTCTTGATTACCAAACACCCCAAAAATATTGTAGCAAACCGGGTGATTTTCGCGGTCTTTACCATTCATATAAGCCGCATTCGCAAGATCCTCCCCTAAATCCTCCCCTAAAATGGATTGAATCTTGAAATCTTTCCTCCAAACAAGGGTTTTCTTGATCATTTCAAATGCATCATTAACTTTAAATTCTCTAGCTCTTAAAAATTTCAATAAAATTACATCAGTACCTTCTGAGCCTTTACTAGGCAATATAGGTACACCCCAAATGGAAATATTACCCTCATAATCTCCTTCGATCTTTGTCTCACCTTCCTCTTCTTTGCTCGACTCCTCGGCCGGGTTATCGACTTTCTTCTCCTCTGATTTAAATAGGGAATTGGTTGAAATGGCTTCTTCGAGTTTTGATTTGAGGTCGGATAAGGCCTTCCTTTCGCCGTCTTTTAGGTCGGAGAGGTAATTACTCTCCTCCCTATAAGATGAACTCTTTTCAACCAAATTTGGCTTAGGAGTATCCTCTACATTTTGGGTATTTTCCTCAACTTTTTGGGGTTCTTCTAAATCGACTAATTTAGCATCTTTTTCAGAGATTAAAACCTCTTCTTTCTGGGTTTCTTCGACTGATGAAACCTCAACAGTCATATTGAAATTTGAAGAACTAATCTTATAAATTAGAAGGGTAAAATTTGATGAAAATGAAGGGAATCAAAAACTCAGATGAAAATGTTGGGTGTTCTTGGAGAAAAATGAAGGGTTTTGAGTTGGAGGAAACAGGGGAATGGAGGATGTAACGGTTATATAATTTGAAAACGGTACAATTTTAGTGGTCCCTTAATTCAACGGTTACTTAAGGTGGGTCCATGAAAAGAGGAGTCGTTGATAAAATAAGAGGATTCCTTTGCCTAGGGCTTGGTTGGCTAGGCTGGAGGACAGCCTTCTTTTGGGTCCACAAACTCCACATGATTTGTGTTTGTCTCATAAGTTTAAGGATACAAAACGGTAAACATAAGCTTTGTTCCCTCCTCTGTCAAAAAATGAAAAAACTACTCCTCTAATTAATGTACCTTGTATAGTGTTAAAAACTGACTCAATTCACCTGATTTACTCCGACTCGAAAAATATTCGATTTAGATTTTAATTAATATGAACATGATAATATTGTATAATTGTACTTTAAGATATATTCGAACGGATCTGATTCTAATCAAATCTGACCAAAATACCTGAATTGACATCTCTACTACCCAGTTATTGTAATCTCGGTTCAAGAACATTAAAAGTGAATCAGTCAAACTTGATTCGTTGTTCATCAAAAATACTTCTTAAATTGTTTTTTTTTTTCTTTTTTCTTTGGATAGGAAGTAATAATATCTTTAAATTTTACTTTGTATGAATTTGCTAATATAAAGTTGCAAAATTGAACATATTTTACGATTAAAAAGTGCATTGAAAAGAGCAAAAGAAAACAAGTACTCCATAGATTTAAAAAAGGTAATGAACTGATTAGAGATGAACTGAATTGAACTGAATTAAGCTGAAATGAATATTTTATGAGAGATGGAAATTAGAAGCTGAACTGAACTGATTGAAGCTGAATTGAACTGAACTGAACTGAAATGAACTGAAATTAAGTAAATATGAACAGAACCTTAGAGCCTGTTTTCTTACGTTGAAATTTAGTTCAGTTCAGTTCAGTTCAGTTCAGCTCAGTTCAGTTCAGTTCCACTCCTAATTTCCTTCTCATATAAAATATTCATTTCACTTCAGTTCAGTTCAGCTCAGCTCTACTCAGTTCAGTTCAGTTCAGCTCAGCTAAGTTCAGTCTATGAGAACAGGCCCTAATAACTCTTGAAAGTTGTAAAATTAATAATTCATAACAAAAACACGCGTAAATTAGTGTACTTAGTGTTCATATTTTTATGATTTCCTAACTTTGCACGATTCATTATCTCACTTTGATATTAATTCACACTGTTTCTTTATTTTAAGATATACTTTGTATAAATTTATTTTTGAGACGAGTGAAAAAAAAAAAAAATTAAATGTTTTTGTAACGTAAGCTCGAAGGACAATGAAAAGGAATTCACACATTTAAAGCGTCTCTAATCGAAATTTAACATTCATTCCTTACCACTAAACCAACACTTTTATTGGTATATAAAGTTACTTACTGGGAGTTAAAGAACAATGATTAAACATATACATTGTATTTGCAAACAAGATAAATGAATTAGATCAATTTAAAAATAATAATTAAAAAAATATATAATATTGTTGTATAGATTGGGAGTTTTGGCACATTGCCTATTTGCCTACAGTCTACAGAGATGATTGGCATTTAAGCCGCTCGAATATAATCCATGCCTAAATCACTAACAGCAACTTGGATATCTTGGTTGGATCATACCATGTGCTCCTATACTACTATTGATAGATACAACTATATGATGATGATTTGTCATATTCCTCAATCGTAGAGATCAATTGTTTATTTTGTTAAATTTAATGGCTGTCATTATCTTAGAGCAATAAACTAGTAATTGTATAATTACTACCTCTAGTTCTTATTACTCGCAACAAAGGAATATTTTATATATCACAAATAATATCCCTTTGTTGCAAGTAATAAGAATCGGAGGTAATATTTTAATAATTTAATAATATTGATATCCGTAAGGCGTAAGGTTACGTATATCATTAACCATATATTTATGGTGTACTTAATTTACTGAGAACCATCCATAATTATTACAAAGTTGTACTGGTCCAAATAAAAACTGGTACACCGGATAAAATTGAATACTACTCTAGTTAGCATGAATAAAATTTGAAGCTATCTTCAGTATTTGACCAGGATTGGAAAAACAGGACAGCGAAATGCCGGTATGCAAGTTGCAGATATGATATCTCAACATATCTGACAGTCTGACATGGTCTATTGACTAGCAGCTCTCAAGTCCAAGAATATCTTACTACTATGGCTCCATTATGCTCATGCTATGTCCACTGTTCATCTACTTACATCTGATTTGATCTAACCAGGTTTAATACAATTAATTAATCAAATATTAATCTTAATTGTACAATTCTACTCTAATGCTTGGGAAAAAAAAAGGTTTGGTGTCCGTAAACTGAGTCCCCCACCTTCAAATTGTTTAGGTCTCCTGTTCCAAATATAAAAGTGAGTCCACAAAAATATTATTGTAAGGTTTATACCCACGTAACTAACATTTTATGCAGATAGTGACCCTTAATTTTAATATAGTAACCTTATTTTTAACATAGTCACATTTTTTAAACTTGTGTGACCTTTAATGTTATTATGAACTTAAAATACGACATTATGTTAAATAGTGTGACCTAATTTTAATATAGTGATCTTTATTATTGATATTGACCATTATATTAAAAATTTCATAACAAAAATTCTATTTAAGAATTTGTACTCCGTACTTATTACTGATAAATACAAAGTAAAACAGATTTTTAAAAAAATACAGAGTATGATCTAAGCTTATTTTGAAATGATCAGGAGATCAACTATGAAATAAACAACATTTTCTGAAATAAGTTGAATTATACATTGCCTTAATTGCTTTAACTTAAATAATTTGAACTCATTTTTGTTATAGCTAAACATGTTTTCCCCGAACATAAGTTAGAAACATAGTTTATAAATTTCTTAAATATTATTCTTACAATAGGATAGATTATTTACCTAAACTTTTTTTACCTTTTTTGTTTTTTGAGAGAAAACTTTTTTTTACTTATTTTGTTTGAACTTGCATAAATCTATTTTATCTGAATTAAGTCAAAATAGGTGATTATAAGTTAATTTAATTTGCCAATTACTACCGCACGTTAATACTACTTTGTAAATTACTATCGCAAATTAAAAAAGTTGTGAATTACTACAGCAAATTTTTTTAAGATGTTACAATTACTACCAAACCCCCATTAAACCCAACTATGACGTCATTATATCACTTTAACCCATGGTTAAAACCCTTAACCATGACGTCATTATATCCCTAACCCATTTTTTTTTTTCTTTGGGGTTGGTTAAAGCCTTAAAGCCCTTAACCATGGTCAAACACAGGTTAAAGGGATATAATGACGTCATAGTTGGGTTTAATGGGGGTTTGGGTAGTAATCGCAACATCTTAAAAATTTTTGTGGTAGTAATTCACAACTTTTTTAATTTGCGGTAGTAATTTACAAAGTAGTATTAACTTACAGTAGTAATTGGCAAATTATGGATCCTAACATCTTTCAAAAAAAAAAAAAAAGGATCCTAACACCAGACCAAAAGTTATACAAACCACATTTCCTCACCAATGGAATAAATAATATTTGCATTAATGGTAGCAAGAAAAATGAGGTCATATACATGACAACAAGATGCTATCAACACTCGGAATTTTCAATATACCTCCATCAATCAATAAGCCAATTTTAATCTTTTTCTTTTCAGCCATTTTCTTTTCTGGAGCGTGATTATAAACATAAAAAATAAGCAAAATGTTCAAAGCGCCATCTCAGCTTGTAATGCAGCAAGTTCATCATCTTCCTCAGAGTTCTTTTGAGGCGTCGGTCTTGGTGGATTGCCAGCTGGAACTTGAACTGGTGCCATAGGGGCAGTTATAGCTGGCTGTAGAAGTTGTTCTTCCAACTCAGCTCCTTCAAGTTCTTCAAGCTCGGCTTCCAATTCATCCTTCACAAACATTAAAAAAAAAAAAAAAAAGTGAGTGTTGGTAAATACTACGGAGTAAATGAGATACAGCATTTCTTGAGCTATACCTTTTTCTACAAGTACTTTGTGATTATAAAGACTAGAAAAAACCTTTACCTCATCAAAATCAGCTACACCACCAATAGGTGAAGCTAGTGCCTCCTGTATCTGTCTCAAATTATCGGTCTGCTCATTGATCTCATCCATTGTCTTGTCGACATCATCAATGTTCCTGCAACATAAGATGAGCAACTTCCTCAAAACCACAACCACGCCAAAATTTAGAGATAAAAATTGCAGTTCCGCCTAGAACTTCTTTTACTAATGTACCGAATCCCATAATCTATTGCATCTACAGGAAACTGTGTTGTATAAAGGAAAGATCACTAACTAATTTCAGTTGAAAGCCAATATATTGAATATTGACTATGGAACATCTTCCGACTTGGTTTAAGCTCATTTTGGACAATTTTAAAACTTGAATCTAAATCAAACTAGCTGAGTTGATTATTATTAAAGTATGCCTGGAAAAAAAAAAAAAAAAAAAAAAAAAAAAAAAAAAAACACTAATTGTTTTAGACAATGGCTCCTAGGCCCCTTCGACACATTAGATCTAGAAATGACAGTAACAATCCCTTATTCAAGACAAGACATTCCCTTAATCATCCATTTACAATTTGCTGAAACCCTGGCCCCAAAGAGGTTCGTGGAGATAGATACATCATACCAAATTCCACCAAACCTCAAAAATTAGTTAACTGATAGGTTCTGTCTACTCTATAAACGGTACATCAAACAAAAGCCCACAACCTCAATTAGCCAGAAAAAGGTTTGAAATGATAAACACCAAACGCACAAAAACATTTATAGTGAAAATTACTGGATTAACACATAAATGGGACAGCCAAGATACAGTAAACACATGCAAGTGCACACACAGCTTGCTCAGAAAAATCAAGACTCCATTGGCTGGTTAGAGACATAAGATCAATGTAATGACAGTAAGCAGTGTAACAAAAAATATAGCTAGCCTCCTATTTCATGAAAACATTAGTACCTTCAATCCAACATTGCATCAAAGATGTAATCCACAGTGGGGGGCTGAATTTAAGGAAGATCCAGGTTATATCAACAATTATCTTTAACTAAAATTTCTGTCACTGTCTTTTGGACAACGGGCTTATTTGTCATAATCAAACCGCTTCACACTTAAGTATAGTGCATATAAAACGATTCCACAGTGAGGTTTAGAGACTTTAGACCCACCCCAAGAAATAGAAATATAGCTCAACTTTGTAAATAGATATGAAAATTAGTTGGTGAAGAACTAAAGACACAGGCTAGCTCTGACTGTCAAATCAAATCTGGATGTGCGATGTGCCCACATAGTCACACTCAACAGCCTATTCCCTAACCAGCCTCTTTTACCACATAGCTAGTAAAATCAGGTAATGATAATAAAAATAGAATGGGACAAGCATGGCTATAGCAGATGGCAAGAACAGCTCTTTATAGATTCCTATCCTTACTCTTTTTGAGGGTGGGGTGAGGTGGGGAGGAAGAAGGGGATTTGAACTTAACAAATGAAATGCCTTATATAGTTATATCCACCCAGTCTGGCTAAGGAAGCACCAGGCTGACTAGCTAAGCACCATGCTGATTTAGATTGGCACACCTGGCTCTTCATACAAGGTGTGCAAATCTAAATCTAAGACACCTGGGCCAATAAGACTAGCCAAGCTCGGACTGAGCCTTCCCAGTGTATGATTATACCTAAACCTAGTTAGATACTTATATAACTGATTTCGAGCAGAGATAAACCTCTTCGTCACCACTTCTTAATCTAGGGCTAAACAGTTCTTCTAAAAAGGGGTTAAAATGTCAAAGCTCTAACTTGTAAAGTTGCAATGACATTTCACAGGGCATTTGTCCAATCACAAACTTTTTGTTTGCGAGGGAATCGGTAGGGGCATCAGACTTCCTAATAAATATATAATAAGAGCAAACGGTTGGAGGAATGCTAGAATTCAGATTGAAGGAAGCTGGAACTTACGTTGCTTTCTGCATGGCCTTCATAGCACTAGCACCAGATCTTAAAGCGGCAACGGTCTCTGTCGTTGCCTTCGCAGAATCAAGCATTATAATCTGCAAGCCAATAAAGCAACAGAAAAAATCAAAAATATGGACTAGTCATAGCATGCAACTCAATGAAGCTATATGAACAATTAAAAAACAATGACCATATCGGACAAGAGAACTGAAACCTTTAAATAGTACAAACATTTATACGCGACACAAAAAATTTAAAGAGTTGTACACTAAGCAGTGGAGAAAGAAGTAAAAAAAGACTGAAAATAATAAGAGAATGTAGCTATGTACTAACCTGATCATGAATTCGCAGTTGAAAATTTCCAACCTGCTCCACTTGCTGTTCATATAACCTTTTCCTCTTTAAACATTGTATGGCAGCTTCACAGAATAGAAGCAATGATGTCAGAGACAAAAAATGCACAGAGCCAAAGACCATCACAAATGAGGGCATGGATGCCCTGCTTTAGTCATTGCATAACCAATAGGTTGTGACCAAAAATAAAAATTACCAATCCATCCTGAAGCTCCAATTTAAAAGTTCAAAGGCATAATGTTAATATGCTCAAATTTTAATTTTATCAGGACTATTCACAGGCCATGAATCCCAGAAACAAGAACCAATTCTAAAAATGCTAGGCCTAAATTTCAATGACAAACACCACTATATAAATATGAGAGACAGCATTGCAGCTATGTAATTAGAGAGGATAAAATCAGTAGATTACATAGATAATATTTCAATCTTGAAAAGTACTGAAATTTCCAGGAACATACCTCGTTTATTCTTTGCTCTTGTGAACTCTTTTGCCTTTTCAACCTCTGCAGCAGCCCTTTTCATTAACACTTGCTCTTTCTTCTCTAGCATCTTAAGTGTCTGCAGAAAATAATACAGCAAAAAATTAATCAGCCAAGAGTGGGGAAGGAGCAAAGCCAAGATCAAAGTTTCAATAAGACATGCAAGCAACAATGATATACAAACTTTTCACACAAACAATCACAAATTCACAACCTTATTGCTTGTAACTTTGGAAGTAGCAATATAATTCATTCAGATGTTTCAGTATAACATCTGTAGAAGGACTCCTAGGCAAACAAAGAGGAAAGGCAGTGCATAACACATTGAATATTGTGATCAAATAAAGGATTATGTTCTCGCATAATCAGCTTCAAATTGCAGAAAGTGAAAGCACTCCCCTCATCCAATAATAAATTTCTGACTTTACCACGAATTCAATAGTAATTGTTGAATTAAAATTATTAAACCAGTAAAAGCGTACAGACTACTGAGACAAAAAAATGATACTTCGTAAAAAAAAAAGATATGATGTGAAGAAAGAAGAAAATGGAAAATAATATGAGTGTAAGAGCCAAGTTCTTTGTTGAAAAGACTGGTGGTTCAAAACTTATGACACATATCCTGCATACATTAGAAGCTTGCCCCTCTGATGGAACTCCCCTGATAGGGGCAAGAAAACGGGCGTAGCGCAAAGTTCTTGGGAGTACAGAAGACCCCACACCTCTATTCCACCTCTCTTCATAGTGCTTCCCATCCATAAAAACTCAAGAAGGCAAATGTAACATGAAATAAAGTATAAAGCTATAACAATTAACAAAAGGGTATAAGCAATTGAAGTGATCACAAGTCAACCAACAGCTCCATAAATGTTCCAAGATAAACAATTTTCTAATCAAAGTCAGCAAGCTTGTAGAATTTCACAGTTTCAGCTTCAAGGAATAATCACAATTGACAATTCCACTACTCAAGCTAAGAATGTCGTAATCACAAGTCTACGCGACTTAAATTAATCAATGTCACTTCAACCCGAATCCTCTCTTTAAAAAGAAGCGTAGTCACAACACTACTACTGAAGCTACGAAACACCAGATAGCAACCGCAACCGGCCGTGTCGCCTCGACCCAATGACTCCACAAATAACAAACACAATTCAACCATACATTTCAAAGGAACACATAATTAGTTCCAAGATCATCCTCTCTAATCAATTTTAAGCTCTTTAATAAATCTTTCAACATCATAATCCCTTATTTCAACACATTTCATCACTATATAACAATAGTTCTTTCAAATTCATCCACAATAACATAAAGAGTATAAAAAATTCTTATACTACATTTGATCAAACAATATTTAACTTTTTTCTGCATAAATTGACAATTGAAGAGCTCATATTACACAAAATCATAAAATTAAAAAACAAACCTCATCTAATTTCTCCAACGTTGACAAAGTACTCTCAGTATTAGCTGCCTCCCTCGATTTCGCACCAAAAAGCCTCGAAAACACACTTGACGACATTTTAATTTCCCCTAAAACAAATCAAACACAGCAAATTAAATTCCAAAAACCCTAAAAACCATCAAAGAACATTAAACCCTTTCAAAATCAAGAAATTCAAAAAAAAAAAAAAAAAAAATCGACGATCAATTCAAAATTGAACAAACCTGAATCACCAGAAAAAAAATTGAGATAATTAAAAAATCGATTATCTAGATTACGAACAGAAAAATTGGGAGTAAGCGAAGATCGAGAAGAGAGAAAATTGGGATTTAGAGGAGAGAGAAAGTGTAGTTCGTCTCGCCGGCTCGCCCTCTTGTGGGGGGACTTGAAAGTTTCTTCCTTTTGTTATCTTTCTCCGCTAATAAACTGCGTATTTTTTGTTTTAATTTTGTTTTTTTTTTTTTTTAATTTTGATTTTGTATTTTTGTTGGTGATTTAATTTGGATTTATTTAGGTGAGGAGTGTAAATGTGATATAACTTCGTTAGGAAGTAAGAGGGTGTCGACCACAAGAAAGAGTCGATCAATACAAAAATCATTTTCACCAACATAAAATAGTATCCAAAACAATTGAGATGAGAAATTGGGAGAATGGAAGATGGAAGGAAAGTTCTTGATTTTTGAATGGACACAACATAAATTATCTTCTTCCTTTGTGCTGGGTTATTGAACATTACTCGTTTTATATAATGTCTCTGTTTCATATTATTTACAACGATTTGACATAAAGTAGAGATAAAATGTTTAATCGTTGCAAATAATATAAACAGAGGTAGTATTTAGAAATTAATGTAAACTAAATAGACTATCGAAAAAAATAGTATTTGATTTAGTGATTAAGAGTGTTATTTTATCATCACGAGATCATAAAATCAATACAATTAGAGAAACGTTGGGGGTGGGGATTTTTTTACCCTCCCAGCCTCCCCACCAACCCTCCCAAGGGGTATTGCCCGAGTAGGTTTGACTTGTGATTATCAGTGTCGATCTGGTAGAACGTCACGACACATTTAAAAAATTATTTGTTAAAAGTCAATTTTAAGTTGACTGAAAAATGTGAAAATATTATTTACTAATTAAGTAAGTAACATTACATTTGCACAATCATCTACAATTACTTTTTTTTTTTTCTTGAAAAATGCTCAATCATCTACTTAAAAGTATGAAATATTTAATGACAAACGGTTTAAAAAAAAACCAAACAAATTAATGACTAATTGACTCAAGAAATGCTAACCTAATATCTATGTCGTTGACTTTTTTTTTTTTTTTTTTGAAAGAGTTGACTTTTAAAATTTTAATTATTAACAAATATATCAAATTAAGGTCCAATACCTCTCAATCTTTATTTGTAACCTTATTCTATCAACAAAAAAATTAAGAGTTCTACAACGACTATATTGGTAGATAGCTTGTGGAATAAACGAACTCATGGTTCGGGATTGGGGTGGTGTCTAGAAAAAGAAGAGTTTGGTATTCATGGAATGTTGGGGGGAGCGGTTCACGATTTGGCTCAATCGGCCTTACATGCGGAAATGAAAGCTTGTCTTGAAGGTCTTCAGTTGGGAGCAAAACATTTATTGCAAGGTATCACAATTTACACGGACTATGTTTCTCTCGTAAAGATGCTCGGGGAGGAAACTGTAACTGATGTCAGTCTTAGATTGACGATGGATGATATTCGCCGAACTAGAAACGCCTTTACATGGTGTAGCATCCACAATGTTCAAAGAAAACGAGCTCACAAGGCGCATATCCTTGCTACCAGTCTACCACGGCTAATAGTAGTTTATCTGAATATTACTCCCAAAGAAAAAAATTATTGATCTATCAACTTTGATTAACAATAATGAACCTTCAACAAATTTGTTTGATCTTGATTACAACAATTTGGTATATACAGGGTCGTTGCAATGATTTTGGGGCCCTGTTCTAAAATGAAAAAATGGGCCCTTAATAATTTGAAAACATACAAAATTTTAATTTTAACCAATTATTTACGCCATACACACTTAGATAACCCTTATATATTGGAAAATTATTTAAAAATTATTTAGTAGCTTGATAAGAACAATTATGAAAAATTAAAATTAATTACTTAAATGCTTTGTTGTTGTTACGGAATACGAATCGTTTATTTTTACTTTGGTTGAAATTAATTTTTTTTTATGTCGAAAATTTTGAAATGTAGAAATATACATTATAATTTCATGGAATGGAACTTATGTAATTGTGAAAATATACTAATTTAAATTGATAGAAGAATATGAAAAGTGTTAGAAATTAATATGGGAGCTTGGATTAATAGAGGGAATATGTTGTGCATTACAAATAAGGAGCCTCTTGAGAGTTGTAGTATTAAAAAAAATTAAATAAGAATTGAAAATAAAACAATAGGCTCTCTAATAATCGGGGCCCTGTTCTAGGGAGCACTTTGCACTCGCTATTCTACGCCCATGGGTATATAGTCTATATACATTGTATCACACCGGCATTATTGTGCGCATAGAAATTGTACGGGATATACCGGTAAAAGAGTGTTGTGCAGTTTAAGCCCTCTTTAATCGGTGGATAAACCATGTCCTTACCGGCATCAGTCTATGCCACGTGGAGAACTGCTTCTCGTCACGTAGCATGTCCCTCTGGCACGTGGAGAGTTGCTTGGTGCCGCGTAGGCACCTGCTGCCTATAAGGTCGGTGTGCCACCTATCTGTATAGGTGGCACCTGCTTGGTTGTGTTTCTATAAATACCCAAGCAAATCCCCATTTCAAAGGTAGAATCTCTCTCTCTCTAAAACACTTTCTCTCTCTTCTTTCACTTTCTTCTCACAAAGGTACTGACTTTACCATCGGAGTGGTTATTCCCGGATAACCCCCGGGCTAGCTAATATGTATTGGCTGTGTAGGTGAGCAATTGGACGGTAAACCATTACCAGCCCTCGGACATTGACAGAAGCAGAATTCAGCAGGAACAATTGGCGCTAGAAGGAGGGGATAATATTAACTTCTATCGTCCAACAGAACCTCCCACATTCATGGAAGGAAGTAAAGAAACTACAGTACCAGTACCGGAAGTTGAAAACCGACAATATGATAACATTATCTTTAATGCTAACACAAATAAAACTGTAAACAGCCTACCAGAAATCGTGGTCGAAGATGAAACTCATCTCCTTCAAGGCAACACAACAAACATGCCAATAACGCCTTACCACAATAGAGCAGTAACCCCAGATCCTTTAGAAGGGTTTACCCCGGAGGAACTGGAGATAACGACTAAGGTTATGCGGGCTATGTCTAAGAAAATAAAGGAAGTCGAGTTAACGGCAAGGGAGGTATTGGGTGATGTACCGCCAAAGCCGCTAATAGTGAACCTTGAGAGTCAGTTCAATCAGGCAGGACAGCAACCCCCGTCAAGGAGCCGGGGCCGAGAGACCATACCGGCTAAGCGCCAAATCACACGGGGCGCCCAAGTGGGGGATTCAGGTTCTTATCGGCATGAGGTTTCCAGCGGATTGGAAAGGCGGACAGCCAGGGCGATCATCAGGCCCAGGATATCCCCATTCACACAAGTGATACTTGACCAACAGATGGAGAAAATAAAGATGTCATCCTGTACTTACGACGATAAGGGGGACCCTAAGCGGTATGTAGTAGCTTTTGAGAGTCACATGTTGCTATATACCGACACCGATGCTGTGTGCTGCAAAGTTTTCCCTACAACCCTTACCGGGGCAGCTTCGGATTGGTTTTCCAATTTAGAGTCGGGGTCAATTGACTGCTTCGAGACTCTGGTGGAGTTGTTCACGGGTCAATACATAAGTAATAGTGCAAGACAAAGGACATTTGGTGAGCTCATGGCCATTCAGCAACGAAAAGAGGAATCGCTCAGAGATTTCATTAGGCGCTTCAACAACGAGGCTAATACCATACCAAAGTTACAGCAAGAAATTGCCATGATGACATTGATGAATGGGCTGGGTGACAACGATTTCAAAAAATACATGTCGCGAAAGTCTTTCCCAAATTTAGGGGTAGCATTTGCCAAATCTCACGAATACATAAAAAGTGAGGAGCTGCTGAGAACGAGCCGTCAGATATCGTCAGCAGAGCCCTCCAGAAGGCAGAATGATAATAGCCCAAATGCCCAGACGGGCAGGGTAAGCAGGTTGCAGCCGCAGAGCCAACAGAGATCTGGAAGACCGGCAAGAGGATTGGGCCGTTACAGCAGCTATACGTAGTTAAATACCCCGAGAGCGGCAATATACTCGGTAAACCAGAATAAAGAAGATTGGAGTCGACTGGCGCCGATGATAACAAAAGGTCGGGACGTGAAGAAATACTGCATGTTTCATAGAGATGTCGGTCATTACACCGAAGAATGTGTTCAATTGAAAGAGAACATCGAAGATCTAATAAGGAATGGGCGATTGTCTCAGTATCATACTCAAACAGGTCCAAGCCGGCAACAAAGTACACAACCTAGGCAAACCGAGTACCGAAAGCAGGGAGATTCATCAATGCAAGATGACACCTATAGACAGAATCATGCGGAAACATCTAGACAGGGAAGTATTCCGACAGGGCGCAAAATAACAATCGATGTCATTACCGGCGGACCAGTATACGGGGGTTCCATAAGCGGAGCGAAGAAAAGTTTGTCGGAATACCGGCACCTAGTAAACGCATTGAGCGTAGAGGAACGACCTCGACGTTCCCCCATGCTTTCGATATCCTTTTCGGAGGCAGATGCTAAGGGAATAGTCTTCCCTCATGATGATCCATTGGTACTAGTATTGACGGTTAATGGAGCAGATATCAAGCGGGCACTCGTTGATGGCGGAAGCTCCCCCAATATCCTATTTGCTAGAGCTTTTGATGCCATGAGAATTGGCCGAAAATACTTAACGCCAGTTGTAGAAACCCATTTGTGTCTCCCCAAAACCAAATCCAGTGATGAGTACCTTTTGCGTCGAATCATAATCAAATGAAACGAAAGTGTGGAAAGTCTAGTGCTGCGGATAGTTTTAATTCTTTTCTCTTCTCTCTGTTTTTGAAAACTTATTTTAAGAAAACAGTCAATCCAGTTTGGTTGGTCCATGATATGGGTCCAATAATGGTGTAGTTGGATGGGGCTTGCAAAGACCTTTCCAATGATATATTATAAGCCCAATTCCGATGAATATTGAGGAAGTTATAGCCAATTTACTAAACTGGGCCCGTTTTGAGCTTTATGTACGGCCCAATGATCTAGGGGAGGGCCTAATATGATTTATCATTCCTAATACAATTAGGATTGGTTTTAGTCTTCTAGATTCTTCTAGAAGGTTCTTTTCATTCCTAATTCAATTAGCATTGATAAGTTGACTTTGTTGACTTTTCAGAGTTTTAATTAAAATCGAATAGCATTTTCGAAGAAATTATATTATTTTATCCTCTAGTACGGTAAATTTATCAGATTTTTGAAAACGCGTCGAAATCAAGCTTGGCGTCCAACCCCAGGCCTTGGCGCCTGGCGCTAGCCATTGGTGCCTAGCGCCAGCTAGCCAGGGTTGGCGCCAGCTCTGTTTCTTGAGCGTTAGACTCTGTTTTGTTAAATTATCTTTTTTGGCTAATTTTCCCTATAAATATCGTATTAAAAACTCCGTTTTCATACACCAACTCTCATCAAGATTTTCTTGATTATTCCCTCTCTCTTTCTCTTTTCTAAACTTTGTTTTCAAATACAAAATTCCGCATTCGCAAGACTTAGATACACCTAGCCATATTCGAAGTTGCCTTCGCCCTAGAAGTGAAAGGTTTTAAGTTCTGAGGGTTTGGTCCCAAATCTCTCTTTCAATTATTTGATTTAATTGTTTTGATTATTATTTTCCTTGAAGTTACTAATGTGTGTATTTTGTTATTAAAAAGAGATACGAGGCATCAAAGAAAGTGTTTTAATGGTTTTAATTGATATTATGATGTAGATATCTTGTTTTTATTGTTATTATGATATTCCTAGTATCATGTCTAGGGTAACTTTAATATTAAGTATGATTCCTGCGATGCTTCATATGCTCTTCCTAATATTTATGATTGTTAGTATCATGTTAGGGTTAAAGATTTGATTTTTATTGCTTAGTGACATGCTAGGGTTTGTTATTAATCTTGTTAGTATCATGCCTAGGATCTTGCTATTTTTATTATGCTTAAATATTAACATGAACATGATTATGATTATAATTGTTATAATTTATGATGATTATGAATGTTATTATTATTATTATTTTGATGATGATTATTATTATTCATGTTTATTCTAATGATTGGTTATTTATTATGTTGCTTGATATTTATTGTTATTGCTTGATCACACCTTTTATGCATGTTTAAAGGGAATCTATACTTGTAATCACGCTTAATAAGATATTTAATAATCTTGTTAGGGTTAATATGATTATAATTCAAGTGATCGCCAATAATAGTTTATTTGTGCATTAAAATTCAACCAACATAGATAAACAGGTTTAGTGTTAATCCTAATGATTGCATGTTAATTAAAAAGCGCACATGAATACGATCAGAATAAAGTAGAGGCCTATTATTAGGGCAGGTTCAATCTCTTTTAGGTTGGATTTGTACCTTCATCCCCGAACCCTTATTTGGTTCTAGACCTTATGGAGTTGACGATCTCTTGGATCGTTAAGGGGTGTAACCTTCACCTCGTGAACGGTTTACAAGTTCCTAAAAAAACTTGTTGGCGACTCTTTTGCTCTATCTTCTTCCCTTTTGGACGCCACCGTACTTTAGTGTATGATCACAGTGGGGTTCAAGCTAGGGGTAATGCTTGAAATTTATTCCCCACAGTTCTCCTGGTCAAAGTTCCTATCAGGTTTTGGTTACAATACGTCCAGTGAGTTCCAGATAGGTCTCGAGTGTCCAACATATTAGTTTTATATCTTTTTTCATAGATATGTATTTAGGGATATTCAATGAGATCTTGTAATGGGAAAAAGGGTTTTGAGTGTTTTGTATTTTGGGGTGAGATTGTGAATTCTCTTAAATTCACGTTTGTGTATGAGTTTGAATTCTCTAAAATTCGAGTGGTAGCTGTGAGTGCACAGTGAGTGAAAGGAACTTGAGAGGTGTCTTGGGTTACCTAGGAAATGTCCTAGGTAAAGAGAGAAAAGGGTCCTAGGAGGTGTCTTAGGTCTGGTAGGAGGTGTCCTATCATATAGGCAAGTGTCCGTGGTGGAACTTGCAAAGCAAAGGTCTATGTAATAGGTTGTACTAGGAGAGTTGCCTATTAATCTTGTTAGTATCATGCCTAGGATCTTGCTATTATTATGCTTTAAAATTAACATGAACATGATTATGATTATAATTGTTATTATGAATATTATTATTATTATTTTGATGATGATTATTTTATTTATGATGATTATTATTATGATTATGATTACTATAATCATTATTATTATTTTAATATGATTATTATTATGATTATAATGATTGTTTTAATTATAATTTATTTTGATTATGATTATAATTTTATGATGATGATTATTTATTATGTTGCTTGATATATTTATTGTTATTGCTTGATCACACCTTTTATGTATGTTTAAAGGGAATCTGTACTTGTAATCACGCTTAATAAGATAATTAATAATCTTGTTTAAGGTTAATGTGATTAAAATTCAAGTGATCGCCAATAATAGATTTATTTGTGCATTAAATTCAACCAACATAGATAAACAGGTTTCGGATTAATCCTATTGATTGTATGTTAGTCAAAAAGCGCACATGAATACGATCTGAATAAAGTAGAGGCCTATTATTAGGGCAGGTTCAATCTCTTTTAGGTTGGATTTGTACCTTCATCCCCGAACCCTTATTTGGTTCAAGACCTTATGGAGTTGACGATCTCTTGGATCATTAAGGGGTGTAACCTTCACCTTGTGAACAGTTTACAAGTTCCTAAAACTTGTTGGCGACTCTTTTGCTCTATCTTCTTCCCTTTTGGACGCCACCGTACTTTAGTGTATGATCACAGTGGGGTTCAAGCTAGTGGGATTTAAAGGCTTGAAATTATTCCCTACAGTTTTTGGCGACTCCACTGGGGAGGATTTCTATTTTAATTCCTGAATTTGTTTCGGCAATGATTTAGAATGAGTGGATGAGACTCGAAAAGTTCTAAGTATTTCATGTGCGTAATTTTGATTAACATTATTGTCATATTCATAAAAAGGATCTCATTGGAAAGACCATCCGTAATGAGTCAAAAACATAGGATTTTACACGTAGGAAATTTGAGGAATGTCTTTCACAACTAGGACTGAAATAACACCGCACGAAACTGGAAGATTTTATCGAGCACAGAAAGCTGCTGAGGCATGTGGGAAGTAGCGTCAGGGGCCAGAGCTTGGCGCCAGTTTTTTAGCCGTAGCGCCAGACGCCAGCATTGGTGCCAGGCGCTACAGTTAAAATCTGGCGCCAGTCTCTGATTGCTGGCGCCAATTTCCCCCAATACCGAGCCAGAAATATGCGTTCTAATTTCGACCGGTTTTTCGTATTGTTTGCTCGATCCTACTTCCTGATTGAATTTTTTCTCACTTTTCTGAAACTCATACGTGTTCTACATATGGACATAACCCTCTGGGAATTCATGCTCCATCTACCTGATTGAACGCTCTGTGCAACAAAGGGTACATCCGAGATGTTGAATTCACCAAACCATGGAAGCGAGTTTTTTCTAAAACTCGCGGTGTCCCATCCACTCGCGCCAACCCTTCACGGTTAGGCTTTCGTGCGGTGCATCCGAACATTTAACCATGGACCCTCTATTGACTAACCCATATCCCGAACTTTAGAGAACTAGAGCCATGGTTAGGTTGCAAACTCATTGCATCATGTTGTGACTACTTGACTACTTGTGCATCTCTTACTTGTGCATACTTATTATGTGACTAAACTAACCGTTTGGTTTGACTTGTGTTAAGACTAAATAAACTAATTAATGACTAAGGACTTTGTTTAATTAATTAATTAGAGCTAATAAATAAATATAAAATCGAGTCATAGTTCCTTTAAGTCAACCCGGATTTTTATTCCCGTATACTGCACAAACGTCAACTTGTTTTGGTCATAGCTGGAGTTCTAGAAAGAAATACGAGTCGTACAGCCTATGGATCTGTAGCCCCGAGTTTTATCTTTAATTTGGCGTTGGTTTCATCCCAATCAGAGTCGCAGATAAAAAGTTATGACTAAAATACCACAGTCTGACAAGTTTAATGCATATACGTGAAGTCTTAACTTAGTCTTTGTTTGAGTCTAGTCACATAGTCTAGCCACATGGTCATGACACAAGTCTTAACATGTCACATACACTCGCTAGTCATAGCACACACTTTTTACACATCACCATGACCATGTCTTAGGTTCATGCATGAGTCGGTTTTTTTCCGTCATTTGAGTTGGGGGTACATTTTATTCCTAATTCTTCATATCCCTCCATCTTCATCACTTTTCTTCACATTCTATTCCAATATTTCTTGATTTACTCCATCCATTGCATGTTGAATAAAGTTTGAGTCAAATAATTAACAATGAATATCCCCAAATTCCTTTTCCACAATACTTGGTCGAGGAGAGAAGGGCGATTAATCAAGGACAACACCTTTGTTCAAGTCTTACTTTTTAATAAACCGATTCGTCAAAAGAGGAAGGATAAGAAGATAATGGAAACTCAAGAGGAAGTTAATGAACTTAGGAGTCAATTGACTAACGTGACTGAGACACTGAAGCTACTCGTACTCAAGATCGATGATCCCGTGAAGCAACAACAGATGGACCTCATGCAAGAGAGTTTAAGCAAGTTGTCTAGCGACTACAAGTTTCAAGAGCTTACGTCACAAGGGGTCTCGCTGGACAAGGAACTTCTTTCACATAAGTTCAACGCCACTGACATCCCTAAATTCAAGGCAACAGATAACCCTTACTTCCATCTAAGAGCTTTCAAAACTATAATGAACATAAAGGGTATCGATAAGAGATAAAAGTATTAGAGTAAATTAATAGAATAATAAGATATTGCTTGCTTAACTGACTAAAGCTAAAAGAAAGCAAAGAAAGTGGGAATGTTAAACTACCCACGTTACGATACTTACTCCTAAGTCTTAGGAAAATAAACTGGAAATCCTAAGCATATGACTACCCACTAACTTATTCATGCTTAAAAATAGAAAAGTCAAACAACAACTTTGAAGCATAATTTCCACTAATTTAGCCAACATACCCCCTTGATTCAAAGTTGCATACTCCCATCTGCAACCTGAAGTACTCTTGTTTCCTTGATGCAAGTAATTTAGCCAACAATAAGAAGGTTTTTCCCTCTCTGTTCTCACTATCTCTTGAAACCGTTTGCCAACAATGGTATGACAAGGAGAAAACCTCTACCTGGGAATCGATAGTAAACGCTTTCGTTAATAGGTACAAGTGCAATATCCAAGTTGAAACCGACCATAGACAACTTGAGATGCTAAGACAAAAAGGAAATGAAGGCTTTACTTCTTTCTTTAATAAGTGGAGGGAAACTTCCGCTAAGTTGATTGAAGTCCCCACCGAAAAGGAATCTGTGAGGATGTTTATCAAGAATCTCCAAGAAAAGTATTCGAAGCACCTAAAATATCAACACAATTTGAATACTTTCAAGGCCGTTTATGACATCGGAATTGAAATCGAAGATGACCTCGCAAAGCAAAAAGCTACTAACAATAGTAACCACGGTGGCTGGAAAGGAAAGAAGAACGACAATCCTTCTTCTTCCGAAAACGCCCACTCTAGTAACAATGTTAGTACCTTTGATCTCAGTGAAATTTTAGCCATAGATAACCAAGGATCTAAGAAGCAACTAAGGAAAGACTTCACCCCCATTGGGATGAGCTATGATACTGCCTTCGATCGACTTCATGCCAAAGGAATCATTACTCCAATTGGACCTATTCAAGATCCCGCACCTGAAAAGAGATTGCCTAGTTGGAATCCAGACGAACACTGCAAGTACCATCAAGGTAGGGGTCATACTACTGAGAGTTGTTGGAAGCTAAAGGATGCTATCCAACATTTGATTGATAATAACAAGCTTCCCATGCCCGAAAGATTGCTATCCCTTTCCGAGGATAGACAGACTTGTAGATTCCACTTCCGGTCACGCGCTATTGAGTTTCATGGATGCTTTCTCCGGATATCATCAGGTCAGCTTATATGAGCCAGATCGAACCAAGGCGACATTCATTACCGATACCGGGGTTTTCTGTTACAGGGCTATGCCGTTTGGGTTAAGAAATGCAGGGGCCACGTATTAGAAGCTGGTCGACAAGGTATTCGCGAACCAGAAAGGAAGGAATGTAGAAGTATATGTGAATGATTCGATTGTGAAAAGTCGTTTGGTTACAGATCACGTCGCCGATTTGAGAGAAACTTTTGAAACTCTTCGGCGCTACCGGATGAAGTTGAATCCGGAGAAGTGTGTGTTCGGCGTTCGGTCAGGAAAGTTTCTCGGGTTCATGGTAAGCAAAAGGGGGATAGACGCTAACCCCGATAAGATCGAGGCAATTCTTAGTTTACCAGAACCAAAGTGTATAAAAGATGTACAAAAGCTCACTGGTCGAATGGCTGCATTGACGAGATTTATCAGCAAGTCAGCTGACAAAGCCTTACAGTTCTTCGTGATCTTGCGCCAGAACAAACTGTTTGTATGGGGGAAGGAGCAATCCAAGGCGTTACAGGCCGCGAAGAATCACTTGAGGTCCTTACCCACTGTCGCAAGACTGGAACAGGGAGAAATATTATATATATCTGTATATCTCCGCGTCAGCAAAGACGGTAGCAGCGGTGCTCCTAGTAGAACGAAAAAAAACCCAACTGCCAATTTACTTTGTGAGCCACGTCTTAAACGCTGGCGAGAGACGGTATCCGTTAGTGGAGAAAATAGCATACGCAGTAGTTGTGGTTGCGTGAAAGTTACGGCCTTACTTTGATGCACATGCAATTGATATTCTGACGAATCAGCCGTTAGAGAAGTCTTTATAGAAGATGGAAATATCTGGTCGCCTGCTTAAATGGGAGATTGAATTGTCTGAATACGTTATTACGTATAAACCAAGGGTATCAATCAAAGCCCAAGCCTTGTCTGACTTCATTGTAGAAACATCTTATTATGAAGAAGAGGAGGGTACCGACACATGGAAGGTATCAGTTGACGGCTCATCTGCTTCAACCGGCTCAGGGGCTGGAGTAATTATGATCTCTCCCCAAGGAGATGTGTTCGAGTATGCTGTCAAGTTCAAATTTAAGGCCTCGAATAACGAGGCAGAGTATGAAGCAGCCTTGGCAGGGATACAGCTATGCATATCTGCGGAAGCAAAGCGTATTGAGATGACAACTGACTCGCAACTGGTGGCAAATCAGTTCAATGGCACTTACGAAACTCGAGAGCCGACCATGACGACATATCTGCCAAAACTCAAAAGTATAACAACCAATCTGGAATATTTCGAAATAAAGTTGGTTCCTCGAGCAATGAACACGCAGGCAGACGCGCTGGCTAAACTCGCAAGTTCAAGCTTTAATGATTTGGAGAGGACGGTAATGGTGGAAATTTTGAAAGAAAAGAGTATTGATGACCAGCCCCCTAAGGATGTACATTTGTACAAGTGAAGGTCGAGAATAGTATGACAAAATCTTAGCGTACAAAGTACACAACG
The DNA here is from genome assembly GCF_948465745.1 of Chenopodium album. Lineage (NCBI taxonomy): Eukaryota > Viridiplantae > Streptophyta > Magnoliopsida > Caryophyllales > Amaranthaceae > Chenopodium > Chenopodium album. The sequence continues at coordinate 38,030,089 of NC_137850.1, forward strand.
TTCTGCCCACCGATAAGATTGAGGCTAGAAAGATCAAGAAAGACAGCGTCTGGTTTATTATGTTTCGGGGCACATTGTATAAACGGAGGTTTTCGCTACCATTGCGAAGGTGTATAACAGCGTATGAATCGGCAAGGCTGATAGAAGAAATACACGAGGGTGATTGCGGTAATCATGCAGGGGGTCGGTCAATGTCCTTGGAGGCAATGAAACGGGGTTACTATTGGCCGACAATGAACGCAGACACCATGGAGTACGTTAAAAAATGTGATAAATGCCAGAAGTATGGGTCGGTAATTAATCAAACCCCGAATGATTTAACACCTATTCTTAACCCAATTCCGTTCGCTCAATGGGGAATGGATATTATCAGGCCGTTCACGTCAGCAACGGGTGGCCGTAAGTTTTTTTATTGTAGGGATAGACTACTTCACCAAGTGGATAGAAGCGGAACCGGTAGAAAAGATTACAGCGAATGAGGTGAAAAAATTCATCTGGAAGAGCATCTTTACACGGTTCGGGTTGCCAACTGCAATGGTGTTTGATCACGGCTCACAATTTGACTGCAGCCCGGTACAAAACTTTCTCAGCATATATAAGGTGAAATTTGCGTATGCGGCGGTGTGTCACTCGCAATCAAACGGGCAAGCCGAGGCCGCTAATAAGTAGATACTTGGGGCAGTTAAGAAAAAAGTGGAAGACGCCAAAGGCTTGTGGGCAGATCTGATAACTGAGATTTTGTGGGCCAATTGTACGACAACAAGGGAGACTACGGAGGAATCACCTTTTAACCTTTTTTTCGGCTCGGAAGTAGTGATTCCGGTAGAGGTGGGACTACCTACATTCCGCGTACAACATTTTTGTGAAAGTCAAAATGATTTGCTGCTTGGACAGCAACTGGACTTTCTACCGGAAATAAGGCTGACGGTTGCCATTAAATCTGCTGCATATAAAAACCGGATGAGTCATGCCTATAATCGGCGCGTCAATTATCGACACATGGAAGATGGAGACTTAGTTTTGCGTAGAACGGCCGCAACCGGCAGAGGAAACGCAGAAGGAAAGTTTACTGCCACTTGGGAGGGGCCTTATCAAATATACGAAACCTTACGGCAAGGGTCTTATCTGCTAATGACCCTAGAAGGGGTTCCCCTGAAGAATGTTTGGAACGCTAGTGTGCTAAAGAAATATTTCATGTAAAGTCTAATGTGTTCTATTTTGTGTATTATAAATCTAGATGACATGTAGTCATGCATACGTCTATCGTGCTTACAAGCATTGTAATTTGTTTTAGTTTCCATGAAATACAAATCACTCTACCTACTTTCGATACGATCTGATCACAGCCTAGCTAGCTGACTCGGTCGTTCAAGTGAGGGAAAAAGAATAGAAATGAAGTGACAATGGACCTCAAGGCAAGTTGAAAGAACAGTCTGATCTACTGCCTTTGCTTGGCCTGATAAAGGTTGGATATGTAAACTCGGTATGCTTTATATCCGATAGCGAATATCAGTATTACAGAGCTTTTCCACATAATTTATTTGGAAAAAATTTTGCCGAAAAGGTCGGGGAGTATGGGAACTGGATAATCCTAAAATACCGAGAATGCAATATAGGGTATATAGCCATCAAATAAAAATTGGAGAATTAACAAACAAAGCAAAATAAAGCGCACGATAAAGTAAAGATTACAGTGAAGCATAAATAACGACAGCAAGAAAGTAAGTGTCGTATGATAAAAGCATAAATAAGTTAATCTGACAGCAAAGATATTGTTTTTAAAAAAAAAAACAGATACAATAACTAATACATAAAATAGATGACCCATAGACCGATAGCGATCGCCTGCCCCACTAGTCTTTCTTGAACTCTGCTACCTTCTCAGCCGCCTTACCAGGCTCCTTGTCAGCTTCGTTACTAGAAGGACCGGCAGATCCATTTTTACCAGCATGAGTGGTAATAAAGCTACCACTACTACAAAACCCATTGTTTTTCGACGCTATGTCTTCGACGCTGTCAATAGGGCGTCAGTGGAAAATTAAATTCCCGTGTTTTCACGATGCTTTTCAGTGTCCTCACTTATTGTTGACCCAAAAAAGCGTCTAGCATATTAATCATGTGATAAGCACATGTTATATCTTACGAAATACGAACTTTAACATATTTGGGGGAAAACATCAAAACCGTCATCTTTACTCTCCAATAACTAAACCCTAGCCGTCGTCCTGTAAAATTCTCTCATCAATTTGTTCTCCAAAATTTCAAACCCACAGCAAATTAAACTAAAAGATGCTCTTTGATTTCATCATATTTGGTATAAACTGTAATTGTTCTTCGGTATTCTCTTCTTTCTCTGTAGATTTTGATTTTAAGGTTTTTTATTTTAATGCTTATCTTTTATTTTGATTTTTTTTTTTCTGATGTATATTTCTTAATTCAACGAATTGTGCTTCAAATTGTGTATATTTCCTTACTTTTCTCGTCAATTTATAGTAATCTTCTTGTTAAATTTGTTCTTTGTTTTTTTTGCTAATATATCTTTCAAATTCCTCTATTGAATCAATTGTTTCTCTAATTTCCTTGCTGTGATATTAATTTTCTTTGATTTCGGCCTCAATACTCTTTTGCATGAACTTCCAGATCCAAACAAATTGAGGAAACAAAATTCATGATTAATAAGGGTTTATTTATATCTCCCAATCGCCAACATCCTCAGCCGTCCTGATGGCGGCGCCTCCCTCGCCGGCAAAATCGTCATCGTCGGCGGCTGGGTTCGCATAGGAAGAACGCAAGGCTACAACACCTTCGCCTTCCTTGACATCACTTATGGTTCTTGCTCTGCCTATCTACAAATTATGGTTGATGCTTCTGTTTACGATTTGACCTGCCTTGTTCATACTGGTACCTCGGTTTCTCTTTCGGGTATTCTTAAGACCCCGCCAGAAGTACCCGGTAGAAGATTGAGCTGAAGGTTGATAAGGTTTTGGGGGTTGGTCCTGCTACTAAACATCTTCGACCGAGGACTAATATGGTAATATTTTATTTATGTATGTGTGTATATGATTATTTGTTTATTGCATTTTTGTTGGTGCATGTTTGCTTGATTCGTAACTTTTATTTTTTTATTTTTATTTTAAACAGAACATGTGAATATTGATTTATATTATTTTGACAGCTAATTTAGGTATATTTATCTACCCCTTTAAAGTATTGATCTTTAGGGGTTTTTTTGCACATATATTACATGTTTCAGTTGGTAATTGAGGGTTTCTTTTTGTTTAATTTTGTTTTCAAATATGTATTTGTTGATATGTTTCAAATTTAGATACATTCTTTTCAATAATTTTGGGGATTTCATGCCAATGTATGTACTTTCCTTTTTAGTTCATACGATAATTGGTTTTCTACATTTTTTTATTTGAAATAAATGAATATACTATGTATTGGATTTTCTTTTAATAGGTATATGATTTTCGTTTATATGAGTTTGCACTACTTGAACATAATGCATCTTTGAACAAGTCATATTTATCAAATTGTATGTGTGGAAATGTTTTTATATTTCAGGATCATACTTACTCTTACAGTAATGAGTATGTCTTAGGTAGTTTATTATAATTATCATCCTTTTGAATCTTATATTGAAAAGTCTGTTCCAAAATTTTACTTAACATTTATCATTGTAAAAGATTGAACCCACTCTGTAAAAAATACTTGGGTTGTACAGCACTTGCTTTATCACAAAGGTAAAAATACTTTCTCTATCTCTTATGGAAGTAACTTTTTTTGCTGCAAGGTGAACTTTTGGCATCACACATATTTACTCTATAATTTGGTATTCTCTGATGAGCTGAAATAAATTGTATTTTACATCAATTGCTCTCAGATAATTGACTAGAGGAACTTTGGTGTTATTGAATCAAACTAGAAGTTTAAACTCTTTATATTTCCAAGAATAATGTTTATCATACCATGAAATTATAGGAATATATGAATCAAAGTTAGCAATAACTCTTTTATGGCATTATGTTTTTATTGGAGCTCAACTAGCTTTGAGAAGGTGATAGTGCTTATCGAAGTGGATGTGTGGTTTCGTAGCAAAAAAAAAAAATGACCATATTCTTATTTTTTTTCATCTAGATTCATTTACAATTTGGGTGAAGTAAGGAATAAATTTGGCTATATTTTGTAGCAAAACTAATGATATGTACCAAGGTAGATGTTGCTGAAATTACAAAAGATAGTATTTTTTTGGTCGTATTCCTTGATAAAGGACTCCTATGCACGTTTTATTTCAAATATTATAAAGCTTTTTTGATAAGGGACTCTTATCAATCAATCAATCAATCAAAGCCTTAATCCCAAAAGTGGGGTCGGCTAACATGAACCAAATTTGATTATTCCGTGTAGTCATCAACATAAATCTTTCTCCTCCATCCCTTACGATCCAAAACTTCATCCTCACGTAAATCCATGCACTTCATATCCTTCCTCACTCCTTCCAACCAAGTCATCTTTGGTCTCCCTCTTCCTCGTTTAATCCCTCCATGGTCCCACTCTTCCACTCTTCGCACCGGTGCACCCTCGGGTCTCCGTCTTACATGTCCAAACCAACGCAGACGATTTTCCCTTAATTTATCTACAATGCCCGCCACACCTACTTTCTTGCGAATAACCTCATTTCTGATTCTATCTCTTAAAGTGTTTCCACACATCCACCTTAACATGCGCATTTCCGTAACCTCCATCTTTTTAATATGCTCTTTCTTAGAAGCCCAACATTCTGTACCATAGAGCAACACTGGTCTTATGGCAGTCCTGTAGAATTTTCCCTTCAACTTTAAGGGACTTTTATGCACAATTTTTTTTGTTGATTTTTTTTTTTCATATTCAAAAGTGTTACTTTGTGCTAATTTGTTATGTTTACTTGTTGCAGCCAATCACGATGTTCCTAAATTGTTCCTGAAGTTGCTTATTGGATACGAGCTATACTCAATATCTAACTCAATTATCAAGGAATGCAAGTCTTGAATTCAAATAGTGATGTAAAAGTTAGTATATTATCAATTGTAATGAAAATTCAACAGAAATTAAATATTGTACTAGTGATTAATATGCAATAAAAATATTAGTTTTGTTTGATTTAATAATGTTTGTTTTTTTCCTAACATTAGTTTTTTTATTAGTAATTTCCTCATTCCATAGGAAAGTATTAATGAGATTGCACAAATTTATTTTTCTTGTTATAATATTCTTGGCGTGTATAGAAAATATGGCGCAAAGGACAAAACTATGAAATTAAGGACAAATTGAAAATTACGACGCATAAAAGCGTCGCCAATTTTAGGGAATATAGATACTTAAATGCGTCGCCAAGGTTGCTAATGGCGCGTTGCCTAGACAATATTTCGACGCTTCATATAAAAATTGGACATGTAAAAGCGTCGAAATTCTTGACGAGAAAAAGCGTCGAGAAAAATTCTCGACTCACGTTTTTTTGACGCTTTTTTAAAGCGTCGAGAAATATTTTTTCGACGCTTTTTCGCGTCGAAAATAGGCTCAAAATGCGTCGAAAAACAACGGGTTTTGTAGTAGTGTACTGATAAGGGCGTTGTCAAACTCCACGGCCGGCAGTTCACGTGGGTCCAAGTTCGTTACTACAGGATGCGGTGGAAGCTCGTCAAAATATTCAGATTCATAACTGGTAGGAGAGTGGTTCATTTCCTCATTAAAAGCCTTCTCGACATCCTGCCATTTTGCCGAGTCCCACCCTTCAGCTTTGCATACGCAACGGTAAACAGACACCCAACCTCCAGTATACCGGTCAACCAACAAGTTGGCGTAAAGATCGGTCTGCAGGAACCGATTAACGGCTCGGCGCCTGATTCCCGGCTTATCACGCTCCATTTCCTCAACTTTACCGGCCAGCTTCACCTTAGCCTCTCTCTCGTCCTTCAGACTCTGTTGAAGGCTGGCTACCTTCTTCTGCAACTGCTCCTGGTCCGTCAGCTTCTTGTTCAGGTCAGACACTTGCTTTTGCAAGGTCTTCATGTCAGCCTTAACCTTGTCGCGCTCCTTGATGACGGCCTTACAAGCGTCATCAGCCTTCTTCAGCTTCGTCTCGGCTTTATCAGCGGCGCGCTGATAATGCTGGTACATGTGTACCACCTCAACAGCAGAGTTGACGTCTGGTGATAATATAAATTTTGCCGTTAGTAAAAAAAAAGAATAATATTACACGTAAGAAACGTAATAAAATAACAGGGATTTCGGTTGTCTTACCCGGAGCATGTTGTTCATCAGCTGGCCGCAAGAAGCAGCAACACGGTTGGCAGGCCTGTCGGCTGGCGTCGCCAAGTCCTTTAGAACCCTCCAGCCCATGCTCCCGCCAGTGCTAGGATCGTCCTAGAGAACAGACTCGCCACGATTAACATTGATCCAGGGATGCCATGGATCACCGGCAGCACCAAAGGGTACAGCCAACTCGTCAGCAACTTTTTCCGGGATTCTGACATGCGGAATCTCGATGAAGTCACCGACAAGAGCCGGGACGAAAGCATTTTTGCTGGGGCCGCCTGAGCGTGTTGAGATGACCGTTTGACTCTCCTTGCTCGGAGGCTTGTCGATGTTGGCCACCTGGTCGGTTCTGGCCTCGCTGCCGACCCCAGGACCATTTGGATCCCTTAAGGTGACTGTCAGCTTTTTCGGAGGATGGGGATCGGTCTCGTCCTCCAGATTAACGACCTCTTCCAGCCATGTCTCTTGTGCCTCCTGATGGAGAGGTGCCGAATCGCCATCTCGTTTTTTCTGCTTCTTCTGTTGCTCTCGGTCGGAGGACTTAGACGTCCTCTTAGATGCATTGTCGCCACCCCTTTTCACTGCTAGGGTACGGGGCTTGACAACACGTTTGGTAGGAGCCATGTCTTGCTGTTCTCGTTCTTTTTCTTTTTGAAGCTCGGGTGGCGAAAACGGGAAGGGTGTCGTATGACTTTTTTGGCCGATCTGGGCACAGTTGCTTCACTCTCCCGTCAGGATACAACCCTAGTCGGCTGTAGTCGAGTTTGTCAATACCTGGTGGTAAAATCACCCGATAATAAACATCAATACACCGACATTATAAAGGTAAACATAGACCTTAAAAAAAAAAAAAAAAAAAAAAAAAAAAAAAAAAAAAAAAAAAAAAAAAAAACAAAGAGAGAAGAGGCATAAGTAAAATATACGCAGCCAGGTAAGAGAATAAGCAGGCAAAACACTTATCAAAATTAATTTCAAATGCAAAGCATAAATACAGTAAAGATAAATATAAGTAAATGTATATAACTTATAAACATTCCATACCAAATGCATCGGTATGGCAGAGACTGACATGAGATAGAGGGGCGTTGCCCAGTATATAATTACAATGAGGCAACCACACCCCCGGAATAGCTTTATTCTTCTTACCAGCACTAACGTATGTACAGTTAAACCACCTAAAAGTTTTTTTCTCCAACTTTCCTAACGCTCTCGATCGTATGGTCTCAAACATATTGTGTGGGTGGTAAAATGTCCTACGGACGGTAAAATCATCGGGAACACTCATAAAATAAAATTCTTTCTTCCAGTTCTTGCAACTGGTCAATTTTGGCCACACAGTGCATTTCCCGGGAGCAGTAAAAAGGGACCACCATCCGGGTGACTAGCTATCTCTCTTAATCCAGTGCAACCTCCAAAACAAGTTCAAGGTAAGGGGAAAGTCCATAAATATCATAACCCAGACAAGAGATACTATATTTCGGATGGTTGGAGGCGTTAACTGTGCAATTGATACATTCCAAGCCCTGAATATTTTTTCAATATAGTGATGGAGTGGAAACCGTAAACCAAATTCGAAATGTTTGGCGTAGACAACAATGTGGGCGGGAGGGCAGTCCAAAGCCGTTTGACCTTCGCTTGATGATCTGAGTTCATAGCCGTCAGGTAGACAATAGAAGCGTTTACCATGTTGGCAATAGTCTTTCTCGGTGGCTATCTGCAACCATACCGGATCCACAACAGACTCATTTATCTCATAACTGCTAGGGATTTCTTGGGGTTCTAGATATTTCGGATCATCTTGATCTGAGTTGTATTCCTTGTCGAGACGCTCTTCTTCTGCGATCTGAGCAGAAAGATTGAAGTCGGCCCGAATTTCCTCGTCGGTCTCGTCTTCTTCTTCGTCATCATCTTCTCCTTCCCCAAGCCTTTCCGATTCCTCTTCATCGCCTTCATTACCGATGCTTTCACCCCTACTTTCTTGCCATTCCAGGTTATCCTCGACTGACAGGATATCTTCTTCTCTGATATCCGAAGCTTCATGCCCAGGATCAACATCTTCTTCCTCACCAGAGCGTCTACTGCTCTCACCAACCTCAGGTTGGTAACTGGTGTGTTTTGTTCTCGGCATCCTGTCAATATTAGTGCCGTATTGATTAAATAAATCCAAGTTTGACCTCAAATGATAACGAACGCTAATAGGCTCAACGTCGGCAATCTCTGTGTCCTCTGGGATATCGGGGTTGGTAGGACGCAAAGCCTTCTCGGCGTCAGCCAGAAACTTATGACGGTAATAAGCTTCTCTTTCTTCTACAGAAGATAAGGGTGTACAGAGTTCAGCCTCATTGGCTTTACCCGTATTCGCAGGCATTCCAGAACCAGACATTTACAAATAATGAAATAAACGCAAAATCTACTTAACCACAAACCAGTGAGAAATCGAAAAGAAAGTTAGGGTTTCTTACCTCTTTTGAACTTAACTCTTGAAAGCGTAACTCTGGAATCAAATGTCCTTCGTTTACAAACACCGGTGTAAAAACAGCTGAACAAACCTTCGACAAATCGACTCTTGAATCGCAGAAATATGTGCGAACTACAAGTGAAATGAAGTGGAAATTTTTCGAAATTTTTTTGGCAAGGAAGATGAAGGGGTTAAAAGTACGAAATTTGCTATTTATACTGTCCAAGTGAAGTGGTTGATGTGACATTTACTGATGCAATCCAACGGGTGTAATAAAACGCCTTTTCAAAACACCATACTTCGATGACTGACACGTGCCCCATTACTTTATTACATTTTCCCGCCAAATCCTGGGGAAGTATTTCAAATGAGGGAGAAAATGTATTAACTCTTATTTCCAGTTTTCGTCTTCAATTGAGCAAAGCCTATCGGCAATTAGCTCACTTGGGGGGCAAATCGTAGATTTTTTCGACTTAAATTGAGCAAAGCCTATCGGCAATTAGCTTACTTGGGGGGCAAATCGTAGATTTTTTCGTTTTAAATTGAGCAAAGCCTATCGGCAATTCGCTCACTTGGGGGGCAAATCGTAGATTTTTTAATCTTAAATTGAGCAAAGCCTATCGGAAATTCGCTCACTTGAGGGGCAAATCGTAGATTTTTTCATTTTCTCATTATTCTTTTATGGTATATTATGCATACCAGCACCATGTTCCATCACAAGTGAGCACGTTAGTTTTACTAACATCCTCACTTGGGGGGCTAGTTGTACGGGATATACCGGTAAAAGAGTGCTGTGCAGTTTAAGCCCTCGTTAATCGGTGAATAAACCATGTCCTTACCGGCATCAGTCTATGCCACATGGAGAGCTGCTTCTCGTCACGTAGCATGTCCCTCTGGCACGTGGAGAGTTGCTTGGTGCCGCGTAGGCACCTGCTGCCTATAAGGTCGGTGTGCCACCTATCTGCATAGGTGGCACCTACTTGGTTGTGTTTCTATAAATGCCCAAGCAAATCCCCATTTCAAAGGTAGAATCTCTCTCTCTCTCTCTAAAACACTTTCTCTCTCTTCTTTCACTTTCTTCTCACAAAGGTACTGACTTTAGCATCGGAGTGGTTATTCCCGGATAACCCCCGGGCTAGCTAATCTGTATTGGCTGTGTAGGTGAGCAATTGGACGTTAAACCATTACCATCCCTCGGACATTGACGGAAACAGAATTCAGCAGGAACAGAAATCAACTAAGATTGAATCTTGAATATTACTTCGTATCATATTAATCAGAGTTCTCAACTTTGATCCTTTTTCTTCCAAGCATATTGTTTATATTGTCATTACAACTGCACAGAAATATAAATATTTCAAGAGAAAATACAAGTATGTTTTCATATCTTTGCAAATTATTAGATATAAGTTCGAATGGAAATTAAAAATTACAATTAACCGGTCATAATTGAACCTTTTATGCGGGAAAATGGCAACCCGGAGTTATAGTACTTAACGGAAATCATGAGCACCTTAGTCAAACAAAGTATTTGTACATACTACGTACGTACCTAGCTAGTCTATTTCATGCTCCTATGTAGAGCCTATATACTAAGGGCCTGTTGTCATTGACTGAACTGAACTGAACTGATTGAGCTGATTTGAACTAAACTAAACTGAACTGAACTTATTAATTAGTGATTTTTAACTACGGATTAGTGATCTTTGATTATTTATGGATTATTTATTATTATACATATGTGTATATACAAATATACATATTAAAATATTTAAGAAAAATATACTATTATTATTACTATTTATTGATTATTATTATTATTATTATTATTATTATTATTATTTATTGATTATTATTATTATTGTTATTATTATTATTATTATTATTATTATTATTGTTATTATTATTATTATTATTATTATTATTATTATTATTATTGTCGTTGCAATAAGAGATTAAAAGAATGAAATTTTGCTTTATATCATTAGCAATATCATTACACATGAGCTGAACTGAACTGAACTGAACTGAGCTAAGCTGAGCTGAACTGAATTTTAACGTATGAGAACAGGCCCTAAGGTCTTGTTCTTTTGATATTTTGGACACAACAAAGCAGATTTCAACATAGCAGAGTAGCTCTAAAAAACAGGATCTTAATCCCTTCTTTACCAATTCACTCGAATCTTACCTCGTGTCTTCGAGTTGTACTAATAAACCGTTTTAGACTTTTGAAGTTGCTAATTTTAACAAGTTATTTATGTAATATTCCGATATGTAGCTTAGATGATGAGTTAGATCCAATCATCCAATGACTAGTTTGTACAAAGTAATTAATAATCATTAATCATACAAATATTATTTTGACATGCATCAAACTAGGTAGGTACATGGCGCTTTCATCTATATTAATGAAGTGATGACAGGCAAGGCAAGTAGAACCAAGGAGTTGCCGCTATATTATTTAGATTTTGCACCAACAAGGACCTACTACAATCAACTTTATTCTAAGAACACTCTATTTTCCCACAAATTATACGATCATTCTATTATAATACATGTACTCATTTCAAAATAAGTTGAATAATGGAGAAAATAGTAAATAAAGGAATGATTAGTCCCTCCGTCCCATCCTCCCTAAGTAATCGGGGTTTGATAATCATCCATTTATTCCTGTGATAGGGCGGGGGACCTGGGGACCTCGAAAATGACCGGATAAATCTTCTATTACAAGAGCAGTCATAATAATTGAATAGATTCCACGTCATTTAGAAGCAACGTGTCAGTTATACGGCCATCTGTTGTAGCATGCAATTCTACCTTGTTACGCATTATTGCTTACACGAGTTACACTCAGCCACCTTGTTCAGCCTACCCACTGTGTGATATTATTTTAGACCCAACCACTCAGTGTTCTATACTCTATAGTCTATAGTCTATAGTCTATACTCGGATACTCCTATGCTATGGGATGATTGCAATCATTCCGTTGTTTCAAAACGCGATTTTATTCACTTTATTGATTTAAAACAGTTGTTAATAATTTTGTACTTAAATGAACATACGAACTATGTTACAAGTTATGTGTAACGATTTGACATAAAGTAAAGAGGAAAAATGTCCAATCGTTATACATAACCTGTAACAGTAATAGTATATTTCTTTTGTTTTATAATAATTGTAACAGTTTAAATCACATCATTCACATATGTTAATATATAACTTTAACCATTAATATTTGTAATTATAGTAAGAAGTATAAAAAGTTGATATATATAAAGTGAAAATAATAAAATATACATAAAAACTAATACTCATATTAGTCTCATTCTCTCATAGTCACAACAACTCATCAATAAGTATACAAATAGTGCAACAAACACGTCAAATGTGTCAATTATAGAACGAATGAAGTATTTGGATAGTCAATGATGTCTAAGAAAAATCTTATGTGGTTCTTTTACATATTGTTTCATTTTATTTATTTATTTTTTGAATGAACATATTGATTTGTTTAAGAGATAAAACAAAAATAATGGTCTAAAGCCTCGTTTACTTTACCTCATTTTTGCTGAACTAAAATTAATAAACTTAAATTTTATTTACTAAAATAAAATTATTTATACTTAAATGAAATTAATTTTGCTGAACTTAAATTATTTTACTGATTGTCTTATATTTCTTCTTTAGAATTACTGATTTTTGCTGAACTGAAATTATTTATACTGAACTGAAATTAATTTTACTAAACTGAATTTATTTTTGCTGAACTGAATTTATTTTTACTGAATATTATTTTTCAAGGTGAATTGAACAGGGCCTAATAGAGTACTCTTCTTACCTTGTAAAAAAATCATGGATATGTAGGGTTTGTTCACATTTACTGAATTGAGCTGAAGTGAACTGAACTAAACTGAATAGTGCTGCTGAACTGAACTGAACTGAATTGAGCTGAAATCATTATTTTATGAGAGAGGGAAATTAGAAGGTATGTAAACTCAACTCAACTGAGCTGATGGGAGCTAAACTGAAATTAAACTGAAGTGAATAGGCCCGTACTCTGTCGTAGCTAGCATAAACTATGATTTAACAACTATAAAAACCTGTAATCACCACAGTTTCCCTAAATATCTTCCCTCCTATCATCCTTCAACAACGGAGTAGCAAGCTAAGCAATGACTCAAAAAAAGGTATACATCTATGTAAAGACTAGATCTAACATTTAAAGGTCAAAACAAAATATGCTATAAAGGTTCAATTATAAAAATGACAACGTTGCAGATGAAATTTTCATGGAAGGACTTATGAATGTTAAAATCACACTTAAGGACTCCTCGTCCACCTATATAACTAACACCTGATTCATTAGCTTCCATTCCAACTTTTTTTCTCACAAAAATTATACACAAAACTATTAAAAAAAAATAATAAAAAATAACGTGACATTATTTTGATCAACATGACTATCATCATTGAGCAGCAGCCTGATTTTGGTACATTTTTGTTTTACCCGTCATTTCGAAAAGAAAAAAAAAAAGAATATATAATGTTTTTTTTTTTTTTTTTTTTTTTTGTGTGTGAAGAAAGTTTAGAAGTTATGCTTAGCTTATAGTAGTTTGAATCGTAATTTCGGTTTTTATTTTATTATTTTATTTTTTTTGTAGAATATGAATTGAAGTTTTAAAGGCCATAATTTTTGTATTTCATGTAGTTAATATTTTCTATTTTATTTACTTAATACTCCGTATTTTGTTTGTTTTTGGTAGAATATGCTTAAATCCTTTTTTTTTTTAAAGTCATCATCACATGAATTGAAACTCCAAAACATTTTACCTTCTAGTCCCAAATAACCCAATTATGTAAGAAAATATTCCTTAGAGATTAAAATTTTTGTTTTCTCTTACTTCGTAATACTTTGTTGATTCAAAACAGTGTATTTATGGAACAGGCTTGGAGAAGGACCACAAAAATTATGAGGAGAAGGAGGAATATGTAGTGGCAATAGAAGAAGTACATAAGCCAAATTACTTTTTGGTACCTCAAACCAACTCCTTTGGCCAAACTTTTAGGTACTACTCGTATCATATCATGTACTTTAGTACTTATTATGAAGTGTACTTCTCTTTTCACTCTCTCTCTCTCTCTTTTTTTTTTTTTTCCTGTCAAAAATAAAATTAAAATTAGTTTTCATATTCGTAATTTTAAATTATACAGTATGCAATTATAAATATTTAGAAAAATATAAAAAAGACATGTCTTTATTTGGCTTTGAATGTAAATGGTTTGGTCAGATTTGATCTTGTGTAATCTAATAGATAAGAATTTCATATGATGATAATTGTTACGGAGTATAATTGTATAAATTTACCTTTAAAGTATTTTTCAATCAAAGAAATCAAATTTAGATCAAATCATATTATAATTACTTAAATTATACACAAACTTAACAAAAAAGAAAAAATAAAATCTTATAATAGGTGAGATGGTGAATAGAACAAGTTCTAAGGTGTAAATAAAGAACCTATCCACCTAGTACGGATTCATCATTTGAATGTAATACGAGGTTTTGTTATCAATTAAGGGTTTGTTCACATTTACTGAACTAAGTTGAACTGAATTAAACTGAACTGATTGGAGCTGAACTAGACTAAACTGAACTGAGCTAAGTTGAAATGAATATTTTATGCGAGAAGGAAATTAGGAGCTGAATTGAACTGAACTAATTAGAGCTAAGCTGAGCTGAACTGTAATTAAGTTGAAGTGAATAAGCCTTAAGATGATAAGGTTGAGGTTGAGGTTGAGGAGAGTGGTGACATCGCTCCATACTTGGTTTAGAGATTAAATCTCATGGAGCTCATTTCAAGAATTTTCTAATTTCTCTATCTTAACCAGGTTGGGGGGGGGGGTGTTGGGGGGTTGGGGACCTTATTATACTCCAACTGTAAATGGGCTGGGCCAAACTAATTCACCTTCTGGGCCTAGGTTAATTATAACTAATGTAGATTTTGAAGTAAATGGCCAATTGGTAGCCCTATAAAAGATCCAACTACTTGTTTTCTGAACAGAGATTATGAGGCTGAAGGTGAAAGGCAACCTGGTGTGGAGAAATTCTACCGGATTAATCACATTTACCAGTGTGTTGATTTTGTAAGTTCTAAAGAATATAAAGTACATTACAATAACATTCATTTGGAGTGATGAAATTTAATTTTTGATGAACTAATTATTTATTTAAAATGTAGGTGAAAAAGATGAGGGAAGAGTATGGGAAACTAGACAAGGTGGAAATGAGCATTTGGGAATGCTGTGAGCTCCTAAATGACGTCGTCGATGAGAGTGATCCTGACTTGGATGAGCCACAAATTGAGCATTTGTTACAATCTGCTGAGGCTATTAGAAAAGATTATCCTAATGAAGATTGGCTTCATCTCACTGCCCTTATTCATGGTAAAACAATAGTTCAATTTTGGATAACAGTGGATTTAATATAGTTTCAAGTAATGTTATTTTAGATAAACAACTCTAAATTGGTGAAATTTTAGATCTTGGTAAGGTTCTCCTACTTCCTAGCTTTGGTGAGCTTCCTCAATGGGCTGTTGTTGGTGATATATTTCCTGTTGGTTGTGCTTTTGACGAGTCGATCGTGCACCACAAGGTGAGTATGCATGCCTAGATGCTTAATGCTAATTTCATTGCATAATGTCATGGAATTACAACAGTTTCAGTCTGATTTTTACAGTATTTTGCTCTAAACCCGGACTACGATAACCCAGCTTATAACACCAAGTATGGCATGTACTCCGAAGGATGTGGACTTGAGAATGTGTTAATGTCATTTGGGCATGATGACTACATGTACCTAGTAGCAAAGGAGAACAACACTACTCTACCTTCGGCTGCTCTGTTCATCATAAGATACCATTCTTTCTATGGTAGGTTTCTCGTGTTTCGTGTAAATGACGGTGATGAATGGATGTGTAAGTGTGTAACCTTTTGTTGCCTCAGCATTACACACTGCAGGAGCATACAAGTACTTGATGAATGAAGAGGATAAAGAGAACTTGAAATGGCTCCATATATTTAACAAGTATGACCTCTACAGCAAGAGCAAGGAGAGAATTGATGTGGAGAAAGTTAAGCCGTACTATCTCTCCCTCATTGAGAAGGTGACTTTAAATTTAAACTTTTATGTTTTACACATAGTCACGTTTATAGTGTAACTTGAGCTGATAATGTTAGAATATATTTAGATGAAGGTAGTAGGTTTATGCATGTTTCAATTAATGTATGAACTTATTGATGAATATGCAGTACTTCCCGGCGAAACTAAGATGGTGAAGATGGATTACTTGAGACACTGTACCCAGGGGATGCTGTATGCCTGTACTAATCAGGGAAACCTAGATCTAAGTAAGGTGGTTAAGTAATAGTTTTACTATGTAGCTATAATATGGTTCCAGAGGACATGTTTTAGAGGTTGCCTTTGCGGATGATGCTTATAAAGAAGCTTTAATGTGTGGTTAAGGACCCTTTTATGTCTTAAATAGAAATGTCTCTCTTGATGATAATACCATTACCGAAATTTATTACCGCCTCCGCCTTTTGAATGGGTCATATGACTTGTGAGGATAAATTATGAATGTTGATGTTCTTCCAATACCCTAATACGTAGAATAATACCGAGGATAAAAATCAGTATAACTTTCATGATGGCAGTTTTTAGCAGCATAATGCAAAAACTTGCTCTGAAGTGAGAACAGAGAACCACAGAGCAGCGGAAAATAATACATAGAGCGGGCAATTCAATCATGTCATGTCTAAGGACACCACATGATTCCTATCGCGCCAAATTTGGGTAATTCGTATAAGTCATGCTAGATCAGAGTCAATGTTGCCTTATCATGTTCACTTAACCAATGACATGCCACTATGCCTATTAGGACGAACCAAAATTTGGACAGGTTAAACATTGTGAGGAAGTGAATAAGCGTTCATCATTGAATATTTAACAGTTGACATCTTCACTGAATAATTGCAAAGAGAGTACAATCTCATGTCAAAGAAGCACAAAAAATTCTGTATTCTGCTTGGACTTGAGAGAGATATATCAATCATCTCCACAATCAACACATGACTCAAAAGACACCTTTATCTTCTTCATGAATTAGAGAAAAACATCAAAAATTTTATTCTGCACTTCTCCTTGGAGAATAGATTCATCAACTTTTTTCATGGCGAACAACAGAGTTAATAGCAGCCTAGCAGGATTCAACTTAACAATGAAAAGCATGTGACCAAAGAAGTTACCAGCTCCTTATCATTCCAGAGGACATGCTTTTTCAAATGCTTCCTGCTCTTTGCGGCACATCTCAAATTCATTTGTATGGTAATACATGCAGTTTCCGTAGGCATCCATCTCCTTTGTGCACTTTTGGTGAAGGTCTTTCAGCCTGCACAGCCAACAGTGTAAAGATCACAAATTCCAAAATGAGTCTACAATGTTGAACAGAACACCTGAAGGGCTAATCCGCCGAATCAAATTGACTGATTCAAAAATCAAAACAGCATGACAGCAACAAAAATTAGCAAAAAATATCAATCTAATTGATGATAAATTGTACTACCATATTTAGCACATCCATCAGAACAAAGATGTGTGCACGGAAACAGGACTTGTACAAATATAAACTCTTCTTCCCGAACATAAATTTCCAATTTCACAAACAAGAATGGAAAGAAGCCACAAAGTATTGAAATTTGGCCCAAGGTTGTTGACATTTCTAGATCATGGGTAATGAAAAAAACAAGAATGACATAACTAGCAAGGACAGAAGAACAAACAAAGGATTCAGGCATGACACCAATGCTAGACAGATAAAAGTAATTTTCCAGTTCTTTCTTACTCAGGACAGGACTGATGAATGAGTAATGGAATTTCTGCTGCTCCTTCATTGAATGAAATAGCTGCATGCCACTGTTTTAGTAGTGAAACATGAAGAGCGCTACTATTATCTCTCCTTAGTGATAAAATTATTGCAAAACAGAGATCAAATTGAGGTGAGTTTGCGGAGTTTAAGCACCAAATGTGCTGATGCAAAGAGCGGGGCATTCTTACAAAGCCAATCATAGAACGGATCTTAAAACTCGTGCCAGAAGCAAAGCACTATGCTGGTGCAGGGAGAGGGGGGGGGGGGGGGGCGAGAAAAGAAAGAGATCCAAGGAGGAAAGTTAGGTTCCCAATGCTTCTCAATGCTCAACAAGATGTGACAACCTCAAGATGCTTAACTCCATCTCTCTTAATTTCGTTAGTGATTATGCCCCCAGAGAGGCACTTTGATGGGTCATATGGAGCTCGGAGTCCTTCTCCAACCCCCTTTCTCTCCCCCTACTATATGATCTCAAGCTCAGGCTCTTGCTCTTGCTCTTGCTCTCCCTCAATGTCTGTTCCTGAGTAGGAGTTTCGGTTGAGAAGGTGATCAACCATAAAAAAAAATAGGGTTAATCATGTGGGTACTAGACTGTAAAGATGTAGTCACCAAGGAGAATGTTCTTTCATATTATAATATAGAAGAATGATAATAGGTGACAATGATAAGCATGAGAAGGCAAACTTCTAGGGAAACAACTGCATAAGGCTTTATAGTAGTTCTTTATTCTTCTGCAAAACAAGAGTTTATTTGCTGTAGCAAAAGAATAAAAGGACACTAGTGACCATCATACTGTCCTCGCAATAAGACATGAACTTTACTAGCAAAAGCTATAGGTTTTATAGACATCAAACAGGAGACAATGAAACCTAGCAAGTCTGGATGAGAATCAGAAGATAATGGGATTTGTTTATGAAATGGGTATCTCTTCCCTGCAGTAGGGGAAGAGTTAAACTCAACTGACACTCCTCTAAAGGATGCCTGCAATCTGCTGAATGTTGGATTCTTTTGTATGCAGATGCAGGGGCAATTACGAAAGCTTTCTTAGCTATATGCAAGTTTGAATTACAGGAAGCTCCTCGAGGGCAAACCGCTAGTGGCAACCAAAGGCCTGAAGATGCTAGGGGAAATTGCAATAAACAAACAATACTATTACTCCATCCATTTTCCAATAAGTGATCACTTCTCTAGTATGGCTTTTTAGAAATGAATGAAACATTCCTTTGTTTCATCCATGGTTTCTCCTACTCCATTTCCTCATCACATGGACACATTCTCCCATCTACACATATTTCTCTTGTCAATTGTCATCACTTAAAAATTTGTACCAAATCCTAATGTTTCACTAATTGGCGAATGAGTCATATCAGACGATAGTGTAGCATCAAGGCTGATAAAAAAAAAAAAAAGATCAACAATGTCAACGGCTACTAATTGTTCAACTACCCTTCTCTTCGCCTTACAAGTTTTACTTTAAAGTTTGAAGTAAGAAAGATCTTCTAGCATTTGCCCTGATCCATAGCAATAGCTCCAAATAATTAGCATACTCATAAGCTAGTTGAATTGCAACTTTCCAAAATTCTTATCGCCATTTATTCAATCAGGATATTTAAAAATAGTTTTTCTAGATCTATCCAGCTTCAACAAGATATTCCAGGCACCAGACAAGGATATATAAATATAAATGAGTTTCAAATTTAAAAAAAATCATGCAAATTGATCTGTGATTCCAAGTGTCAACCAGAAGCTTCAAACCACCCTAGAAGTTTTTCAAGTGCAGAAAGTTAAAAAAAAAAATAAAAATAAAAAATAAAAAAATAAAAAAATCTAATATATATATATAAAGGGGAGTTTTTTCCCGAGTTTTTAGAGAGCCACATAGGATCTAATTTTCTCAGCGCGCCATGTAGGATTATAAATCTTAATAGTAGCCAATTAAATAAGAGATTATTAATTTCTTTTTAGAATTAAATAATTCAAATGTCATGTAAGCAAAATTGGCGAATGAGATTTTTAAGTTTAAATTAATTAAAAATTATATATTATCTTTTAATATTAGGAATTTTATCTATATATATAACAAATTTTAGGCTCATAAATAATACAAAAAAAAAAAAAAAAACATTATATAAAAAAAAATCAAACAAACCGTGCATCGCACGGGTTTCATCTAGTATATATATATATATATATATATATATATATATATATATATATATATATATATATATATATATATATCACAAGCAAGCATTATGAAATGACATTTTAAAGCACCCGTATCATAGCCTAAGTTAATAATGGGAACATAACGTTACATTTTAGACTTTAGTATTGTTATGTCTATCACCTGAATGTCTTTCCTCCAGCCCAATCAACTTCATGCAATTTTTTCTTTCCCACAATCTAGCCCCTGCAACTAAATTTGGTGTCCAATAGCATAAGCAGTATATGAGTCTTATGCCATTTAGTGTATACCCCTTATAATTAAGGGGTTTAAATGGGTCCTATTATACCAGTCAAGAATCAAGATTTCATCAAACCTTTAGAAAACTCTAAAGTTTATGTAGTATATAGTGATTCATAATATAGCTACCGAAAACATATCCAATAACTCCCATAAACCTTATAATACCTCCGCTAATTGTTATCTGCAATTTTGGGGTATTATTTAAGAGATATAAAATATTCCAAAGTTGCAGATAACAATTAACGGAGGTAGTACATTTTTATGTTACGGAAAGAACTTAGAAGGAAAAAAGGAGGAGGAGGGGGGGGGGGGGGGGAGGGGGAGGAAGAGGGGAGGGAAAGGGAGGTGAGGTGAGGGGTGGGAGAAGGTGAACTTCCATTTTCCTTCCAAATCTTTTCCAATAATGGAGGGATTTGATTTATTAAAAGGGGAAGGAAAATGGATCCTTCCAATTCCCTCCCCATCCCTCGCATTACATATCCAAACAAAGGATAATGCATCGGCATCCTTCCTTTTCTCTTCTCTTCCTTTCTCTTCATTTCTCTCTATCCGAACATAGTGTTAAAGTTTGCATAGGCATTGAATATTGGACTCCCATGATCCAAAGGCAGTGCATTAAGCCCCTCTTATATAGTGCATAATCACAATAAATGCTCCAAAGAGTTTACACAATCAATCAAATCATTGAATGATCCTCAACTTCCAAAAAAAGTTTGAGAGTTTGTCTAGATTTTATTAGTTGTCCCCTATGATACAAAAACATCCTATGCTCAATTTTAAGAGGTATGTGAGCATTGCAGTCCCTATAAATGAAGGGTGAGAAATATGGAATAGCACGAAGATGTTCTATGT
Source organism: Chenopodium album (assembly GCF_948465745.1). NCBI lineage: Eukaryota > Viridiplantae > Streptophyta > Magnoliopsida > Caryophyllales > Amaranthaceae > Chenopodium > Chenopodium album. The sequence goes on from NC_137850.1 coordinate 38,051,090, forward strand.
GGTTAAGCAGCAATTACATGGCGAGGCAAAGACAAAGTAGGAAAATTAAAACAGAAAAAATCCAACCTCTACTTATAGTTATCGGTCAAAGTGTTTTTCTCAACCACGTCTCCATGTTAACCCCAATACATATATCATATTAGCAATGATCAACACACCAAGGGCGAAATTCCTAAAGCAGCACCCACCCGCCAAGCCAAAATATGAGAAGCCCGCTCATTTTTAGCTTTTTAATGTCAAAATAATAAATAAAGCATCATAGATCTCTACGGACAGAAATTCATATTTTTTATGTTTCCTACCCCCGAATCCCCTTTACTAACCATCACCTCAAAAATGGACCACTCTCCTATCTAAAGGATGTATGCTCAATTGCTCACAACTCATGAACTCAGGACCAATAAAGATCTAACCAGCAATATAAAAAAGTTCTCTTGAGATAATAAGCATTTGTCTATTGTCTTCTCCTCCCATCCCAAACATAAGTTCTCATATGCGGAGTATCAAATTTCAAATGACTTATTTTCTCTCTACTTAAGACAATAGTTTGGGCCCACTCATCCATATACTCACCATTCTTCACTTTCCTCTATACTTGTGCCAAAAGAAAATTGGGTGTAAAATTTGAATCCAAGGGAGCATGAGGTTAGAATCACGGGCTTACACTGGGGCTTATAGGGGGTAAAGAGCACTGGGATAGAAAGCTGTTAATTTTTTTTCTTTGAATAATTATCCGAAGAAATACAATAGTGACACTCTTGCTCACTGCATCATACATAGCCATTGTCAACAAGTAGCATGGACCATGGGGCTCATCTACAGTCAAATGACTCAAATCAACCCTCTAATAAAGTAATAAGAGAATTCATGTTACATACTATGCCAAATGCCGATCATCATAATGCAAAATCTCATTCAAAATATCAAATTTAATTCATTTCTCATGTCCAAATCCTTCAAGCCAATGTCCAAACTTTCGGGACGTGTGTAATCTCACATCACAATAAATAAGCAAAGGAAAAAGAGAAGAGCTTAGCTTCCTCAAGCAAAAACCACAGCTAAGATAAGCTAAGACTTATACTTCAGATATCTCAATTGATTCAGCAAATAGTAATACAGTACGACAGAATGCTCACCCATTTTCGCCCAAACACTAAGGCCCTGTTTGGTTTAATGTAAACAATTTCAATGGAAAGTTAGTTTTTATGGAAAACATATTTTCAAGGAAAAGCACAATTGCAAATTAGTTTTTCTTTGTTTGGTTGCATACAAGAAAAATGAGAAATAGGAGCGGAAATGTAAGGAAGAATGAGAGGGAAATAAAAAAGGACTTAAAGGTAAGGAAGAGAGGGGAAAATGTGGCTTCCCTTGTTTTGTGAAGGAAAATGCTTTCCATCATTAAAGATGAAGTTTTCCACCCTCGGGAAAACTGTTTTCCACTCTTTAACAAACCAAACAGAGGAAAATTGGGGAAAAAAAAATGAAAAAATCATTTTCCATGAAAACATTATACGTTTGGTTAACAGGGCCTAAAATATTTCCTAATCCAACCAAAATAATAAAGCATGAAAAACATAGTGCTAGCATGAAAAACAATGTGCTACAATACACTTATACACACCACCTAAAACACCACATTTTTTGAGCAGAAAAACTATCATCTTTTGAAATCACCCGGCTACACTAGTAACACAGCCATTAGCAAAACTACATCTTTTGATCATATAACTCACCCTTGGATTCGCATTCCTTTTGATTCTTGACCAATTTCATAAACCCTAAATTACAAAAACAAAAAATATAGAAAGAAAGAAACAACCCACAAATCAAACTGCCCCAATCAACCCTAAATCACAGAGAACCGAAATTTTGCTCAATCAATCAATAAACCCACCACTAATCAATCCCTAATTAGCCAAAAACAATACATTCTAATTGCAAAATTTTGAAATAAATTAAAAACAAGCCATGATAAGAAAGAGAAAAAGAGAGAGAATATTACAAGGAAAAGACACAACGAGTGACTTGTTGACCCTTGTCGAGGCATTTCTCAGGATTCTGATCTTTCTTCTTGCACTTCAAAAACGCAATGTTTTCATCGCGGCATCTTGTTGATATGTGCTTTGATGCCGCCATTAACACCGCCGATGTGGGAATAGGTTCCTCAACTGATGCATTTGCTGCCATCTGAAATTTGAAAAAAAAAAAACCCAGAAATTAAAATTTCGAAGAAACCCCATAAATAATTTAGAGGAATTGGTGAAATGTAGGAAGGAAAATGCTAATTTGATGAGAAAATTTGTGGGTATTTTGAAAAAGGAGTAATTACGTTATTGGGTATTTGGGATTTGATTGATGTCGCTTCAACGATGAGAGAGAGAGGATGCCGGTTCAGGTGAAGGGGAGCTGAAGAACAAACTGCGAGTAAAGGGATTTTTGCAGTTCACTGGGAAAAGAGGATGGTAAATTTTTATTTTTTTTTTTATTTTTTTTAATAAAAAAAAAACCACAAAGTTTAATGGCTACACCGTTTAACCTGGGTTATTTATTTAGGAGTTACTCTATCATAGGTTACTCGGTCAGGGATTACTTGGTCAGGGGTGGTTGAGGTTACTTATTCAAGGGGTATTCGGTTAGTTAGGGGTTACTTGGTCAGGAGTTATTCGTTTAGGGGTTACCCGGGTAATTAGAGGTTACCCGGTCGGTCATGGGATAGATACTTAGTCAAGGGTTACTCGATCGGTCAGAGGTAAACTAATTAGTGTGTTGGTGTGTGTCAGCTGGGCACACTAAATACACGCTTTTTAAAAAAAAATTATTATTTATATATTTTTGCAAAACATAAAATCGTAGATTTGGTTGGACACATCGTGTGATCAACGTCATGAGAGATAATTCGATACTGTTATAGGGTTACTTGGCCAATGTTACAAGATTTACTTCATCAGTGTTACAGGGGTTATTTCGTCAGTGTTATAGGGATTATTCGATCATTATTTTAGAGGTTACTTGGTCTTGGTCAGTGGTCGTCAGCATTAGAGGAGTTACTCGATCGATGTTACAAAGGTTATTCGGTCAATGTTATAGAGATTACTTTGTTCTTTTACAAGCGGCCACATTGCCACACTCAAAACAAATTGTTTGCAAACTTATCTGCATATGAGTAATGGGATTTTCTCAATTTATTTCCTTTTTTTATAATATAAATTGATTAATGAATAAAAATTCATACTACATCTACAAACACTAGTAGAAAAAAAGCATTAGGCACCCCCCATATGGCACCGGTTCAGGCTAAACCGGTGCCCAAAACCGGTCCAGAAATGGGCGGGATTTTAGAAGAAGAGAAAAGGCACCAGTTTGGCCTGAACCGGTGCCTTATATTAAAATGGCACCGGTTTGAACCGGTGCCAATTGAACCGGACCCATTTAAAAAAAAAAAACGCGGACTCAGCTCGCTGCTTACCTCTTCTCCTTCCTCTCTTTCTTCTCTTTCTCTTTCATTCCTTCTTCAATTCCGTCCTTACTGTTTCATTGCTGGGTTTCGAAATTGCATCCTTCAATTCAATCCTTCCTCTCTCTCCCTCCACCACTAGCCGTCACCTTCACCAGCGGCCACCAGGGGTTTCGAAAACCGGCCTAGTTCAATCCTTCCTCTCTCTGTTTTCTCTTTCTTTCTCTTTCGAAAATAAACCACCTCATCTCTTCGACGCCGCACCACCGCCCTGTTGAAGGTTGCCGCCGCACCACCGCCCTGCTGAAGGTTGCCGCCGCACCACTTGACCACCGCACCACTGACCACTACATTCTCAATTTGAGTGTTTTAGGTATAATTTTTTTTATTTATTTTCAATAATTTCCCATTTATGAACTTATATTAATTTGTTTTGCATGTTGAAGAATTGTTAGGCAAATTAAAATTTAGGTTAGAATATAATTTTACTTCAATTTGTTTCAATAATTGGTTTTTTATTTTTATTGGGAAACTGTGAAAATATTAGAAATTAGTAACTTTGTTACTCATTTAGTTGGATATTAGTATGTTTTAATGGTTAATTTAATTTTTTTTTATGTGTAATTTTGAATAAAGTAGAGAATATTAGCCTTGTTACTTAATTAGTTGAATTTTGGTTTGGTATAATGGTTAGAGATTAGTAACCATTTTAGTTTAGCAATTTTGAATAATTAAAATGAAAAAAATTAGAGATTAGTAACCTTTTTAGTTTAGCAATTTTGAATAAAAAAATGAATTTTGAACAAATTAAAGTAGTGAATACATAGTTTAGCAATTGTTAGTTCGATGAATGATGTGTTTTAGCTTAGAAATAAATTAGTGAATTGACATGTTATGAGAAGTACATACATAATATTTAACCTAATTTTTGTTTTTTGTTTTTTTAATATATAGATTCATATGTGAATTGAAGCAAGAGTTTAATTAGCTTGAGGACTACATATTGAGCTCAAGTGGGTAGTTGCTATATTGGTATGACTACTAAACTTTACTTAGCTATATTTCTTTCTATTCATCCATTTAATAAAAGTTTATTCATGAAATTGCAACTTGTGTATTGTTTAATTGCAAATAAATACAACAATATATAGAATACTTAAATTGCATCATCATATGCCTAGATACCCGTTCAAGGCTTTCTCATTAGGAGAAAGTCTTGAATAGTCCCCGGTTGGGACTGTTCTTGAATGTGTACTCTCACTTAGGTGGTGAATGTATGTTTTCTTTTCGATTTTAAGGAACATCTTGGCTTATCATTTCCTCACTATGTTCTCTGGGTACATATGTGGGTAATTAATTATCTACATCGTGTACTTGGAGAACTAGGGGGAAATGCTGCCGGATTTTCCTTAAAATTGGAAAGTTGACATACATTCACTAGTGAGAGTAGACATTCAAGGATGGGTTAGGTTGGAGTGATAAGGACCCTTTGGAAACATGCATTTTTTCACTATATGAATGGTATATTCACGTTTTGTACTTGAATTTGATTTACATATATAAAATATGTAGCACTTACACATTATAATTATATGGTGCTATATAAATGTTTAGAGACAATTTACTAAATGGAGAAGGATCGTGGTTGGATGTATGGTAGACGCGATACATTGGAATTTTGGAATGGGGTTCAAGAGTTTTGCGAGAGGGCTTTAGCTTATCAACGCACACTGGGAGGCAAAGGCCTTTATTGTCCTTGTGTTGATTGTAGTTGTGTGAATATGGTCGATAGTGTTGAAATCATTAGAGATCATGTATTATGTCATGGGTTTAGGCAATTTTACCATGTGTGGATTTGGCACGGAGAAAGTGGAGAGTACAGTGGGGATCTTGATCGGAATGATGTGCGTGTTAGAAGCACTGAGATTCATGTTGACGAGGAATACGAGAATGATGAGTATATTGTTGATAATGGTGAGGATGAAGCCGATGAAGATCAGGCGGATGAGGTCGAGGATGAACAAGTGGATGAGATGTTGCAAGGTGTTGAAGGTGAAGTGTTTGAATTATTATCGGAGGCTTCCAAAAAGCCTTTGTATCCCGGGTGCAAAAAATACTCCAAACTATCGGCCGTGCTAACACTTTTCAACATTAAGTCGAAGCATGGGTGGACGGACATCAGTTTTACTTCTTTGTTGACCGCATTAAGTGATATGTTGCCTGATGGGAATGAAATTCCTAAGTCTTATTATTACGCAAAGAAGCTCATGTGTCCCTTTGGTTTGGAGTATAAGAAGATACATGCATGTCCTAATGACTGTATTTTGTATCGAAATGAGTATGAAAAACTGCAGGAGTGTCCACGATGCAAGCGGTCGCGGTACAAGCGCATGAGTTGCAATCCTGGCACGGAGGGACCTCCTGCTAAGGTGTTGTGGTATCTTCCCATTATTCCAAGGTTTAAGCGTCTGTTCTCAATACCAAAAGACGCTAAAAACTTGAGGTGGCATGCAGAGGGAAGAAAGAAAAACAGAATGCTGAAGCATCCAGCTGACTCTCCACAGTGGAAGAACATTGATTTGAAGTTTGAGGAATTTGGTAATGAAGTCAGAAATTTAAGGCTTGGGTTGTGCACGGACGGGATGAATCCATTTGGCACTCTTAGTACCCAACACAGCACATGGCCGGTACTTTTAGTGATTTATAATTTGCCTCCTTGGCTGTGCATGAAACGTAAGTATGTAATGCTTTCATTGCTAATAACTGGTCCTAAGCAACCTGGAAACGACATAGATGTTTACCTTGCGCCGCTTATTGACGACTTGAGAAAGATGTGGGACGAAGGGGTTTCCGTTTTTTATGCTCATCAGAACGAGATGTTCACATTGCGTGCAGCCCTTATGTGGACCATGAATGACTTCCCTGCATATGGCAACTTGTGTGGGTACAAGGTCAAAGGGAAAAAAGCATGCCCCATATGTATTGATGACACATCAAGCGTATACCTGACTCATTCTCACAAAGATGTGTACCTACGGACTCGAAGGTTCCTTAGGCGTGATCACCCGTACCGTAGGCAGAAAAAGGCTTTCGATGGAACCGTGGAAGAGGATACTGCGCCTAGACCATTGACTGGTGCTGAGATTAGTGCTCGGGTGAAAGGGATACAAACGGTGTTTGGAAAATCAGAAAAAACTGTGGTCTCAGCTGCTCTGTTTAAGAAAGAATCAATCTTTTGGAAGCTGCCGTACTGGAGAGAACATGACGTTAGGCATTGTCTTGATGTGATGCATATAGAGAAGAATGTGTGTGATGCTCTTTTGGGGACGCTTATGAATATCCCAGGCAAAACAAAGGACGGAAAGGGTGCACGGTTAGATTTGCAAGAGATGGGGATTCGTCCAGAATTGTGGCCTCAAGAAAAGGTCAGAAAGGGAAAGGAGCCGAGAATAGAAGATGAAAGTGTTTTGAAAAAAGGGAAGGAGAAGAGCAAGGGAAAGGGAAAGGCCAAAGATGCGTCAAATAAGAAAGTTAAGGGTAAAGGGAAGGATGAAAAGAATTATTTACCCCCGGCTTGCTATACATTGTCAAGGGTAGAGAAACGTATGTTTTGTGCATGTTTGTACGGCATTAAGGTTCCATCAGGGTACTCATCTAACATGAAAATATTTGTAACCTTAAATGGAGAATTGAAGCTGACAAGTATGAAATCCCATGATTGTCACATTATGATGCAAGTATTCCTACCGATTGCAATCCGTGGAATTCTACCGAAACACGTGAGGGAAGCGATTACAAGCCTTTGTTCATTTTTCAATACAATTTGTAGCAAAGTTCTTGATCCTTTTACACTAGATGTTTTGCAAGCTGATGTGGTTGTGACTTTGTGCAAATTTGAGATGTATTTCCCACCCTCATTTTTTGACATAATGGTTCATCTGGTTCTTCATTTGGTGCGTGAGATTAAGTTGTGCGGTCCAGTGTTCATGAGGTGGTGCTACCCTTTTGAAAGACACATGGGTACATTACAAGATAAAGTACGGAACCGAGCTCACCCTGAAGGAAGTATAATGCAAGGGACAGTGGGTGAGGAGATAGGTAACTTTGTGGCGGACTACATAGCCCTTGCTCAACCTATTGGTCTTTCTACTTCTCGACATGAAGGTAGACTTGATGGTCATGGCACAATTGGGTCGAAACGAATGTCACCAGACCGAGATCAGTTCTTACAAGCACACCTTTATGTGTTGCACCATGTTTCAGATGTGCACCCATATTTAGACGAGCACATGGCTTGTTTGCGTGCCGAATTTCCATCCAAAGGTGAAAGGGCACTTATGCAGTTGCATAATAAGAAATTTGTTGATTGGTTTCGTGAACGAGTAATGAGTGGATTGAATGATACTAATGTGACCGATACAGTACGGTGGCTTGCGTACGGTCCTAGGGATGATGTCCGTTCATTTGAGGGATATGACATCAATGGGTACACTTTTTGGACCGAGGCTCGTGATTTGAAATCTTCCTCCACCCAAAACAGTGGTGTAACTCTTGTGGCATCGTCAAGGGAGTTTGCAAATTCTAAGGATAAATCACCTGTCGATGCAGAGTTGTCATACTATGGTCGAATTCAAGAAATATGGGAGCTTGATTATTGTGACTTCACGGTTGCTCTTTTCAAGTGTAAGTGGGTTGATAATATCAGGCGAAACGTCAAACATGAGGACTTTACTCTTGTAGATCTTGGCCACTTGAATGATAGTGCGGAACCATTTATCCTTGTATCTCAAGCTAAGCAAGTGTTCTACGTAACTGACCCAATGGATTCAAAATGGTCTATAGTGCTAGCTGGCAAAAGAAGAATCCTAGGCATTGGAGATGTAGTATTAGGCACCGGTTAACCGGTGCCTATTCCACCCTATGGCACCGGTTAACCGGTGCCTATTAAACCATATGGCACCGGTTTTGAACCGGTGCCAAATAGGGGGTATTTGGCACCCCTCAAATAGGCAGCGGTTCAAACCGGTGCCTTAGACCGGGTTTGAACCGCTGCCTAATGCGTTTTTTCTACTAGTTAAAGAAATTTATATCAAACAAATAAATGACAATTGAATCAAATAAAACATCATTTTGTAAGCTATAATCGTTATTGCAAATCGTATACCCTATTTCACATGGTTGTGATTTACAACCTTCTTCGACGATGGAGGTCTAGCTATCAATCTGTTGAAACCGTGAAGAAAATTTTCGCTTGATTCATCTAGTTATAATCAAAAGATTAACCTCTTTTCCAATCCCACACAAATTTTACCTATGAAACAACTTTACAACAATCCGTCAAACAAAAAAGCAAATCCTCCCTCAAATGAGAGAAGAAAAACCTTTTTCAAAGGAGAAAAACCCTTCTAAAGAAGAAGAAAAGTCTTTTCTTTTGAGAGTGAAATGTTCCTCCTAAAAGAGGAAGAGTTGTTATAAACTTAGAACAGACAAAAACAAAGAGAAAAGACACACAACAAAACAAAAGATTGGAGCTTTTCACCGCTAAAAACCAATGGAAGCTCCTCCAAAATTCAACAATGAAGGCAAGGGTTTTTAGAGAGAGGAGAGAGGCTAGGGTTTAATATATAATTTCGGTAGTGGAGATGTCAATGACTTGATATTCATCTAAGTTACCTGACACGTGTCAGGTTGTGGTTGGTTAAAAAAAATTAAAAAAAAAAAGAAAAGGAAAAAATCAATAGGAAGAAAAAGAAAAAATTAATTTTGCCACGTGTCATATGTTTACTAGTTCAAAATTTTAAAATTTAAATTAAAAAAAATCAACTAACCCCCAAACCCCAACCCCGTCAACCCCTTTTTCCCAACCCCAACCCCCGGCAACCTCCAGCTTCCTAGACCTACCCACCGCTGGCAACCTCAAGCTTCCCATGTCATTCCTACCGGAAACAACACTTCCCTCTCCCCCACCGTGGTACGGTGGTACCATCGAAACCGGCCATCTGCACCTTCCCTCCTCGAGCTGCCGAAACAACCTATAATCAAATTAGAGGTGATAGAAAATAGGGTCGGATCGAACCTTAACACAATTTCTCGTGCCTGAACCCGCAAAAAAAAAAAAAAAAAAAAAAAAAGGAGTTTGTCGGACCAAAACGGGCTTTGTGGGCTAGGTTTGAGCTTTTTAATTAACTTAAAAATGGATTTTTATGCTTGCCAAAACCCGCCCTATTTTCAGGTCGGGCTAGCGGGCCAATGTTGGTCATTTCTAAATCAAATCTCCTTCCCTAAAACCACCACCTGCAAAACCACCGTTAACTAAAAACCCCACTAACCAAAAACACCATCGCGACACCATCGTTAGCCAAAACCCCCAAAACAACCACTTGCGAAACAACATTAAGGGTTTTGGTTAACGATGGCTTCGGGGGTGGTGGAGGGAAGAAAAGCAGTTTTTGGGGTTATTTCCAATGATGTAATGTTGCCCCGTGGGTTATTCAAGGGTGGGAATGGCCGGTTGGGGAAAGAAGGGTAACCAACATATATAGTGGTTGGTGGTTTTCTCTGTGTTTTGTTTTTTTAATTTTATTTTATTTCTGTAAAAAAAAAAAATTATTTAAATTTGGTTCAAAAAAATAAAAATAAAAATTCATCCAATTAAAATGCAAACATGTGGAAGATATTTTATTTTTTTTAGAAAAAATTAACCTTTCTTTCAGGTTATCGGTAGTTAGGATTGAAAAAAGTAAACGCAGGTAAAAGTTGGGATTAATACAAAATAATCGAAAGTTGGTTTTATTTAAAGTAAATTGGGCTAATCTTTAAGCTAATCTTTAATATAAAAGAACTAAAATGTATTAGCTAATCTTTAACTATTAGTTAATTAAATGTTAAAAAAAAGAGTTTAATATTTGAATTATAAATTAATAATTATAAAATAAAATAAAAGTTTTGTTTCATAAAGAAAAATTATAATTTTAATAAAATATAATTAAACCGCAAACCGTACCGTACCAAACCGCATGTTGGTGCGGTGCGGTTTTTCAAAAGTGTGGTTCGGTGCGGTTTAAAAAAATTACAAAATACGCTTTTGCGGTTTGGTGCAGTTTAGGATCCAAACCGCACCAAATCGATAAATTGCACCAAGCCGCATCGCAAACACCCCTGATTTTGCTAGCTGATTACGTTAGTATAGGATTATATTAATAATTTTTTTTAATTGTTAGGATTGTGGCTTTATCACATCTAGTCTATATTTGATAATTAATAATCTCTTTTCTGCAACCAAAAAATGGTTTGTTAGGATTGTATATTTGCTCTAAAACATTTTATATATTCTTTTTGGGAATATCCGAAACATAAAACAGATAAATAAATTAAATAACAAAAATAATTAATAATTCGTATAAAATAACCAATACTTGTATCAACATCAAAGCTTTGAAGTCAACCAAATCTTGCATTTGATTTTTTCCCCTTTAATTAAGCTTTTGTTAATAATTGCACATCTTAAGTCAATTCTATCTTGTTCATTCAACAATAACAGCTATACAACTCACATAAATTATGTAAGAAGTTACGTAAAAATACAAATTATTCTTTCATTATTTCTACTATATTAAGCTCAAAACTTTAAGTGTATTATCCCTCAAATCATCATTCATTATCATTAATAGAATCAAAGAATTTGCAAAAATGGCAATCAAGTCCACCAATACTCTCCGAAAGTTGGTCACTCTTATGATCATTTGTGTAGTTGTTCTATCCTCTTCAGTACCATCCGAAGCGCGAAAATGCAAACCAGTCCAGCCTTCCCCTCCTCCTCCTCCAAGTAATATTTATTCTACCTTCTAAACAATATTGTTTTTGATGAAATCTTTTGATATATTAATTTCTTTTTGGTGATCTGATTAACACTAATTGTTATTAATTTACATTTTATTTTTTGGCAAATAAAGCAGGGCCTACTGTATGTCCAGCTTGTGTTTGTTGCAACCCTGCACCTCCTGGTGTTTGCTGTGGTTGCTGTGCTTTTCCGATCGAAGATCCGCCATCTCCCTCACCATTTGTGATCACTCCATGAAAGAATTAAAATTTACATTTCTTATATTTGATATGAAATACCTCTGTTAATTTTTTATACCTCACAAATTATACCCTTTGTTGCAATTAAACGGAGGTAGTATTTGTTTTTGTAACTAATTAGTTTAAATAATTGCAATGACAAGCGAAGTGATGTTGAAAGTATGCATTTTCCTTGCAATTGTTTTTATTTATTTCAACTATATATGATAATAAAAAAATAATTTAGGTTCATGAACACAAAATTATAGTATACTAGATTCGGTCCCGTATCATAAACGATAATTTCACCACATTAGATTAATAATAATGGAATTTTCTTTTATAAAAATAACATGGAAAACAACTATAACATATACTTCGTATTTAGTTTCTTCTTATTTCATTAATGTTGCATATATATACACTGAAATTAAACATGGAATAGAAAAAAAGAGTCAATTGGACCAATAACTATATTTAAACTACATCTTAGCCCATATGAATGTTTACAAAAATCAATGATAAATGGACATCATTTTTCCTTTTATTAACCAAATAAAGATGGGTTTTTCTATATAGTAACCTGTTTTTTTTTACTTTTCTACGTTGTGCCCCAACATATATCACTTTCTACACTGTAACCCCAATATATTTTTTGTTTCCATACGGTAACTTTGCAGTTAAAAAATTCCGTTAGTGGGGCCCACTCTCCATTATTAATATTTTTTTTATCGATTTGTGCGTTGAAAAATACTCCGTCAAAGGTTTCAAGGGCTATTTTGGCCCTTAAGGGTCCAAATTGAGCCCAGATTTGGCAAAAAAATAACGTAAGTGCCTCGTTTTGTGTGTTAAAATGTGAACGCGTAAATCGAGACATTTCTTAATAAGAAAAACGAGGCATTTGCGTTATTTTTTTGCCAAATCTGAGCTCAATTTGGTTCCCTAAGACCCAAAATAGCCCTTGAAACCTTTGACGGAGTATTTTTCAACGTGCAAATCGATAAAAAAAATATTAATAATGGAGAGTGGGCCCCACTAACGAAATTTTTTAACGGCAAGGTTATCGTATGGAAACAAAAAATATATTGGGGTTACAGTGCAGAAAGTGATATATGTTAGGGCACAGCGTAGAAAAGTGAAAAAAACAGGGTTACTATATAGAAAAACCCAATAAAGATTTTAAAATTATATATTACACCCAATAGTAGGGCTGTACAGGCGGTTTAGACCGCACCAAACCGCAAACCAAACCGCAATTTTGCGGTTTGATTTGGTGCGGTTTGCGGTTTGAATATTGCGGTGCGGTTTTTGAAAATTGTCAAACCGCGGTTTGCGGTTTGGTGCGGTTTCCAAAAAAATTTAGATCAAATCGCACCGCAAACCGCACTTTAATTTAGTTTGTGGTTTTTATACTACATTTTATTAAAAATATATAAAAAGAACTAAAATATATAAGCTAATCTTTGACTATTAGTTAATTAAAGGTTTTAAAAAAGTGTTTAATATTTGAATTATAAACTAATAATTATAAAATAAAATAAATATTTTGTTTTAAAAAGAATAATTATAATTTTAATAAAATACGGTTAAACACTTAAACCGCAAACCGCACCGCACCAAAATATAGATTAAAGGTTTGTAATGTTCAGCTATATTTTTATACTCCTTTCATTTTTTTTTTTTTTTTGGTAAATAAGAAATAATTTTATTACCAAAGAAGAATAGTTACAACTTACAAAAGGAGGTAAGCTGTAACACCCCCCAAACTACACAAGCCCCAAGGGCAAACAACCACAAAACAAGTCCCAAACCATTATACGTCACCTTCATTTCCTAATGTTCTTCTAAATTAACGCACTTGAAGAATCCAAATTTCCATTTTATATTATTAAAGAAACTTTAATATAAATGTTGAGAAGAACAAAATTGCACCTGAACATTTTTATTGTGCGTTATATACACTGTGTGATAGTTAAAAAAAACCATAAATATGTAATACATAAATAGCTGATTTCTTTTTTATAAAAAGAACTAGTGTATGGCCCGCGCGTTGCATCGGGCTGCTACTTTAATTGAACTTTGTGATTGTATGTATTTAATTTTATTTTTCCTTTTTTAATTAGTTCTTGTGATTTTCAATTATATACATTTACTTTCGTATAAACTTCGTTGCTAATTTAATTGGCTTAGATGGTTAAATAATCATCTTTCCTACAAGAGGTTTTTTGGTCAAATCAGACAATTGAATCAGATCAGATCAGATCATACCAGATCATATCAAAAAAAAAAAAGATGAACTAACCAAACCATTAGGGCTTGTTCTGATTTACTGAAAACAACTTAACCGAATAATTTATGAGAGAATGAAATTAGGAACTGAACTGAGCTGAACTAAACTAATTGAAGCTGAACTGAACTGGACTTAAATTAAGCTGAACAAAGCATGCCCTTAGTTAACTACTAATACAAACTTGTTTCTGGTCTGATTATATCTGAATTTTATTATCTGGTATGGTCTAATCTGATTTGATAATTTGACTAAACATTAACCGCATTTTAATACTAATCTATACAGAAAAACATCATAAAAATGGATATTGTTAGATTCGTCTCATTATGAATTTTTCAAATATGTAAATTTCATAATTTTATTTAATATGTATTAACGATATTTAGCAACAAATAAATGATACTCCGTGATTAAAAAATTCTGATATGATCTTAATGTTTTTTATTTTGTCTGATCTGAATTTATGTACATACTAAGTAATACTACCTCCATTTCTTTTTAGTTGACACGTAATAAATATACGAAATAAGTTGAAGAGTACAAGTCCTACATTCCATTTATTTTCATTCGATATGGTCGATTCTCTTTCTTCATTTATCTTGTATTTAATCTTAATACGAAGTATTTCGTACATTATCCACAAATCCAAGCATATCCTTCGCGGGACATTTTGATATGAAGAGTAAGAGTAGTGCTGTCAAATTTCAAATCGAAACCATTTAAGTGTCCGAAACCAACCGACCCAAATGAGAACTGAACCGATTTTGTAAAACCGAAAATCGACTCGAACCGTATTTAAGTAAACCCGAAATCGAATCGATCTGAATAATGTCAAACCGTATAAGAACCGAACCTGTTAAAAAACCGAACTAGTTCTTAACCGAACTGAAATCACACTAGTAGAATAAACGTAATGGGAAGCCCCAAATGGCAAGCGGTTTTGGAATTCCGCTTGCAATATTGTAAATGGCAAGCGGTTTAGGGTGAACCGCTTGCCAAATTGTAAATGGCAAGTGGTTTAGGGTGAACCGCTTGCAAAATTGTAATTGGCAAGCGGTTTGTAACGTGAACCGCTTGCCATTTGTTAAAAAAAACCCTAAAAATCTCATGCTCTCTCTCCTCCTCCTCTCTATTTCTCACGCTCTCTCTCTTCCTCCCCTCAGTTTTCACGCTCTCTCTCCTCCTCCTCTTTGTTTCTCACGCTCTCTCTCCTCCTCCCCTCCATTTTCACGCCCTCACTTCTCTCTCCAGCTCTCCTCCATCTCCTTCTCTGGTGGATGGTGGGGGTTTTGGTGGGGGTCGTGGTGGGCGAAGCGGGTTGGGATTAATTTATCTAAATATTATTGGATGGTGGGGGTCGTGTTAGGCCAAGCTGGCTGGGATTTGGTGGATGGTGGTGGTGCGCGTGCGTGGACGGTGGTGGTGGTGGTGTATGTGGACGGTGGTGGTTCTAGAACAGCTGTTGTATTTTTTTTTTGGAATCAAGCTGTTTTTTCATTTTTATTACTTGTATTTTTTTTTTTTTAATGAAATGTAATACTTACAACAATCAATTAATTTATCTAAATATTATTGGTTTTACATATAGTTTGTTCGTGTATCAATTTTAGTGAAAAACACCAAAAAAAAAAAAAATTTATTTTATTTTTATTTTTGTTAGCCATAATGGGCAGCGGTTTGGCGCCAAAACCGCTGCCCATTCACTACAAATGGCAAGCGGTTCTGAACCGCTTGCCATGTAAAAAGCTAATGACAAGCCCTCTAAAAGCATGCGGTTTAGAACCGCTTCCCATTAGGGGGTTTGAACCACTTGCCATTACGTATTTTCTACTAGTGTCAAACCGAACCGAAAAATAACTGAACCGTTTCTAACCCGAAACCGTTTTCAACCCGAAACCGTTTGAACCGAGGTAAAGCCGTTTACACCAAACCGTTAACAAACTACAACCCGTTTGCACCGATCCATTTATAAACCGAACCACTTACAAACCGAACCGTCTATAAATCAAATTGTAGTTTCGATGTCAAAATAACTCATCAAATCATAATTATGACACATCAATTAGATGATTGAATAAGAAGCAGCTAATAACGTGATAATAGATTAATAATAATTCATTAATACACTAAACTTTTATAATCTACGTTACTTTGTAATAAACTAGTAAGATTAGTATGACTAAACTTGAAAATAACATGATATGTATTTTTAAAATCAATGAGAATTTTTATGTAATATAATGCCTAAATATGAAGTGATGAAGTCTCGCCTTGATATAAAACTTGTTAACCATCAAAAGGTTAGCAAGTACTATGAAATTTCAAACCAAAATCGTTTAACTGCCCGAATCCAAACGACCCGATTAAAAACCGACTTTTTGAAATAAAAAACCGTTCCGAACCATAATTTAGTAAACGTGAAATAGAACTGATCCGAATAATGTTAAACCGTATAAAAGGTGAACCCGTTAACATACTGAACCAAAATAAAATCCTTAATCGAAAAAAGAACCGAACTGTTTCTAACTCGAAACCGTTTCCAACCCAAAACTATTTGAACCGGTATTAAAACCGTTTACACCGAACCGTTAACAAACCGCAACCCGACTGCACCGAACCGTTTACAACCCGAACCGAATTAAAACCGCTCAAGAATAAACCGAACCGAATCGAACCGATAATTAACTATTTAAAATGAACTGAAACCGACCCGCGAGACACTTAAATCGATTTCAAACCAACCCGATTTAACACCGAACCGATTTCAAACCGAACCGAACCTGAACTGTCAAACCGTTTTGACAGTGTTGAGTAAGAGCATTAATGTTTTAGAATACCCTTTTCTCAAGGAGACCATATGTAGGCGTCGCTCGAAGTGCGTCTACGTTAAAGCATGTGTGAGTATGCTTGGCAATCATAGGAAGTGGGAATTGACATTACGATTAGGGACAAAGCAAAGTAGGAAGCCGCCAACAAGTTTTTAAGGAACTTGTAACCCGTTCACGTTCACGGATCATAAAAGGCAACCACGAATAAGGGACAACGATAGGCAACAACGATTGACCCGTGAAGGTTACACCCCATTCATAATCATGAGATTACTAACTCCATATGGTTCGGAACCATGAAAGGAGGATCGGGGATGATGGTACGAAGTGAGTCATGGAGTCACATTCGCCCGTATTGGCCTCTACTCGATTCTTATAGTGAAAAGTGATTCCTGCAATCTCAAAGGCATACAAACAAAATATTCAATTTGCTCCAAACTATTATTAAGATAAATTGGTTGAATATTAATGCAACACATAGTTCTAAAATATCGTGATCACTTGATTAATAACAAGATTAAAAAGGAACCTAAGCCGGTTGTCCAAATTATCTTATTAGGCGTGATTTTCAATTACATATTCCCTTTAAACATGCAATGTGGTGATCAATAAATATAATAGAATAAACATTAATATTGGAAGCAATTTAACAATAAATTGTTAGTCAAATAAAATAATAATAATAACCCTAATCATGATACTAGCAATATTAAAATAAGAGTAATTAAATTAATTAATTACTCACATTCCGCACGTTCCTTTAAATTGCTACATCATGAATAAACTGTTAGTAACTTCAATAAAAAAATATAAATCAAATTGAAACAATTAAATTAAATAAAAATTAGAGTTGATTTGGTCCAAACCCCCAGTCAATTATACCTTTCACGCCCTGGTTTTAAGTATAGAACTTTGGTATTGTATGAACTCCTTAGAGTGCTTAAAGGAAGGAATAGTGAAAGAATAGGGAGGCTAGTGTTTAGGCTAAAGAGGGAGAAGAGAATGATTTGATGATCAAGCTTGTTAATGATTGAAAAAGGGGTGATATGACCTCTATTTATAAGGAAAAAAGAGGGGTCGAAGAATCAAGAAAAGATAAGAATTAGAATCGGATAAAACTCTTGCGATAGACAACAGTTTTTGCGGTTTTGGTTTTTATCATGTCTTTTGATCCAGAAATTAGAATAAGATAAATAAGATATCATTGAAAATCTCTTGAAGTCTACTTTCTAACCCAATTGAAATCAGATTAAAATATTTTGTAGAACAAAAGATATAGCGGAAATAGTGAGACGGTGTCAGTTTTGGATAAAGTTTGATATCTTATTCATATCTTTTCCGTTATAGCTCGGAATTGATATTATAATATATCATTGGAAAGATAATTTCAAGGGATATCCAACCATATAAAATTTGGATAAAAAATACGAGGAAAAAAATTAATATCTGTCTATCTTTGAATGTCTTTCAATTCGGATAAAATTAGGACTAAAAAAAAAAGGAGTTTTATTCAATTTCAAACTCTTTAATCTTATCTTTTCAAAAAGGATAATTAAGATATTTTAGAAATTTATAGAAGCTTCCAATTAATCCTAATTGATTTAGGAATGGGATTAAATCCTTTGGACCCTCCATATGATCATTGGGTCGTAGGTAAGGTGGGCTTAGGTTCGGTTTGGACTCAGTTTAATATTTTGGTCATAACTTATTCGTTATAACTCAGATTTGGGCTTATAATATATCGTTGGAAAGCTCTTTTAAATCCCCATCCAATTATTCAATCATTGGAACCAGATTATGAACCAAAATAAACTGGATTAAACGTTTTATAAAAAGGACATGAAATGAATGATTTTAAAGGACACGAAATGAATTATTTTGGGTTTAAAGGCAGGAAAAAAGGAAAATAAGTTATGGTTTGGGGAAATGGGCTAGAAGTTGGGTTGGTTTATGAAATGGAAATATGGATTTAAGCACTCCAAGATTAAATACTCAACCCGACCAATAATGGCGGTACCATATAACGTACATCAAAACTTAGAATTGTACCAAGAGTGCATGGATGGAGCTATTTAGCTAACACAATTTACCTGAACTTATGGAGATATGGACTTTTTTTACAACCATTAATATTATCAAACATCACAAATCTTATTTTTGTTGTTGTTGTTGTGTGTGTGTGTGTTTTTTTTGTGACTACAATCGATAATCCAATTAGCGACATGATTTTTCTAATATCATGGTAGATATGATGAAATTTTCATGACAATACTCCTACGAAAAATATTGTGTAGAACGGACTCATGTAAGTCTGTTCTATTTACTGGCCCGCGCTCGGCCGGTTTATTAAATATTAGCCCGCGGGTGGCCCGATACTTAAATAGATTTTTTTTTTCGTTGTTTCGCCTTCCTCCTTCTTCTTCTCACCCACAATTTCTTCTTCCACTCCATTTCTAACAGTTACACTCCATTACTATCGACTTAATTTCACGTTTCCGACTAATTAGCATAACTACTTCATTTTCTAGCTTTAATTTCACTCCATTACTTAATTTTTACTTCTTTATAAACCCTAACATTCTTCATTTTCGACTCAATTAATGTCGTCGATTAAAGATTCTTCTCCCTTAAAAGTTTATCAGAAATGAAGTAAACAAGCTTGAAAAAAAGAGAATACAGTTGCAATGGCCGAAAGGTTTTTATACTTCAGTTATTTTCTAGGTTATACTTCAGTTATTTTTTTTTAAACAATCATCTTTATAATTTATTATTTCGTTTTCTAGGGTTGATTCAGAACCACATTGAAGAAGCGTGGTCCTAAACCTGGGTCTAAACGAAATTGACCTGTTAGGTGTGAAATTGTATTCTATTTATTCCGCAAAAAGACATAGCATTTTGTATTTGTTGTTTCATGTTGAATACTTGTATATTTTCTTGGGAAATAAACACACATATGTGGTTATAATATTGTATTTTGGTAAGTCAGGAATAAGATTATTATTTTCAAGAATTATATTTTATTAGCCAGGAATTAGGATTGTTTAGTCAAAAATTAGATAGTGTGCTTAAGGAATTGGTGTATTCAAGTCAGACATATATTAGCAAATTTATTTCAGGAATTGATCTAGGTTTATCAGTAATAAAAAAATAAATTAATCAATTGATGATGTCAATAGTTACAGTTTTGTATTTAAAAATTTGAAGCCAGAAATAAGATTATTATAATCAGGAATTAGTTTGCTTTCTTCATATATTAGATAATTTAATTAAGTTCTTTGTCTATTCTGGTCTAGCATAACATTTTTATTAGCCAGGAATTAGGATTGTTTAGTCAGATATTAGATAGTGTGCTTAAGGAATTGGTGTATTCAAGTCAGACATATATTTCTAAAAGTTGAAAATTATCAAGTTTTAGTTAGATATTAGCAAATTTATATCAGGAATTGATCTAGGTTTATCAGTAATAAAAAAATAAATTAATCAATTGATGATGTCAATAGTTACAGTTAGCCCCTACAAGCAATTTGACATGATTAAGTAGTCAGTTTGATTGCAATCACAATAAGGGGTCGACCTGATGAAAGATCGTCTCGCTTAGCTTAAAGCGCCTAAGATATGGCTCATTACGGAAACACCGACATACTGGTTTTAGCGAAAGCAAAGTTCAGGCGAGCTTTAGAGATCGACAAACATTGGTCTTCGGAAATTTTTCTTCAGAACATTATCGCAACAAACATTCAAGCACCGAAGCTCTTTTGTTCAGAGACGCGTGAACATTTCCATCAAAAGCTCTTTTGCTCCAGAGACGCGTGGGCATATCATCAAAGCTCTTTTGTTCAGAGACGCGTGGACATTTCATTCAAGCTCTTTTGTTCAGAGACGCGTGGACATTTCCTATATTCAAAATCTTTTGTTCAGAGACGCGTGGACATTTCCTATATTCAAAATCTTTTGTTCAGAGACGCGTGGACACATCATTCAGAAGATCATATTAAAAAGAAGCTCTTTGTTCAGAGACGAGTGAACATCGAAACAGCAAGGTGGCGTTCCCTGGATTATGGAGAGTTGTCACAAACAACTGAGGATTTTTTCAAGAGAAATAATCTTCGATAGTGCTCCCTTGGACGCGGAATATTATCAAAGCAGAGGAGGATAGTTTCAGGCGAAGCAATCTTCTAATTTGGAAGCAGTTACAGGCGTAGAAGTTTTCAAGCGGGATGGCATTCTCTAGCTTGCAGGAGGTTATCAAAACAAATCGGTTACTTTCAAAGACGTGTGCTCGACGGTGCAAGATACGCGTTTCTTAACTCTTTTATCTGTTTAACTAATGCTAGTTTTGCAGGTATCGGCGTTACAAGATTGATTTAGGATCGCAGAACGTTCTGAATCATTCTCCGTCCCTATCGTTAC
Source organism: Chenopodium album (assembly GCF_948465745.1). Classification (NCBI taxonomy): domain Eukaryota; kingdom Viridiplantae; phylum Streptophyta; class Magnoliopsida; order Caryophyllales; family Amaranthaceae; genus Chenopodium; species Chenopodium album. The sequence continues at coordinate 38,072,130 of NC_137850.1, forward strand.
TTTGACTTTCGTTTTCGAAACTCGCGTTTCTCCAAACTCAATCAAAGTGGGGGCTTCTGTAAACAGCCATTTGTGTCTCCCCAAAACCAAACCCAGTGATGAGTGACTTTCACGTCGAATCATAATCGAATGAAACGAAAGTGTGGAAAGGTCTAGTGTTGCGGAAAGTTTTATTTCTTTTCTCTTCTCCCTGATTTTGAAAACTTTATTTTAAGAAAACAGCCGATCCAGTTTGGTTGGTCCATAATATGGGTCCAATAGTGGTGTAGTTGGATGGGGCTTGCAAAGACCTTTCCAACGATATATTATAAGCCCAATTCCGATAAATATTGAGGAAGTTATGGCCAATTTACTAAACTGGGTCCGGTTTGAGCTTTATGTATGGCCCAATGATCTAGGGGAGGGCCTAATATGATTTATCATTCCTAATGCAATTAGGAATGGTTTTAGTCTTCTAGAACATTCTAGAAGGTTCTTTATCATTCCTAATTCAATTAGGACTTTTCAGAGTTTTAATCAAGATCAAATAGCATTTTCGAGGAAATTATATTATTTTATCTTCCAGTACGGGAAATTTATCAGATTTTCGAAAACGCGTTGAAAAACAGTTTGGCGTCCAACCCCAGGCCTTGGCACCCGGAACCAGGCTTGGCGCCAAGCGCTAGCCATTGGCGCCTGACGCTAGCCACTGGTGCTGGCGCCAACTAGCCAGGGCTGGCGCCAATGCTGTTTTGCGATCTTCAGACTCTGTTTTGTTAAATTATCTTTTTTGGATGATTTTCTCTATAAATATCGTATCAAAAACTCCGTTTTCATTCATCAACTCTCTTCATTCACAAGATTTCATTCACCAATTATCACCAAGTTTCCATTAATCTAATTCTCTTCATTCTTCATCATTCATTCATCAATTCTCAATAATATTAATTCTTTAGAATTCTTTTCTTTCTTCAATTCTTTCTTTCTTTTTCATACAAAATTCTGCATTCACAAGATCTAGAAACACCTAGCCATATTCGAAGTTACCTTCGCCCTAGACGTGAAAGGTTTTAATTTCTGAGGGTTTGGTCCCAAATCTCTCTTTCGATTATTTAATTTAATTGCTTTGATTATTATTTTCCTTGAAGTTACTAACGTGTGTATTTTGTTATTAGAAAGAGGTACGAGGCATCAAAGTAAGTACTTTAATTGATTAATTGATATTACGATGTAAATATCATGTTTATATTGTTATTATGATATTCCTAGTATCATGTAAGTATTTTTAATATTAAATATGATTGCTATGATGCCTTTTATTCTCTTCCTAATATTAATTCATGTTAGTATCATGTTAGGGTTAAAGCTTTGATTTTTATTGCTTAGTGACATGCTAGGGTTTGTTATTAATCTTGTTAGTATCATGCCTAGGATCTTGCTATTTTTATGCTTTAATATTAACATGAACATGATAATTATTATAATTGTTATTATTTATGATTATTATTGTTTTGATTATTATTTTATGATTATTTTAATTATAATTATTATTGATTATTATTATGTTGCTTGATACATATTATATTTATTCTTTATTGCTTGATCACCTTTATTGCATGTTTAAAGGGAATTTGTACTTGTAATCACGCTTAATAAGATAATTAATAATCTTGTTAGGTTAAATATGATTATAATTCAAGTGATCTCCAATAATAGTTTATTTGTGCATTAAATTCAACCAACATAGATTAAACAAGTTTAGGGTTAATCCTATTGATTGCATGTTAGTCAGAAAGCGCACATGAATACGAGCAGAATAAAGTAGAGGCCTATTATTAGGGCAGGTTCAATCTCTTTTAGGTTGGATTTGTACCATCATCCCCGAACCCTTATTTGGTTCATGACCTTATGGAGTTGACGATCTCTTGGATCGTTAAGGGGTGTAACCTTCACCTCGTGAACGGTTTACAAGTTCCTTAAAAACTTGTTGGCGACTCTTTTGCTCTATCTTCTTCCCTTTTGGACGTCACCGTACTTTAGTGTATGATCACAGTGGGGTTCAAGCTAGTGGGATTTTAAAGGCTTGAAACTATTCCCCACAGGTGGGTTGCTTAATATGAACTTAAAGGATAATATCAGTCACCAGTTGTATGGTTATATGGTAACTCATTATAATCCTAAGGCAAGAGAACTGATTGTTGGTAAAAAAGAACATGCCATTCATATTGATAGTTCTGATATTGCTGATGTTTTGGGCATTCCTTTTACCGATATACCTGTAAAGAGATTTCCAAAAACAAAAAAGGCTTTAATCCTGATGATTATTTGAAGTCAGAGTGGAGGAAATTTTTAGGTTTGGATGCAGAAGAAGATTTGGAAAAAGAAAATGAATTTGAAAGTAACAAAAAAAAAGAAGAGGAAAACTGGTGATGAATCTGAAAAAGGTATTGAAAGCAAGAAGAAGGAATATGAAAGACCAGCTCAAAGTAAGAAGAAGAAGACGTATGTTAATTTTCTTACTTATCAATCATTGTTTGAGAAATATAGGGGTGGAGGTTATGAATTTAAGAGACTCTTTGTTATGTTTGCTGTTTCTAATTTTTTGGCTCCAATTGGTGATAAGTCCCCTAATTTTAACATCATAAAGTCTTTGGAAGATGTACGATTCATAAAGACTTACAACTGGGCTGGTTATGTGATGGATTGGTTATGTACATCTATAGCAGAGTTTCAGTCCTTTGTTTTGAAGAAGAAGGAAGGATAAGAATTGAAAAGTAAATCAAAACAAGTAAATGGCTGTTTGGTTGCCTTTATAATTGCTTTTTTGCAAAAGTTTGAGTTTGGTACCACTTTAGATAGGAAGCCATTTGTAATGAATTGGTCATGTGAATCTCTGAATGAGCGGATTAAAGCGGTTGCTGAAAATATTGATTATGGTTCTGTGAAATTGTATCCTAAGACATTACCATTACAGTATGCTGGCAAAAGTTAACAGGAGATTCTTAAATCTTTTCAGCTGGATAACAATGAGTTTAAAGTTGAAGATACTGATGATGATGAAGATTCTGTTGGAAATATGGAAGGTCAGGGTGTACAATCTGCCCTAATTGATTCTGGTAAAAATAAGGATGGTCAGGGTTTACTATCTGCTCCAATTGAGTTCAAAGTTGATGATGACAAAGCTAGATATGTCATGTACAAAATTCCTAAAGAATACCCAACTGATGATGAGATTGATAAAATGGATATTGATGTAAGTTTAAAATGTCTTTTTTTTTATTAATTTATTAAAGCTTTTAATTCAAGAGTTCATTTTTTATTATCCGTTATTATATTATGCACTAAATTTTGAAAGCTTTTTTATTATAACCTGTCATTAAGTTTAGTTTAGTTTAGTTTTATTAGGAGTAAGAAATTTGATATCATTATTAATATGAGAATGTTGATCAGGAATATCATAGTTTTTTTCAGGAATGAAATAATTTTAATCAGGAAATAACTTATATCTCAATTGCATTCAAGTGTTTTATATAATTCTAAAAGTTAGAAATTATTAAGTCAGATATAAGGATATTTTTATCAGGAATTTATATATGTTTATCAGTAATAAAAAAAATTAAATACCTAACTGATGATGTCAATAGTAACTGTTTTCTATTTAACAATTTTATTCCAGAAATAAGATTATTATAATCCGGATTTAGTTTGTTTTCTTCATATATTAGATAATTTAATTAAGTTCTTGGTTTATTTTAACATTCTTAATTTAAGGAATTAGCCAGTTCAAGTCAGAAATAAGATTAGTATGATCAGGAATTATATATTATTAGTCAGGAATTAGGTAAAACATTATTTTTCATTAGAAATTATATTACTTTTAACAGGAATAACATTATTTTTGTCAGGAATGTGTTATTTTTTGTCAGGAATTAATATTTTATAATCAGGAAATAAGGTATTAGTTTCGGGAATAATGTTGTTTTTTTCAGAAATTATTTAATTTTTATCAGGAATTAGAATATTGAGTGTCTTTTATGTTGGATATGTTATTATATTTAACTCATTCATTTTTTAAACTCAAATTTTTTTTATCAGCCTGTGAAAAAGAAAATGATGAAATTTGGTCGTGACTTGAAGATTGTATCAGAGAACCAAATTCATTTTGCTACTAACTTGAAGGATGAGGCAATAAAAAGTTCACAAGAATCTCAATCTCAAGGAGAAGATGATATATATTCCAATCCACAGTTCTTAGCTAAAATTGATGAAATAGTGTTAGCTGCTATGAAGAGCAATGAGTTAGCCACTGAATTGGATAATTTTGATCTTAAACTTAAGTCTGATGAAATTGTAAGTTTTATTACCTTTATCTTTAATTTTTATATGAAATTTAATTTAATTTTTATTTTTTATATTAATGTTTATTTCATACAGGTGAATAATGTTATTGCTGATCTTGATTTGTCAAAAGTCTTTAGTCAAGATATACCTACAAGTGATAAATTAGAAGATAGTAATGAAGAAAAAGAATCTGAAGAAGAAGAAGAATTTGATGTACCTGAAACTGGTGTCCCTGAACAGATACCAGAAAAAAATGAAGATGAAGCTGATGTTTCACTTGGTTCAGAAGCTGCTCCTCTTCACCAAGGACCTGTTGCTGATGTTTCACTTGGTGCAGAAGTTGCTGCTGTTGACAATGTAACTGATGTTCCTGTTTCAGATGTTGAAACTCCTGCTGTAAATTCTGAACCTGTCACAGCACCAGGTGAAAATATGGTTAGTTCAGTTGATAAGGAGGGTGTTTTTGGTTCTTCAAAATCACCTCCTAGGACACCAAGGAAAGCTAGGGGACTCAATGAAGTTTATTCTGCGGGTTTGAATGATAATAAGGCTAGGATTGTGCGAGAAGGTAGGAGTTTTTCAATGGGAGATCAGTCTATGTCAAAATTTAATTTAATTACCCCTACTCCTCCTTCTCCTCAACCATCAAAGGAGCAAATTGCAGAAGTTACCGAAAAAGAAGTTCCGGTAACTGTTGAAGAAGAAACAAAAAATGACAAAGATGATGACAGCACATCTAAGGTCTAATATTTGTATTTTATTTGAATAATTTATTAAAATACTAGTAATTATAGTATTAGAATTGAATATTTTATATAAATAAATTTATTTATTTTTTATTTCTGTTATACACATGTTTTCAGGTTTTTACTAAATCTGATGATGTTGGTCAGAGCAAAGTTACAGAAGAACCTCAATCACCTATTGATGTTGTGAATCAGGTAATTTTTTTTGTTATTTTTTCACGAGTTAAATTATTCTGGTCAGGAATTAGATTTATTTTGTCATATATTATATAAGTTTTGTCAGTAATTAGAATATTTTTGTCATGATTTAAAATATAGTTGGGTATTTAATTAGATTTACTGTATCAGGAATAATTATATTTTACTCAGTTATTAGATGATTTGTGCAAGAAATGATAAAATTTTGTTCAGATGTAAATTTTAACTCTAGTTGTTCATCAGGAATAAAGTTGTCATTGTCAGTTATTAGAATATTTTATTCAGGAATAATTAATTTTTGATCAGAAATTTACTTCTTTTTTTCAAAATAATACATTCTTAATCAGGAAAAAGATTTATTCAATCAGCTATTAGATTAATTTTGTCAGTAATAAGAATATTCCTATCAGGAATTAGAAATTTTAGTTTAATAAAGTTGTCATTGTCAGTTATTAGAATATTTTAGTCAGGAATAATAATTTTTTGATCAGAAATTTAGTTCTTTTTTTCAAAATAATACATTCTTAATCAGGAAAAAGATTTATTCCATCAGCTATTAGATTAATTTTGTCATTAATAAAAATATGTATCATGTCTAATATCTATGGGATTAATTTTGTTTGTATTTAAGTTATTTGTTTTTTATTTTAATACATATTATTTTTTCTGTAGGAAGCTCAGCCTAGAGATACAACTGAAGTTTTAGATTTGTTGAGAAATAAATATGTTGAAACGGAAACGGTTGCTAATGAATCTGTTCCAACTGAAGTTGTAAAATCTCCTAGTGCTCCTCTTTCTACCCTTATTGTAATAGACAAAACTCCTACTCCTACTGCTGTTGAATCATCTCAAGTTGAGTTTATGGAAATAGGACCTCAGCCTCCTAAAACTCAAATTCAGTTAATTGATGTGGACAAAGTTTCTATTGATAAAAATGTCCCTCCTGAAATTGAATTTATTGCTGCTGATGCATATGCTGAAAAAAAAGGCTGAGAGATCACAATATCTAAGAGATAAACAACTGTTGGAATTGCAGGCTAATTTGGTAGCATCTAGTTTGGATTCAGATTGGGTAGATCCCCCTATTGATAAGATTCCGATTCAAAATCGAGAAATGATTGTCTCTAGGAGTTTGCAGGAAAATAAGCCTTTGTATCTGAAAAATTTAAATGAGCATGAAAGATATATGTGTGACTTCCTCTTTTTTAGAAAATATGATGAGGAGCGTGAGTTAGATCCTACAAGAGAAGATGAGGGAGTTAAGGCGCGTAACAAGAGACTGTATGTGGAAGATATAGGTGATGTTATCTGTTAGTTTAAAACTGAAGATCTTTCGCAGAGCGATATTATTTTGGTGAAAGAGGAGTTTTGTTCGGTGCGCCCCTCTGTCTGGATTAATAGTTCTATTCATGATACTTGGGCTTCTGCTTTGAATCTTGAAGAGAGCAAAATAACTGACAGAGGAGTATTTCAGTACAAAAGATTTGTTTTTTTTTTTACTGGAGTTGCTGTAAGTTTTTTTTTTTTTTTTTTATCTTTACTTATAATGTTTATAATTTATGTGTATATAACATAATATATGTTTCAATTTTTTTGTTTTGTAGGATTCTGTACAGAGATATTTAATAAAGAGAGATAATTACAAAAGACATGTCAAGAAGATAAAAGAACAGGAAAACATTTTGAATTCTTTGGAAAATAATCCAGAAGAATATGCAACTTTTAAGGAGAAGTTGAAAAAATTTGAGCTCAATATGGAATTGAAAAAACATGATGCTAAAGATGTTAATGCTGCTATTCAAAAATGGGTTGATCGTTTTCCAAATTTAAACATAGCAGAAGCAGAGTTGGTAAGTTATTAAATTTATTTTGTTGTTTTTACTCAGGTAATATATTTTTAAATTCAAATACTAGGTTTTATAATCAGGTATTCATCTAATTTTTTCATGTATAAAGATATTTAATGTAGTAATTAGACAATCTTAGATTTTACACTGTTAGATTAACATTACAATATTTAATCATAAATTTGATTATTATAATCAAGAATAAGATTTTCTTAGTCAGGAATTACTATGCTTAGTCAGATATTAGATGATTTATATCATGTATTGTTGTATTTTGTCAGACTTAACAATTTAAGTGTTTAATATTATTATTCTATTCAGGAATTAAGGTATATTGATTAGGAATTAAATTTTAGTCAGATATTAATAATTTATACTGTAAGAGTTCAACTTTTGGATTTAACATTGTCAAGTTTAAGATAATATATTATTATTATATTTAGTCAGAAATTATATTATTATAATCAGTAATTAGATATTTTTAGTCAGGAATTATCAAAGATTTCAATATTTTGTCAGGAATTTTATTATTATAATCAGTAATTAGATATTATTTGTCAGGAATTATCAAGTATTAGATTATTTATGTCATTTATCATTCAGTCAGAAATTGTAATATAAAACTCATATTTTTTTTTTTGTTTTATTGTTGCAGTTAATCATTCCCATTTGGTACAAAAATCACTACACTCTGATGGTTTTCAATCTTATTCCTGATATAACTCCACGTATAGATTGGATAAATAACAGGACTGACATTGATTGATCTGACTTGGATTTAATTGATAAGTATTTGGTAAGTTTGTTGTCTAGTAACTATTTCATTTTGTTTCTTAAATATTACACTTTTAGATGTTTATATTTATATATATATATTTATATAAATTTTGTTTCTTAAATATTACACTTTTAGATGTTTATATATATATATATATATATATATATATATATATATATATATATATATATATATATATATATATACAGATCAGAGCTGTTCATCGTTTTTTGCAAAGTAAAGGACATCCTTTAGCAGATAAGGTTCCTACCTTGACATGGAATATTCCAGTTTTTAGTTGGAAGACTAGCATTGAAAATTATGATTGTGGGCTTTTTGCATTAATGTGTATGCAAAAATACAATGGATTTGATAGAGGACTAATTGATTTAAAAAGCGTAAGTGTTTTTCTGTCTTGATATTTTATTTTATTTAAGCTAATTTTTTTTAGTGTTTTTATTTCTTTATTTTTGTATAAATTTGTAGAAACAAAATCGGAAGTTGTATAGATGCATAATAGCATATAATTTGGTTAATAGAGAAGACAATTTTTTGCGCAAGCAATTATGGAATTCTTGCATTGAATTTTCTATTAACAAAGACAAAATTTTAAAAGCTCAACCTGCAAGGAAGAAGCTTGAGGCTCAATGTAAAAAGGATGTAGAAGCTATACAAAAAGAAAAAGATAGGAGATACAAGTTGGAGCAAAAGAAACTACAGGAAATGGAAAAACAGAAGAATATAGACCAAAGTTAGATAATTTTATTTTGTATATATATTACCTTTTTGTAGTTAAATATTAGGTTTGTTTTGGTTGATAAACTTTGTTTATACAGTTATTTATATATGTATATATTTTGCTTTTCCTTAATATTTATCAATTAGGTGTACATGCGTGTTTTTGAATAAGTTAGCTTATTTTTATCAAGAAAAACAAAACTCAGTTAGGAGATAATATTCAAGGAATGAGAGAATATTATCAGGGAATAAATCATATTAGTCAGTAATATCATTACTATGTTCATAAATTATATTTAAGAAATGAGTGATGTTTATCTGGAAATAAAACATGTTAGTCAGGAATAGAATTTTTTTCTTCAGAAATTTGATTAATTCTGTCAGGAATAATAAAAATTATCAAAACTTAATTTTGATTATAAATCTAAAATCTCAAGTCAAAATATACTAGAATTAAAAATAATATTTTTTACAAATATTGTTAATGAATTAAAATATTGATCTAGTCAGGAATTGTTTTAACAGTGATATATGACTTGATAAGTGTGCATATAATCTTCATCAAGAGAAACATCAAAGAATTTGACGTATATTCTCCTAGGCTGGTCTCAAATTCCAACTTAAAATCCTTGAATAAGTTCAGGGTATAAATTGATATAGTCAGGAATAAGATTCTGTTAGTCAGGAATTAACTTTAGGTAATCAGGAATTAAATTGAGTTAGTCAGTAATTAACTTGAGTTAGTCAGTAATAAGATTTTTTAAGTCAGGAATGAAATTGTTTTAGTCAGGAATGAACATAGGTTCGTCAAGAATAAACTTGAGTACTTCAGCAATAAGATTTTTTATGTCAGAAATAAAATTAGGTTAGTCAGGAATAACATTGTCCTAATAAGAAAATAAATTAATTTTTTTCAGGAGTAATAAAAAAATATCAAACCTTAAAATACCAAAATAAAGTATTTTTTACAATTATTTTGAATAAAAAAAAAATATTTGAAGATTGGCCTCATGATAGAATAAGTCAGCAGTAGTGAAATATTAAATGAGTTGTGGATTTTGAGTTATTGTTCCAAACTCATTTGGATCTCTTGTTGCTGTTCTTCTTCTTTCAAAATGTCCTCTAATTCTTTTGTTCTTCTTTGGCCTTCCTTTTGTTTTTGGTCGTTTAGGATCTTTTACTGTATTTCTTCTCTTTTCTTCTTCATCAAGTTCACGAATTTTTTCTTCATTTGTTTGGAACACTTTCCTTACATATTTGTACATTTGTTCCAAAGCATCATCACATATTTTTGATGCTTCTTCATTCCCTTGACATATTGTCACAAGGTTGTAAAAATTCTTTGTTATTGATTGCCTCCAAGGAGTGTTTATTAATGAATGATCTGTAGTTGAATTTCCTAACCAAAAAAACAAATAGATTACTACATTTTTGTCAGTAATAAAAAAAAAAATTACTCAGGAATAAAACATGCAGCTCAGGAATAATGTTATAATTTTCTGCTAAAATAGTATTATAATATCAGATATAAAATTATTTATGTCATGAAAAATGTAAGAAAAGTCAGCAATAAGCTATGCCATGTTATTTTTTTTTTCTGTTTGAGCCATAAGTTTTCTGACAAAATTGATTTTATTCCTGATAAATTTTATTTGTCAGAAGAAATATCAAATTTTTCAAGAAGAAAAATTATTTTGTTGAAAATTGATATAAATCTGAAAAAATAATTTATTGCATTTCTTAAAAAAGTCATACAAAAGTGAATAAAGTCATGAAAAAGTTCTATAAATCTGAAAAGTAATTTATTGCATCATTGAAAAGTCATTCTAATCTAGAAAAAGTAATTTATTGCATCATTAAAAAGTCATTTAAATTTGACTGAGGTTATAATTTTTTTTGTTGAATTACAGATTAATTATTGCTGCTCATACATAACTCTTCTCTATTTAAAGCCTGTTCTAAATCAAGTTTTTTCTATTCAAAGAGTTATATTAATATATACATTGTTTCTATAAAAGGTGCAGTTTTGTAACAATAAGTTATTACCATATCTTAGTCAGGAAATAGATTATTTAAATCAGGAATTACTAAATACTAGTTAGGAAATAAATCATCTCAGTCTTGTTTAGGATTATATTAATCAGGAAACAGGTAATATTGGTCAGTAATAAAATTATATCATTCATAAATAATAATATTTGTATATGATTATATGTTGTTCATTGTTCATTATCTTCAGGAATTAGATTATTTTTGTCATTTATTAGATTTGTTTTGTCAGGAATTAAATTCTGTATGTTAGGTACTAAAATGTTTTGATTAGGAATTAATATGAGTATATCAGAAATTATATTGTATATTTCAGGAATAAAATTGTTTCAATCAGAAATTAAATTGAAACAATTTTATAAATTTAATTTCAGTGACAAAAAATAGTCAAAATATTACTCAAAAAATAGTCAAAAAATTGTTTGAATTAGAAATTAGATTATAATAGTCAGGAATAAAATTATCTCAGTCAGGTAAATAGATAATAAATTACTCAGGACATAAATGATATAGTCAGGTTTAAGATAAAAATAGTCTGTTAGATTATTGCATACAAGAATTAAAATTTGAAAAGTCATGACCTTCCCTCTTCCAAAACATAAACACTCAAAACACTCAAAAAACACGTAAAATCATTTACCAGACATAAAATTAATTGAATAAAATGAAATGAATTTACTAGAACAGAGGTTAATTATAAATGAAAAACACATATTTGAAAAGGCATGACCTTCCCTCTTCCAAAACACTGCACCAATTCACGTTCTAAACATTACATATAAGAAATTACAGTGTACAAGAAATTATATTCAGAAAAAAAAATTATTGCATACAAGAATTAGAATTTGAAAAGTCATGACCTTCCCTCTTCCAAAACATAAACACTAAAAAAACACGTAAAATCATTTACCAGACATAAAATTAATTGAATAAAATTAAATGTATTTACTAGAACAGAGGTTAATTATAAATGAAAAACACATATTTGAAAAGGCATGACCTTCCCTCTTCCAAAACACTGCACCAATTCACGTTCTAAACACTATATATAAGAAAGCACAGTGTACAAGAAACTATATTCAGAAAAAAAAAATTCATATAAAACTGTAAATTGCTTCAGTTTGAATTTTAATTAATTTTATAAGAATATAACTACTGCTACTACAAAAGGTATATTTTTTCGATATTTTTTGTTCATATTATGATCTTACATTTGTTAGTTTATTTTATTTTGTTTTGTTATGATTTATGTGTTTATTTTTTTTTTGTTTAGATGGCTAATCATATTGCACACCCAATTGATGCCTTAGAAGATGCACATCCAGCACTAGCTATTGAAGAGATATTATGCATGCATATTTTCCCTAGGTGCACCTTCAAAGCGCAAACGATGATTAATTGTACATGTAAATATTATAATGAATTATGGTATTACAAATTTTGGATTCCAGAAATAGTAAGAAGAAATCATAATTCAAATGAATGGTGGGTTGCATATGACATTATGAGGCATAATGGTTATGGTTTTCACAATGGGATGATGCAAGACTTGGCTGAATTTCTTGATGGATTACGTTTAATTTTTGCGGAAGAAGAAGCCAACAAGAGAAAGAGAAAAAGAGAAGAGGCAAGCCAACCAGGTAGAGAGGAAAAAAGAATTAAAATAGAGGATGTTATTAGTAGCTTATGTTCAATGTTTTGCACTTTATTATATTTGAATTAAAAAACATAACATTTCAGTAATATGTAATTTTTTTTAAAATTTAAATGATTTTATTTTATTATTTGTTTTGTATGACGTTATTAAATTATTAAATGTTTTTTGAAATTTATAATACTCAGGAATTAGCATATCTTAGTCAGGAATTAGATATTTTAGATCAGGTATTACAATATATTAGTCAGGAATAAAATTAACTCATTCAGGTTTAAGATAATATTAGTCAGGAAACAGATAATAATAGCCAGGAATTTTATTATCAATATTATATACAGTAATTAAATGTTTTTAAATTTATAATACTCAAGAATTAGCATATGTTAGTCAGGAATTAGATAATGTTGGTCAGAAAACAGATAATGATAGTCAGTTTTAAGATAATAATATTCAGATATATCATAGCATACATAAATTTTATTTTTTTATCAAATCAGAAAATTTTTTCTGGTCAGAAATTACAATATATTAGTCAGGAAATATATTATCTTAGTCAGGAAATAGATAATGATAATTAGAAATTATAGGAATTGGAAAGAAAAGAAATAATATTAAACAGGAAATAGAAAATGATAATCAGGTTTAAGTTAATAATAGTCAGTTTTAAAATAATTATAGTCAGGTTTACATTATTTTCACTAATTTCCATATAATTTTTTTAGGAAATAGGTCTCCATAGGAATAAAATTAATTCAGTCAGGTTTCATATAATATTAGTCAGGAATTATATTGTCCGCAATTACATCAATAAATTACAGAGCATTTAATAATTTTACAGAACATTTAATTATCAGTATACCTATTATACTTGCAGCATCTTCATCTCTTTCTTCATTGATATTGTCTCCTAAAATTACATTATCTGTGCATTCATCATTAGTGTTAGTATATTTGGATTTCATTCTAAAATTATCAAAAAACTGGATTCAAATTAAAATTCATTTTCTGCGACATGTAATATATACAATTCGTGAAATATAAATTAATCCTGATTTCAAATTCGATTGGAATATAAATTAAGCCTGATTTCAAATTCGATTGGAATATAAATTAAGCCTGATTTTCAAATAAGTCGAAATTAACTACGATCTGAAATTCGATTGGCGTTGATTGCATACAATAAGTCGAAATTAACACGAATTTAAATACGATCTGATATTAAATCGAAATTTATTACGATCTGAAATTCAATTTGGCTTGCATGCGAATTATAAGTAGAAATTCATATTTCAAATTCACTATGATACAATCTGAAATCATGAACTATGTAATTTGAAATTCTTAAATTTGATTCGAAATTACATACAATCAAAATTATGAACTAAATTGTACCTTTTTCAGCAGTAATTGAGCTAGAAATTGATTCTATAGGTGAATCAGAATCTCCTTCAATCATCATTCTATTGTTTAATTTCTCCATTTTTTTATGAAATTTGAACATTTGAATTCTCTGAAATTTGAGGAAATGAAGTGTTTGAAATTCGACGAAATGAAAGCGTTCGAAATTTTCAGTAAATGACGGCGCACGAAATTTTATGAAAATGATGAAAACGAAATATTCAGACACTTTATAAAATGGAGCGCGGGCTTTGGTCGGGTTGATCAGGCCCGCGCCTTTTTAAATAAGGAGCCCAGACTCACGTGAGTCCAGTCTCACGCAAAACGCTTTGATACTCCTACTAATAAAACTTCAACGATTGTCATCAATAATTTTGCTATGGTAAATTAATTATCAAGACCATTGACTTTATTAATCAATACAGTACAATTATACTACGCACTTGTATTATAGATCGAGGGGCGGAAAATGTCTTAGGTCTATGATTTGAAAGTCGTCCAAAATTTATGCAAACTTAAAATAGCTTGGTCACATATATTATGATATTCTCACCTTTTTTTTGAAGTTTTATCGACAACAACAATTAGATTACAATAATGTTTGTCAACTTTATCAAAGAATCGTAACAATTTGCTAGAATGTCACTTCTATTATCTTAAGAAGTCAATTCAACTCTTTTATAACATAAACTATGTTCGTTATTCAACAAATGCTGCCACCTCATTACCGTTTATAAATACAGCTTAATCTTAGGTTCAATTACAAACGATCAATCCTTTAATCGATCATTAGCTAGTCTAAAAACTTAATTGTAACATTAAGATTTTCCGCATTGAAGAAAAATGGCTTTTAAATCTACAAATCCTATGTTATTTATAACTATTATGATCATCTGTGGTGTGGTTTTATCTTCGACATTATCATGCAATGCGGCCAGAATCAGTAAGTTTTTTGGTTAATGTTACATTTTTTTGGGTACGTAATATTTAAATTATTGTCCTCTTAAAGTTATATACTTATATGCATTGACTCACATATTAACGGTATACGGCACAAAATCATGAAATGCGTGATTTTGAAGTATAATGTAGTAATTTGAAGCAAATAAAGGAAAAAGAGCAACGAGTAATTAATATTTTTTTCTCTATCTCTATGGTATTTAAAATGAGTTAAATAATACAAGTATAATGTAGTAATTCGAAGTAAATGGAGGAAAAATTGTCCCGAATGATTTGACCTTTGCCTCATCCGCTTAAAAAAATTTCACCTTTTGATTAATTTTTAAAAATCCGACCTTCATACCTTTTCCACTTTAGAGGGTCCCAACATGTCATCTAACTTATTATTACAAGTTATTAATAGACACGTATCAGCCTAGGACTGATAAAAAAAAAAAAAAAATTTTATAAAAATAATAGAAAAAAAAAACAGAAGAAATAAAAAAACCTCAAACCCAAATTCCGACAGCCACTAGCTCCCCACCCAATTCTGGCAACCATGTCCCTTCCTCTACCAAATTCCGGCCACCAAGTCCTTTCCCCTTCCCGATTTCGGTCAACCCCTCCCTGTTTCCAGCCCATTGGCGGATGTATTTGGCTCTCAAGGGGAGCACTTGCATCCCCATTTTGTAAAAATTAAATGAAATTCATGGGTCATGTATAATCTGTAATATTTATTCTAATAGTTTTTGCTCTCCCATTTTCATAACTTGATCTTCTAAAAGACAAAATCAAGCAATAAAAATACATTCTAAATATTTAGGCCCTATTACTTTAAATTTTCATCTTATTTTTGCTACGCTTAAATTATTCTTATTGAAATAAAAGTAACACGGCCTTCGTAATTTTTACAAAAAAAAATTAACATTTTATAAATATTTTATCCATATAAAATTAATTACTCGATATATTGCAATGTTTGTAATGTTTGAACTTTTAAGACTATTTACATCGCCTTTTGTAACCACAAATTGTGATTTATACGTAAGGAAAAAATAGTCATCTGTTTTTTTTTTTTAAAAAGATTCGTACTAATACAAAAGGGACGGAGGATGTATGTAAATGAAATATAGAACTAACAAGTAAAATACATTTTATTTTTGCGCTATAAAGTTTAAAATTTTTTGCACCCCCATTTTGAAATTTCTAGATCCGCCACTGTTCCAGCCCACTCGACCCCAACACCAACCCCTCAAAGCACCAAAAAAGCAACGCTACTACTGCTCCTCCTCCTTCGCAAACCACCACCCACAAACGCGCAACAAACATCACAATCGCTCTCACCGCAGCAAACACCAAACAAACCCACTATCACAACCAGTCACCACCCACCACAACTGCACCAACAATTACCACCGGTAGACACCACAAGCCAACCGCTTCAAACGCCCCCAAATCAGCCCCAAATTCACAAATGACCTATCACAGCAGCCATTCCTGCTGAGGGAAAGGGACGGTTTCGGTGGGCTAAAAGTGGGTAGAGGAGGTGGTTTCAGTGGGTGGGCCTGGGGAGGGGACGTGGGTCGGTGGTGGGTATGCCGCAGAGGGTGGCTGTGGGTTTTTTTTTAACTTTTCAAAAAAAGTTTTGATTCATTATTTTTTGACCAATCACGTAATGACATGTGCAAACAATTTCAAGTCACAAATGGTAACTTGTTTAGCTGACCATTGGGAGTGGATTGGGATAAAGGCCGGATTGTTAAAAAATAATTGAAATATGGAATTATTTTGGCGGATGAGGCAAAAGTCGGATTAATTAAGCACTTTATCCAGTAAATAAACTTGTTTTTAAAATTGATGTCTTATACTAGTAATAATTAATATTGACATGTAATTAATTATTTTATTATGGGAGAACAGTACCAAAGCGTACAATATGCCCAGCATGTGTGTGTTGCACTCCACCACCCGAAGGATCTTGCTGCAGTAGTTGTTGTGCTTCTTCAGTTGAATTCCATTCTCCCCCTGTTGCGCTTGTGGATACAAGAAAGAAGGAATAATTAGTTAAAGAAAAAAAAAGGTTTAATAATAATAAGGGTGCGATACGTGCGTGGCAGTGTATATTATTGTTTACAAATGTTCATGTTATTAAATATTAGTATAATAATAATGTATGTTAATTGCTATATATGGAGTAACATTTTTTTATATACTCCGTACTAGATTAGGCCCCGTGCCATTCACTATAATTTTTATTATTTATTATTAGTTTTTTTTTTGAATAGTTTATTTATTATTAGTTTAACTCTATATATATATTTATAATAATCATCATCAAATTTCAAAATAAGATAAAAATTTGTAATTACAAAAAGAAAATAAAAATAAAATTATAGCATACTACAGAAAGTACTGGGAGTATTACATGCACAATGAATGAAATAATTATGGATTATGTCACAAAGTTATACACTTATACATAGGAAAATATTATTGCATATTATTAAATAAATAATATTTTGTTGGAAGTTTATAAATGGAATATAATTTTACCAAATAGTAAGGGAGATATTATTGCATAGTATTAAATATAATGTAATTTTTAAGAAGCTTTGGCAAATATAAATAAATGATTTTGGAGCAAAATTATATAAAAAGAAGATGCCATTGTTAAGCCTGGTTTCACCTTTGTTATAGTATAACTAGATTAGTGCCCGTGCGATGCACAATAGTAATAATCTGTTTTTCTATAACGCAAAAATTTATTAAACTACAATTGAGATCGAAAAGATAAATTAATTTTGATTAGTTGTGTTGAATATATTTTTAAAAAAGTATACATTATATATTAATGATGCATGTTATTCCCAATAAAACTATTCAAGTATACAATGTAGGTGTTGTACTGTTGTATGAATGTTTATTAATGAATTAATTTAATTCTAAAAAAAATATATATTATACAATGTCATTCTAAAAATAAGCTAATTAGAATAATTTTTTTTTTAAAAAAAAAAACTTAAAATTGACACCTATCATATATTGTATTGGCGGGTAATTTTTTTAATGATAGTATGACATGCATATGTCCAAAATGATCGATGTAAATATCACATGTTTTAATAGTTAATAGATTATCTGAAGGAAAAAAAAAAGTTATACGAATGAAGTAAGTTGGTAAAATTATTACAGAAATATTTAACCAAAAATAAACTCAATTATTAATTCATAAGAATTCAAATCAACACCATGAACATAATTTTTTTTTCCCTATTGAACCTTATTATTGTACAACTATAAAATGGTAATTTAAATGTTAATATTGTATTTTTGGCTTCGTTATGTTATACATCACTACTAGAAAACAACTCATTTTCCGTCGGAAACACCCTGAAATCCGTCGAAAAAGGGGTTTCGACGGAATTCCGTCGGAAGTGGTTGTCGGAAACCGCTTGGAAGGAAAAACCTGTAGGAGTTTATAGGTACTATTTGCGGAAAAACATGAATCATATTCATACAGTACCTAATCCCAAGATCTAATCCATAACACATAAAGAACATATAGTTGTACCTTTGAAACGTGATTCCACGTGCGATCGAGCAAGAACAATGGGAGATAAATAACCTCAAACGTAATTCCTCTACTTGGTCCACGAGCACAGATTAAGATCTCCACTAATGCTATTTAGTTGCAATTGAACCCTTCAATTGACCTTCTATGGAGAAGAGCGAGCAACGAACCACCATGAACGGACGAGGGGAGGAGAGAGATAGCCGTGAGTTAAAGAGAGGAATTAGGGTTTTGGGATTAGTTGCCTTGATGTCAAAATACACCGTGTGTGAATTATGACTGCTTGACAGCAACCCTAGGCATGGATCTTATTTATAGATCTCATCTCTAAATAAGAGTCCATGACCAAGCCCAAAACCTAACTCTAATCTAACTATGCTAGCCCAATCCAATTAATGATTAGTTACTTACTCATAAGGCCCATAAATGGGATTCTAACTTGCTTAACCCAATATCCTTGTGTGTGACCTCATAGGATCCATTCTAGTGGGCTTTGGACTATTTGACTAGCACAAAGATAATTGATCATAGTCTAGCAACAGATAATGACGACCCAAAAGAACGAACTTATTATCTCCACAATATAGTGATCCTTGATATATCTAGTAATTGCACTAATCGAAGACATAATTCCTTCAAAACCACCATTTCCGACCGAAAATCCGTCGGAAACACTTTTCCGACGGAATTTTCTGTCATATGAGGTTCTTAGGCACCGGAAAAATCCGTCGAAAATTTCCAACGGAATAGTAAAACCCGTCGAAAACTTCTGATGGGAATTCCGTCGGAAAGTAATTTTCTGGAATTAAAAAAAAACGCCGCGCCACCACCGGCGTGGCGTATCACCACCTTCACCACCCCAACCCCTCCACTCCAGCCTTATCCCCCACCCCACCAGCCCATAACCCCACCAGCTCCTCCACCCTAATCCCCCACCCACCAGTCCGTAACTCAACCAGCCCCTACACCCCACCGAACCCACTACCCCACTTCACCTAACCCACACCCAAACCTAGATCTACCCTAACCGACCCAACCACCAACTAAACCGACCTAAACTCACACCCCTAAACCACACACCCAAACCACCCAAACTCCCACACACCAAACCACCTAAGCACACCCAAACCACCCAAACTCCCACACCCAAACCACCTAAACCACCCAAACGACCAGCCAACAATCAATTTTTTTTTTTAAAAATAAAAAAAATTAAAAGTCGAAAAACATACCTTATTACCTGAATTTGGCTTATAATTATTGAATTTGGTTTAAATAGGCCAAATTCGACCATGAAAAGTCTAGATCTACACTTTTCATGGTCGAATTTGACCAAAGAAACCATTAAACCCCACCAAGCAAAACACCAAGACAGAATTGGAAAAAGATGAAAGAAGGAGAAGATGGAGGTAGGAGAGAGGAAGAGAAGAAGAACAAGAAGGGGCGGAGGAGAGAGAAGAGGAGGAGAGAGAGGCGGAAGAGAGAGAAAGAGAAGGAGAGGAGGGCGGATAAGAGAGAAAGAGAATAGGGGCGGATGAGAGAGAAAGAGAACATGGGCATTAGGGTTTTAAGAGATAAATGGCCCGTGTTTTTTTATGTATAATTATATATTCCGACGAAATGTTTCGTCGGATATTTCCGACGGAATGTTTAGTCGAAAAACTTATTTTTTCCGACGGATTTTTATTCCGTCGGAAATTTTCGACGGATTGTTAAAATCCGTCGGAATTAACTGACGGAATAAAAATCCGTCGGAATTTCCGACGGAATTTCATGTCCATCGGAAGAAATCCGTTAGAAATCAGCCTTTTTCTAGTAGTGCATTCCACCATATTTCAACCTTCTACATTATAAATTTTAGCTTATTCTTTCTTAATTAAAAGGCTTCAGAATCTTGTGTATGTAACTATTTTAATTAAATAGAACACGAAATAAAAGTATTATAAATACAATATATAAAATTGCTATAGGCATAATATATTATTATATATAGTTGTATAATATAAATTTTTCCAAAAATTAAAGATTTTTTTCCAAAAAGGGAGAAAGGAGTTTTGGAGGGAAAAAACATAATTAGAAAGTGACAATATATAGTTATAGTTATAACTTTATGTGTTAAAGTCAATTTGATGCAATATAACGTAATTATTTTTTTTAGTACTATAAATTAAATCCATATGATTGTAATATATTAGAAAAAAACGAAAATAATATTAATATTAGTAATAAAAATATTTACTTTTAATTATAATATTTAAATAAAATATATATGGAGTATAATTTTATTGACTTAAATAAGTTTGTTGTCAAGATATTAAAAGAAAAAAAATCAGAATGTATTTATTTTTAGAAAATGGTTTTTGGAGAGAAAAAACGACACCAGGAAGTGAGACATGTCATTCCCGATTTCTGTTTTAGTATAATACTAGTTTTTTTCCCGAGCAACGCTCGGATATCCAAAAGATTTTTTTTTAAATTGTACAAAGTATCTATTTATATTATCAAATTAATATAGATTAAATACATTAATGTAGAGTACTTATCTCTAATTTTAGTTTGCTGACATATTATGAATTTGAAATTGAGTGAAAGTCCTTTTTTTAAGTAAACAACGAACAATACATAGGTTCAAGGGAATGTATATAATATAAGTACATTTGATAGATTAACGTTTAAATTATTTATTTATTTATTTAAGTTGTTATTATTATTCTATTTTTAGGTTGTATATTATCTTTTTATTTATTTATTTATTTATTTATTTATTTATTTATTATTAGCTATCTTTTGTTTAGAAAAAGGATTTTTTGGTCGGAAAATTTTTAACGTGAGCACAGCTCGTGTATTTTGGGAATAATGATAGTGATTACTTTAGTATATAATATTGATATTGATTGATGTTATTGATATTGATATTTTTAGGCATTATTGAAGATATATGCCATGCATGTGGATCCTTAATCCTTATGCTTATGGCCTGGATATCCTGTTAACCCTTACTATTTGCTATTGTTGTTGTTGTTATTATTACTATTATAATTGTATATGTTAAATTAATAAATAAAATCTAACTAATCTATTACTCTGCATAAGGAAGATTATAGGAAAACTGCAACTAGGGGAGGTTCTAGGTCGGAGCGAGGTGGTCAACGGAATAGGGCCTCCAAATTTGAGGGGCCCCAAAATTTAGATATATCTAATTAAGTTGGGTATAATTTCATAAGATTGTAGTTGGAGTAGTGGTTAGAGCACTTATGCTTTGTATATGAGATCCGATTTCAAGCCTTAGGGCCATTTTTTTGGGAAATAAAGGGTGCAGCTGTAATGTCGGTTGAGTGTCCAAATCTAATATATATAAATAAAGTAGACATTTTTAGAAAGCATTCGGCGCTCCACATAAGAAATATAATTATTTTGACCAATAAGAAAAAATATTTGTATTTTATTTTTGAATTAAAAAATTAGAATAACACCTAGATAGTAACAAATTAGATTTGCTACATCTAAAATTTAATGCCATGTAGATTAAATAATTATTAAATATAGAAAAAGATAAATTAAATCAATACTATGAGAAATCCAAATAATTTTTTTTTAAAGAAAAGATAAATCTTCAAAGAGATATTTAATTGGGTTCAAATTATAAAAATTATCTTCACGAAAATTTATCTCCACTTCGGATTGATGAGTATAATAATATGTACATATTTGTCCGCAAAGGTTGTTAATATTATTGTGTAAGAAATTACAGTTTATCGATTTTCTCTAAATTTACACGGTTTTAATTTTTGTGTTTGATTTCTTAGATTTATATTTCTAATTTGTTGTTGTTAATGTTTTCTTTCTTACTTTGTATTGATTAGTATAATAGCAAGATTTGCAAGGAGGTTAATTCTATTGCCGAAGAATATCATTGATTTCTCCGAATTTATGTTGGTTTGATTTGATACAAATAAATTTAAATTATTGAGTCAATTTTGAATTTAACTGAAGTAATCAGTTTTGATTCAATCTATGTAGGATTAGTTGGTTTATTTTTGATGAGCATAGTCATTTGTTGGCAGTTGATTAATCGGTGATTGATAATCAAGTATGGTAATTGCAATTCGCATTAAGGTTTGCACTGATTGATGCACTGAACGATGATTTGATCTATGAACCTGTTTGTATGTATCATTCTTTTGATTCTACGTTTTGTTTTGAATTTTTATAGTGCTTATGATAAGAATTAAAATTTATTTTTTTAATTATAATTATAATTAAACTAAATTTGTGATTACTATCGTTATAAATTGTCGGATCACCTACGAATCCAACAAAATTTCGTATCAATACAAAACCAAATGAAGGGAATTTTGTGTTACTGATTTAATTTGTGTCATTTTAATTTATATTATATTTGTAGTTATTTCTTACATTATATTTATTTGGGATACTTAATGATTATATGTTTATGTTTTGTTTACTGAATTTTGTTATTCAGATGTAATTTAATTAGAAATTTAAATTCGAGAAAAAAATAATAGAAAAATCAAAGTACGAGTCGCCTATTTTACGTACTAAAATGATTACATTCATGCGTTAATTTTTTATAAGATTAATGGTATACGTATTTTTAATTATTTTTGTTAATAATACTTCTTACATATATTTATGCGTATCTAATAATTTTTTGCTATTTTTATGAGATTTTATATATAAAAAATCGTGCATTGCACGGGCTTCCATATAGTCTATTAACTATAACTAGAACAGAAGTTGATGACATCATCATTGTCCACGTGTCACTTTCTCAATAAAAATTTTCCTGCCTAAATGTAATGATGATGTCATCTTTTTTATTTATTTATTTTTTTAAAGCTATCATATTTACTGTAACATTTTTGAAAATATTGAAAGCTTCTACATTACAACTAAAATCTATCAATTTATAGTAGGAAATTGAAACAATTTTATATAGCACACTAATAAATGACCTCCTACATTAAACTACGAATTAGACAACGTTGAACAGATACTATATCATAATTTTGATTAAAACAAAAAATTTTAAAATTACAAAATATATGTAATTCTTATTTATATATATTCATGTATAATAGCGATTTATTTTTAAATTGTACAAATTAAAAATAGGCTTTATATAAAAGGTGCATAGCACGGGTTCTAACCTAGTCAAATACAATAAACGATATTTCTCTAGAATCCTTCGCCCAAACCCAAAATTAGACCTTTCCTCTTTTCAAATATTTTTCTCCCAAAAAAATTTCAATCTATCATTCTAATTCCCCAAAAAGCTCTATATTTCCAAAATTAATTTCACACTTAACTATTAAAACATCTTGTTTTCAACATTGTTAATTTACTTTTTGTTAGTATCTTCAATTATTCAATTAACCTACAAATTTTCATCTTCCAAAATAATTTTGCGCATATTAATTCATAATTTCAACAGTGAAATCTTCAATTTTAAGATGAAATCTATACTATATATATATATATATATATATATTAAAAGGCGTTCCTAATAAAGGATACACGCCACGTGTCACCCCTCTCTTCCACTAAGAAGATGCTACATCACTAAGGAGAATTGATACATGTCAATTAAAAAATGTTTATATCAAGGATTGAACTCGGGTCATTATAAAATAAATAAGAAGGCATACCATTTTTGCTATCTAACACGTTTATTTATTATGGCACGAGTTTTTTTTTTTTTTTTGTGCAAATTATTTTCTTCAACTTAATCTATAATAAAAGTATTTAAGATTATTTTTTCAAAAAAAAGTATTTAAGATTAGTATAATACATGAAAACTATAATACAAAGCAGAGAATATTTAACGTATAGACCCGGGCATCACCCGGTGTAGACATCTACTTTTGGCCTCCTGTCCCGACAGGAAGTGCAATGACGATAAATAAAGCCATCTTCGTGTTGGATCAAAGTGAAGAAAACTTATGGATAATTGGTTAAGCCACAAAATGCAAAAGACTAGCCTAAATTAAAGAAAAGCCAAAACAAAGGTCCAATTAACTAAACCCGATCTTAATTAGGCTTAAGCCCGTGCTTAAACCCTAATAATGATAGATTTAGGAGTGTCTAGGTTAAAACTTAGTGCTGCCGCAGAAAAAGCCGCGCGCATCTCACAAAGTCGCGCTTGGCTGCCGCGCGCAACTATTTCAGTTGCGCGCGACACCCAGCGCAACTTCCGCAGAAGATTTGTAATTATTCGAAAATTATACGGAAAATATAAAATCGAATCTTACCATAAAGCCGCACGCAAGACCAAAAGTTGCGCTGCACATAGCAGCGCAACTCTATAACTTGCGATGGGTTGCCGCCACGCGCAACTTCATCTGTTGCGCACGACACCTGCTGCGGCATATTGCTCGAAACCCTAAACCTAATCCTTCTCTATAAATACGAGCTTAAACCGAGGCTTCAACAGACATAAATTAATCTAAAAACTCTAGCGAAATAACTTGTGAACTTGTGCAACCTAGCCCTCTTGTCCTAAACACTCACCATTTTGATACTTTGTTACTACGGTGGAGGTTCCCCAACAAGAAGGTGTCCATAAGTGTTCTAAACGGAGATCTAGCGAAGAGAAGTGGTAAATTCTCGAGCACTTAGTTAAACCACCATTATTTTCTTGATTAAAAGGATTTTAATTAATTAATTAGTGTTGTTTGACCACTTTTAAAATAATTAATTAATCAATTCCACTTTTAAAATAATTAATTAGAGGTCGTACTAGGGCTAGGATGACGATTCCCCTCTAAAAGGAACATTATCTTAGTACCCTTGCTCCCGAACTCATTTCTGGTTTATAGACCAATTTGGGCATGGGTAAACTTATGATTTGTGCTAATTATTCCATGAACTCCACATGGAAGAAAGGCATGAACGAGGTTTATGAGTTTTTCCTAAAACTCATTGGTGACTCCTACTTGTTTCTTACAAAAAAGCGTGATGATAGAATCAATTCTAATTCAAGGTCCCCCAAACAGTCAGGAATTCAAATCCTACTACACCTTAACAAGTGTAAAGTCCTAGGCTTTTAAGTGGCCAAGGGCATTTAAGGAGAGTACCCCTTACAATGAGATCACCCTCCTTAAAGTGGCGACTCCACTGGGGACTTAGAGGTTACATGATTAATTCGTAGTTATGGCCCAAGGTATCCAACACTAGGTTGCCTATGGGTTGTAACGAGAATTAAATTGGATAATCTCTAGTTAGAGAGCGAGACTTGAACGCATAATATCTTCCTTTTTCACAAAAAGTAAAAACCAAATAAGCAAAATTGCATCATGCATAAGCATATCACACTTAAACCATTGGGGATTGGCTCATTGACTAGAGGTTGCCAACACTAGGCGTCTATCCCAAAATCAATAACAATCATCCCACCCATTGAAGGAGTTATGTCTTCGATAAGTGCAATTACTAGATATATCAAGGATCACTATTATGGAGATAATAAGTTCGTTCTCTTGGGGCGTCATCATCTGTTGCTAGACTATGTGAGATGATCTTTGGGCTAGTCAAATGGTCCAAAGCCTGCTAGAATGGATCCTATGAGGTCACACACAAGGGTATTGGGTTAAGCATGTTAGAGGCCCATTAATGGGCCTCATGAGCAATTAACTAATCATGAAATGGATTGGGCTAGCATAGTTAGATTAGAATTAGGTTTTGGGATTTTGACATGGGCTCTTATTTAGAGATGAGATCTATAAATAAGATCCATGCCTAGGGTTGCATGCAAGCAGTCATAATTCACACACAGTGTATTTTGACATCAAGGCAACCAATCCCAAAGACCCTAATTCCTCTCTCTAACTCACGGCTTTCTCTCTCCTCCCCTCGTCCGTACGGCCGGTCACCTTGGTGGCGCGTGTGGTGGTTCGTGGTGGTTCATGGTGGTTCGTTGCTCGCACTTCTCCATAGAAGGTCAATTGAAGGGTTCAATTGCAACTAACTAGCATTAGTGGAGGTCTTAATCTGTGCTCGTGGACCAAGTAGAGGAATCACGCTTGAGGTTCTTTATCTCCCAATGTTCTTGCTCGATTGCACGTGGAATCACGCTTCAAAGGTACGATTATATGGTCTTTATGTGTTATGCATTAGATCTTGGGATTAGGTACTGCATGAATATGATTCATGTTTATTTCCGCTGCGTAGTACCTATAAACCCCTATAGTGGTATCAGTTAGCCTATTGCATTTACGCATATTGATTATAATTCTTTGATAGTCCACAATTTTAATTCAATTAGGAGGGAAATTAATTTAATTATGGTTCAATTATTATTTTTAATGTGATTAATTAAACTTTTGGAATCGATTAAATGTGATTTAATTATGCTCAAATAGCCATGAAGATGACCGTTTTTAGCCCTAATATGTTCAAAAATTTCGAACCCCCTAACCCTAAATTTCGAATTTTTCGAAAATCCTAGCCCTAAAATATGATTTTTGTGCTTGATTTTGATTTAATTCGATTTGTTTTATGTTTCATAATTTTAATCGGATTGATTTATGCATAAAAAACGTTTTGTGTATGATCATCAATTTAATTTTAAAAGTTAAAATTAAATTGGGATTAATTTTATGATGAACCCTAATTTTAAGATTGAATGTTGATTTAATTTTAATTTTTGGACTGATTTGATTTAATTTTAATAAATGTTATTTTAATTAAATTGAACACAAAAAAAAAAGGTTTTGAGGCCGGCAGCCGCGGCGGCTGCCGACCTGGTGGCAGTCCAAGAGGGAGGGAGCGGTCCAAGGTGGCTGTGGGCAGCAGCGTGCAAGCGTTGCACGGCTGCTGCCATGGCTACCAGTGCTGCTGCCACGCTGCTGCCCTTGCGGCAGTGGCTGCTGTTGGCAGCCAGCCACCGTGGCTAGCTTCGGCTGGCCAAGCACGGTGGCCGATGTGGTGGTACACGATTTTTAAATTTTTTTTCTTAAAATTATTATTATTATTTTATTTTAAAAATATTTCAAGATAAATATGATTTATTTTGGATGAGATAAAATATTTTGAAAATATGATCTTTTATTTTTAAAAGATAAAATTGGTTTTATTGGGATAAAATCTTTTATTTTAGGATAAAATCAAATATTCAAAAGTTGTTATATTTGATATTATCCATATTTAAAGTTGTTAAATTGGTAATTATTCATAATTAAAGTGGTTAATTTTGGATAAGATTTGTTAGGATATTCTGAGCATATTCCAAAAGGATAATAATTGATTTAAATAATGTGATTATCCCATAATTAATTTTGGATATAATTGATTTAAAATTTTGTGCAAGTAATTAGGATAGAATTTCCTAACTTTGTTAGGATAATCTTTGAGGATAAATATGATTTATTTTTTAAGATTAAAATAAGATTTGATTCTATCTCATGACTAATTTAGAATATATGGTATTTTATTTATGGTCATGAATAATATATGATATTATCTAATTGCATTAATTAAAAATATGAGATATTTTGGTGCCATGTTTCCTTAATTGTGAACATTCGATGTTGTAGTTTAGGAAAGCATGATGAGTGATTTATTATGTGGCAATTTTATAATATATGATGTTATTTATTGCTATATAATGACTAGTATGGCCCAGTAGATTACTAAATACGATCTGCGCATCGTGATGTATTTTTGTAATCTTAGTACGGTCTACGTACCGTTAAAGTATTTTTGTAATTTTATTTCATTTTATTTAAGTAGTAGATATAATAGAGTAAAATTACAGGTTGCAATTAATCCAAGTAGCCCATGAAGTGAAGGCCCAAAGGAGCAAGGTGGATAAGATCCATGAAGGTCCAAGTGGGAGCATTTACTTTGTTAGCTTTCTTAGGATTAGGGGCCATGCTATGTCTTGTTTATGCATTCAGTTTATTATGCATGTTAGATTTTATTGATGTTTTGTGATGATGCGCTTGAGTTCACTATTTAATCACAACATAATAAATATAGGTCCCAGTAATATTGAGGTTGCTTTTTTAATTAAAAACCTGATGAAACCTTCGATATTTATGATAGGTCATGCCTCAGCTGGGTGTCATATTATATCTTAGGGGAGTGGGGGTAAATCACGTTTTACAATTTTAATTGGTTATACTCAACAAGGTTACCTAAAGAGTTTAGAACCTTGAAGCTAAGGGTAATAATTAAACATGTGATGGTTAATTATTCAACCAAGAGTTACAAAGAGTTGTAATCAATAAAGAGTTTACTCACCTTGAAAATGCAATACTTGATGGTAGGGCCTCAGTCCAGTCAATTATTGCACAAATAAAGGATATTGGAATCATTTTATTCAATAGGGATCAATTAAAATTGAATAAATGCTTTAAAGTTGCCAATTTAATTCGTTTATGGCACTTTAAATTTTATTAAACATAACTGAATTTTGCGTTTACTTACAAGTAACATGTCGTTCTAATTTTATTATTATCTCCTCGATCGAAAATAAAATTGAGAAACGTTCTCAAAAGGTTAAAAGATAATCCATAAACCTATATTCCAATTTTGCTAAGATGGTTCTAAAAGGCAAGTTTTAGAAATCCATGTCACATGTCTAAGGTTGGTTTTATTCAAAATGTTTGAGTAAAATGCCAACACATCTTCATTTTGAAAAGTGTTTCAAGGGATATAATGAGATGGGAGGTACAAACCCTCTAAAAGACAAGTATAAAAGTCCAATAACATCTCTTATCTTCAATATGATTGAATATAAGGAAGTGATTGAAAATCTCTATGATCAAAAGTTGATCAAATGACGCTATTCTTCATCCACTTTATGTAAGAGTTAAATAGTTGATTAAACTCTAATATGAATGATGATTTAATAGACTTAGCAAAATCAGGAAATGTGCTTAAAGTAGTTAAGCAAAGCATCATTTTGAACCTAAGAGAAGTGTTCTAAGTGGCTCAAATGGGAAAGGTTTAGGAATATATGAGGATTGCATTAAGAAGTTATGGGCCAAGAAATGCAAACAAGTTGCTACTTCTCAAACCTAGAACTACTTACATGCTAAAAGTTGTTATGAATAACAAATGTTTCAAATTAAATGGACCAATTCCAATTGATTAGAAACTACCTCATATAGTTGGAAGGTAAAAGAATGGAAATGTTCCAATTTAAGAAGTATATTATAGAAATTGATTTAGCACATTGATACTTCTTGGACATATGATGTCTTGTTTAGTTCTCTCATTGAGAATGAGATTGAACTAAATGAAGAAGTATGGCTAAAGGAGAAATAAATCTACAAGTTTAGAAGAAAATGTTGCTACTTCACGAGTAGAGTCTACGAGTCTGGAAACAAAAGTTGCAACTTTACAAGTAGAGCCTATATTTCACCTTACCTTGTTATTGGCTAAAATTAAATAAATTTTATTCATTCTTGCCATTATCAACTCACCATTCAATGTTAGTAATGTCTAAGCATCGAAGATTCAAAAACGTGGAATAAATGTTATTCTATGCTTCATTGAGTCATAATGTGTTTTGAGATTGCTAAATAGGTTCAAAGTTCTATATGATAGAAATAATTAAACCATTTCTATATATATAAATTGTGTTTAAAATTTCAATTAATTCGAATGAAAAATGAACATTGCATGCGAAAGATCCAAAGGGATATACTTTCAATATCATTGGATTATGAATCCATTGATATATGTAAATATCATTCTAATTTGAAAGTATTGACAAAGTCTCCATTTAGAGAAATGATGATGAGAACTCAAGGTCGAATACATATCGATGTAAGAAAACCAAAGGTTCAAAGGCTAGAGACGGACAATGAAACTTCATTTGTGATATGATCACATGTGCTTAGCTGAAGCATAAGAGTGAAAATTTTGAAAAGTTCAAAATGTTCAGTATGAAGTTCAGTATCAACTTGACAAGATAATGATTACATTACAATATGATTGTAATTGTGAAAATTTAAGTCAAGACATATACTTGGCAACACATTAAAAGTATTGCGATATGATCGTAATAATGAGATTTTTAAGTCAAGACTTTGATGAACATCCAAGAGTTGTGAAATCGTTTTACGACAAACTCCAAAAGAAAACCTTGTGAAGTGTTTATGAAGGGAGCTATCAATCTATATAATACATATTTTGATAATGGATAAAATTACCTATCTTCCAACCATTGTTCAAGGGATATACTTTTAAGATAAGCTACAAAACTAAACAAACTACATAAGTTAAATCAAATTGTAGCAAAGACTTCATATGTGATATGGATAAGAAATGTTCTTATTAAGTCTTTCTACAAATCAAGGAATAAAAGTTGTATTAAATCGTTTAATGCATGATCAATTCCTATACAAAGCACAGGGTACTACGACACAAATCATACTTAGCACAAAATGTTTGTTGCTCAAATAGGTACCCTTATGGAAATTGTTCCAAGAGGTCAAGTGGGAGTATTATAAATCTCGAAATAGTTCGAGAAAAGCAACAAACAAACATGGCTCAAACCAGGGTTGGTTCACCCTATGCTAAATATATATGCCTCCTCAAAAGGAAAGTGGGTTGGTTCACCCTATGCCTCCTCAAAAGGCAAGTGGGTTGGTTCACCCTATGCTAAATATGCCTCCTCAAAAGGCAAGTGGGAGTATAAGAATCTTGAAAAGTTCGAGAGCCTTGAAAGAGTTCAAGAAAAGTGATTCGAAAATCTCGAAGAAATTTGAGAAATAATCGAATCAAAGCAACAATATGAGCATGATTCACCTCATGTTACAAATGACAACGCGTGGCCTCATTAAGTGTAATGGGAATAATAACCATGTGTCAAAGGTATTACATTCCAAGTGCAAATCCTCTATTGTCGTTTCTCATTGAAAACTAAACAAAGTTGTTGTATGAGTTTCAATTGTTGCATCAAAACCCACTATGATGACTAGCATGTGTAAAATTTAGCCAAAGAAATATGATTTCATATTGACTAAGAGTTCTAAAACATTCGTTTTGGAACATGATGATTATGCAAGTAATAAAGATGATTTGACAAGTTATGACTCCAAGTGGTTTAAAAACCAGGAAATCTGAAATAGATTCTAAGTCTGTAAGCAAGTGTATGACACTTGAATAATTTGCCTAATTGGGTGAGACCCATTATAAGCAAAACAGACAAGAAAGAAAAATGTTTTCTAACTAAGCAAAGACTTGTTAATGGATTAAACAAATTCATAGTATGACTGTGATTGCGATGAAAAATTTATATTAGTCATGTTGCAAAGATCTATTAAAGATATTTTAGTGATTACTACCTTATAAGATTTGGTAGATGGACTTCAAAACACTTTATTGAAATTGTTCATGAAAGAAGATTTGTATATGATACAATCAAAAGTTTGAAGATCCAATAATCCTAGGGATGCATAGCATCATGGAGTTAGTGTTCTTAATTTTGTGAGTAAATCAAATCGTTTGATGTTCTCATAAAATGAAGAAAAGGTCTTGTGTGTACAAGATGTTTAGTGGGAGCTATGAAGTCTTCTTGGTCTAGTATAAAGAGCAAATTATTCATTGTTTGAAGAGTCAAGTGATGGGTAGTGCATTTTGTATGAAAAACCTTGAAGAGGATGATGAGTACATTTGGGATTCAAGATCTAAAGAGATAGGTCTAGATAGATGTTTGAGTTTGGTTAAGAATCTTATATTGATAAGATTCTTATAAGGTTCAACATTATATTGAAAGGAGTTTCAATCCCATGTAACATGAGACGTTGCTTAATGATTCAATGCTTTGAGAAAGGTTGATGAAATTAAGGTTTTGAGTGATGATCCTCATGCAATATGCAAAGGATGCATCATGCATGTCATGGACTATACTCGTCTATTTGATTCACTTGTTTTAGAACAAGTGATAATAGGTTTCAATCGAAATCCAATGTGATGTTGATACAAATTAGAAATTTCCAAAATTCCTAGTATAGTCCATGACTATGATGCATGACATGTTCCATCGAAATACATAATTACATGGTTCAATCTAATCACTTATGCCTTTGATAAGTGCAATTACTAGATATATCAAGGATCACTATTATGGAGATAATAAGTTCGTTCTCTTAGGGCGTCATCATCTGTTGCTAGACTATGAGAGATGATCTTTGGGCCAGTCAAATGGTCCAAAGACCGCTAGAATGGATCCTACGAGGTCACACACAAGGGTATTGGGTTAAGCAAGTTAGAGGCCCATTAATGGGCCTTATGAACAATTAACTAATCATGAAATGGTTTGGGCTAGCATAGTTAGATTAGAATTAGGTTTTGGGCTTTTGACATGGGCTCTTATTTATAGATCTCATCTCTAAAGGTGTGGTGGTTCGTGGTGGTTCATTTAGAGATGAGATCTATAAATAAGAACCATGCCTAGGGTTGCATGCAAGGAGTCATAATTCACACACAGTGTATTTTGACATCAAGGCAACCAATCCCAAAGACCCTAATTCCCCTCTCTAACTCACGACTTTCTCTCTCCTCCCCTCGTTCGTACGGCCGGTCACCTTGGTGGCGCGTGTGGTGGTTCGTGGTGGTTCATGGTGGTTTCCTTGCTCGCACTTCTCCATAAAAGGTCAATTGAAGGGTTCAATTGCAACTAACTAGCATTAGTGGAGGTCTTAATTTGTGCCCGTGGACCAAGTAGAGGAATCACACTTGAGGTTCTTTATCTCCCAATGTTCTTGCTCGATTGCACGTGGAATCATGCTTCAAAGGTACGATTATATGTTCTTTATGTGTTATGCATTAGATCTTGGGATTAGGTACTGTATGAATATGGTTCATGTTTATTTCCGCTGCGTAGTACCTATAAACCCCTACACCCATATCACCAACAAAATGTTGGGAGGGCGATGTCATGGGTCAACACGTTGAGTGATTGATTTATGCATCGTTTCTTAAGGTGTGGTACCTTTGGACACCCAAGTCTATTTTGACCTTAGAATGACATTGCGTGAATCTTGACTTATAACATGCTTATGTGATTATGTGACTATGTGCAACGTGTTAGGATAATCTTTTTTTTCTTTTTTTTTTACTTTGGTCTAGGTTCCCAATTACAAAGTTGTCTCTTCGTGATTTAGCGTCATATTCAAAGGATAACAAAAAACAAAGAAAAAAAGGGGTCAAATAAAAAATTCGATTAAAAAAAATGCTCGAATTAAAAAAAAAAATACTACGAGCATTGCGCGACCCCTCCCAACGCAAGTTATTTTGTTGCGCGCGACAGCTGCGCACAACTTAGTAACTTGCGCGCGCCCACTGGACGAGTCAGTTTTGATTTCTCAAAAAATAGATTGACTCGTCCGAACAATATCTTCATTGAAGAATTGTTAAGGGCGATGTTATCCGTTTGAGTATATTTTGCGTCTTTTTTTTCTTTTTCCTTTCAAAAGCAAGCGTATTGATTTACTTATCCTTTCATACTCCTTTAGGGCCGGTTTTCAAGCTTGGGAAAGAGGACCCCCGGGCACTCGCATTCTACGTTTACCACCCAAAGATCAACCCCTTTCAAACCACTTTCCTTCAACAACTAATCCTAGTCCAACAACAATGACAACCGTCGAAGAACTTCAACAAAAGATTCTTCGTATGAGAGAGGAAAAGGCTCAAGAGGTCGAGGAGAGGAGAATTAAGAAGATGGAAAATGCTGAAAAGAAAAAAGTTGAAGCATTAGCCTTACAAGAAAAGATGAAGCAACTATCCATCAAAGAAAAGTCGTTAGAGAAACTAGTTCTTCGTTCTACAATGGGGAACAAGTACTTTGACACGGAAAAGTTTGCTCCTCCCCCAAGACTTGCTTTACTAGAAAAGTTCGTAGCTACGGACTTGCCAATATTTAAAGTGACCAATAATCCACAAAATCACTTAATGTGTTTTACTGGCACTATGGCACTGAAGGGAGTTGATCCTAAGCTCTATGCTTTGACTTTCTTTTTATCACTAGACTCAACCGCGAGAGAATGGTACTATGGGCTAGATCCAAAATTCAAAGCAAAAAGGGAAGATGTAGTTTCGGCTTTCATCACCCAATACGAAAGTAACATAGAGTTCAAGTCAACTTTACGTGAACTCGAGATGTTTAAGCAAGGAGACAATGAAGGTTTCCTTGCTTTCTATGGTAGATGTCGAGAAAAGGCGTCCCACCTTGCCCAAAGGCCTCCTGAACTCGAGTTAGTACAAAAATTCATTGACAATTATCATGAAAATTACAACAAACATCTACGTTACCTTGGTATAGATACTTTTCAAAAGCTCTATTCTGTGGCTAGCTACTAGGATTGAAGATGATCTTGCTAAGGAAAAAGCAAACAAACCTCATTATCATCATCAACCTAAGAGTAACTACAAGAAGGGGAATGATAATGCATCATCCTTAATTGACGTATTTGCAACCTCCATGCAATACAGTTGTAGACACCCAAATGTGTCTCCCCAAAACCAAACCCAGTGATGAGTACCTTTCATGTCATTTTATTTTCAAACAAAGAGAAAGTGTGAAAAGTTTAGTGATGAGAATGTTTTTATTAAAATATCTTTTCTTTCCGTTTTTGAAAATATTTCTTTTCTTACCTTATTTTTGAAAAACGTGCATTCTAGTTTAGTTTGGACCATAATAAGGGTCCAATAATGGTGTAGTTGTATGGGGTTTGAAAAGACCTTTCCAACGATATATTATAAGCCCAATTCGGATGAATAATGAGGAAGTTATGGCCAAAATACTAAATTAGGCCCGATTTGGTTTTTATATGCGGCCCAATGATCTAGAGGAGGGCCTATTATTAATTATCATTCCTAAAGCTCTATTAGGATTGATTATAGTCTTCTAGAATATTCTAGAAGATTCTTTTAAATCCTAATGGAGTTAGGATTGATAATTATGTTTTAAAGAGTTTGAAATTGAATAAAACTACCCCTTTTTAGAATCCTTATTTTGTACGAAGTGGAATATATTAAGATTTAATTTAGTGCCTCATAATCTTTATCTGAATTTTATATGGTTGGATAGATATTGAAATTTTCTTTCCAATGATATATTATAATATTAAATCCAAGCTATAACGAAAAAGATATGAATGAGACATGAAACTCTATCCAAAACTGATACCCTTCCACTTTTTCGGTCATATATTTTAATCAACAAAATACTTTAATCTTATTCTAATTGGGTTGGAAATTAGACTTCAAGAGCTTTCCAACGACATATTATATGCCTTATTTGGACTTCCGGATCAAAAGATATGATAAAAACGAAAACGTGTGAAATTGATTATTAGCTCCTGACGCTAAGCATTAGCGCCTGACGCTAAGGCTTGGCGCCTGGCGCTAACCTTCAGCGCCTTGCGCTAATTGCCAGCGTTGGCTCTAATCAAGTTTTATTTGCGTAAGAACTCTGTTTCGATTTTTTATCTTTTTGGTTGATTTTCTCTATAAATAGCCTTCTAAAAACTCCGTTTTAAATCATCAATTCTTATTCTTTCTAATTCTCACCAACTCTCATCAAGATTCTCTTGATTACTCTCTCTCTCTCTCTCTCTCTTTTCTAAACTAGCCTTCTCTCAAATACAAAATTCCGTATTCATTAGACTTAGATACACCTAGCCAAGTTCGAAGTTGCCTTCGCCCTAGACGTGAAAGGTTTTAATTTCTGAGGGTTTGGTCCCAAATCTCTCTTTCAATTATTTAATTTAATTGTTTAGTTTATTATTTTCCTTGAAGTTACTA
Organism: Chenopodium album; assembly: GCF_948465745.1. NCBI lineage: Eukaryota > Viridiplantae > Streptophyta > Magnoliopsida > Caryophyllales > Amaranthaceae > Chenopodium > Chenopodium album. The sequence goes on from NC_137850.1 coordinate 38,108,152, forward strand.
ATGTGTGTATTTTGTTATTAGAAAGAGGTACGAGGCATCCAAGTAAGTACTTTAATGGTTTAATTGATTTTATGATATATAAATCATGCTTAGATTGTTATTTTAATTCCTAGTATCATGTTAGGATGTTTTCCTTAATTTGATGTTTAGGGCGACAACAATAAATTCCTAGTATCATGTCTAGGGTAACTCTAATATCAAGTATGATTAAAAGTATGATGCCTTTTATTTTCTTCCTAATATTTATGATTGTTAGTATCATGTTAGGGTTAAAGCTTTGATTTTTATTGTTTAGTGACATGCTAGGGTTTGTTATTAATCTTGTTAGTATCATGCCTAGGATCTTGCTATCATTATGCTTTATTGTTAACATGATTATTATGATTATTTTTATAATTATTATGATTAATATCATGTTGCTTGATATATTTATTGTTATTGCTTGATCACGCCTTTTATGCTTGTTTAAAGGGAATTTGTACTTGTAATCACGCTTAATAAGATAATTAATAATCTTATTTAGGGTTAATTTGATTATAATTCAAGTGATCACCAATAATAGTTTTATTTTTGCATTAAATTCAACCAACATAGATTAAACAGGTTTAGGTTAATCCTATTGATTGTATGTTAGTCAGAAAGCGCACATGAATACGATCAAAATAAAGTAGAGGCCTATTATTAGGGCAGGTTCAATCTCTTTTAGGTTGGATTTGTACCTTCATCCCCGAACTACCAGTCATGGTTCAAGACTTATTGGAGTTGACGATCTCCTGGATCGTTAAGGGGTGTAACCTTCACCTCGTGAACGGTTTAGAAGTTCCTAAAACTTGTTGGCGACTCTTTTGCTCTATCTTCTTTCCCTTTGGACGCCATCGTACTTTAGTGTATGATCACAGTGGGGTTCAAGTTAGGGGTAATGCTTGAAATATTCCCCACAACAGTAACACTAATCGATATGATGATCCTAGGAAAATATGGACAAAAGAGAGAAAATTTACTCCATTTCCTATAAGCTATAAAGAATTGCTAGAAAAACTAAATGAAAAAGGCTTACTTGCCCCAACAGGGCCAACACCACTCACTCCACCAGAAAAAAATTTCCTCAATGGAATGGTAGTGCTTATTATGCTTATCATAGAGGCGTTGGACACGATACTGAGCGTTGCTATGTTTTAAAGCACAAAATACAAGATTTAGTAGACGACGAGAGAATTCCCACGCCTAAACCTAACAATAATGCAACCCCCTTAGGGTTGTTTCACATCGAGGAAGACCATATGGGAAGTGACACGTTCAATCCTTTAGACTATATCACACCCATAGGAGAACATCTATCCACAATACTCATAGGGGCAACTAATGAAGTATGTGGACTATGGGACGACGACTTTCAAGACTTATATGTCTCTAAGTATGCCGCCGTCCCACCTCCATCTTGTTTGCAAAATGAAACAAATGGAGCGCTTGATTGGGATCATTTCTTGGGGAAATCGCAAGATTCATCGAATCTCTCCTTGGATGAACAATGGCATCAAGCACAACTCATGGAGCATCTTGAAATGAAGGCACATCCTAAGCCTCTAGAAGAAAGTTGGTTTATGAGTCCTATGACTAACCAAAATGAGATAGATCATTTAACTCGTTCTGGGCAAGTCTACCAAGCACCACCACCAAATGGACCTTCGACCACAAAAAATCAAACTCAAGGTCAAACACAAAATACAATACCACCTCCACTTGAGGTAGAAGATCCATTGGTCAAATAACTTAGCCAATCCAAGGCGAATGTTAGCATTTGGGAACTCCTAAGTATTTCTAAAGAACATAGGAATTCTCTCATGAATGCTCTAACCGCTTTGTCTGTAAGTACAGACACAACCCCTCAGGATCTCGTTAGCTTTCTTACTAGCGAAAAATCCGACAAGTCAATCGTTTTCACTAATGATGATTTGCCTTTAAAGGACATTACCCACAACAATGCGTTATACTTAACTGTGAGATGCAAGGGATACAACATCCCTATAACTTTGGTAGACAATGGGTCGGCTGTAAACATATGCCCATTACGAATGACAAAATACTTAGGCCTAAATAAAAAAAAATTCCAATCAACAAAACAAAGCATAAGGTCCTATGACAATTCGAGAAGATCGGTGTGTGTAATTGTTAAGCTACCAATTACCACAGGCCAATTCAAAAGATGGTTGAATTTCATGTTATGGACATAAAACCTACATTCAACCTTTTACTTGGACGTCCTTGGATACACGAGCTTGGTGCAATACCATCCTCACTTCATCAAATGATTAGGTTGAACTATCAAGGGCTTCCTATGACTATACATGCTTCTCCACTCAAAATAGCAATAAATGATCAATCACTCTTAGAAATAAACCATGATAATGATGAAGAGGACATGTGAGGATTTGCCGTGGAGCCAATATTCACAATTGAAATGGAAGAAGACTTGGAAGAACCATTCAAGCTTGATCCATATTCCACTCGGATAGTAAATAATATCTTACTCAAGAGTAGTTACTTCCTAGGATGCCTTTGGGAATAGGAATGAAGAAATCTCTCTTACTTCCTATCCCAAAGAAAAGCTTCTCCTTCGGATAAGGATATAAACCAACCAAAGAAGAATTGGAGTCTCACGATGCCAAAAACAAAGCACGTAGAAACAATAATAAGAAATGGATAATCACTTTACTCCCATCCTATCAACGAACCCTTAAAGGACAATTCATTAGGGAGGGAGAAGATTACCCATGCTACGACTTTCCAGAACCATTAGTTTTGGAAGGAATCAAGAAGCCTGAATTTGAGATATTTCATAATTGCTACTTCTTGGATGACGATCTTAGTCGTTAAATCAAAACACCCAACTCTAGGGTGCTATGATGGGCAAGCATTTAACTTGCTATTTGGACTAGAGCAAAATCATGTCGCAATAATGACCAATCAAAACGCCATTCAAGATGAAGCCTTTGACCCAACTGTAGGCGTTGTTCGAAATGCGCCTACGTTAAAAGCATGTGTGAATATGCTTGAAATTCATAGGAAGTGGGATTTGACATAATACGATTAGGGACAAATAAAGTAGGGAGCCGCCAACAAGTTTTTAAGGAACATGTAAACCGTTCACGGATCATAAAAAGGCAACCACGATAAGGGACAACGATATGCAACAACGATTGACCCGTGAAGGTTACACCCCATTCATAATCCATGAGATTACTAACTCCATATGGTTCCGAACCACGAAAGGAGGATCGGGGATGATGGTACGAAGTGAGTCATGGAGTCACATTCGCTCGTATTGGCCTCTACTCGATTCTTATTGTGAAAAGTGATTCTTGCGATCTCAAAGGCATGCAAACAAAATATTCAATTTGCTCCAAACTATTATTAAGCTAAATTGATTTAATATTAATGCAACACATAATTCTAAAATATTAGTGATCACTTGATTTAATAACAAGATTAAAAAGGAACCTAAACCGGTTGTCCAAATTATCTTATTAGGCGTGATTTTCAATTACATATTCCCTTTAAACATGCAATATAGTGATTAATAATAACAATAGAATAAACATTAATATTGGAAGCAATTTAACAATAATTCCAACAATCGTTAGAAAAATAATAGAAATAAAAGGAACATGATTCTTACTTTGATTATGTTTGTTTGCAAGTACAAAATAATAAACGAGTTAGTAACTTCAAGGAAATAATAATAAAACAATAATTAAATTAAACTAAATAAAGTAGAGTTAATTTGGGGCCAAACCCTCAAACAGTTCTACCTTTCACGCCTTGGCTTAAGGACAGAACCACGAGTAAAGTATGGACTCCTGAGAGTGGTTGAAGAAGGAATTTTGAAAGAATAAGGGGTAGACTAGTGTTTAGGCTAGAGCATAGAAGAGAGAAAAAACTAGAGAATTAATTGATGCCCCGTACATTAGAAATGAGGGGGTATTTATAGAGAAAATGTGCTGAGGGAGCACACAGAACCCTAAAATCATAAAAACCCTAAAAAAGTATCCCGTGACACGACAAACTGTACCATGACACGGGAAGTCCCACCGTCAGATGGGAAACATTCCCGTGACACGGTGCAATTTTCGAGTGACGCGGAAAATTTTTAGTAAACGGGGAAGAAAACGCGTTAAGGGTTTACGCGAAAAGGACACAGAAATTCCCGTGTCACGGGAAATCCCACCGTTAGACGGGAAAGATTCCCGCGACACGGTGGATTCCTGTCGTGGCGCGGGAATTTTTAGTCCGCTTTTCCGTCTAAATACATTTTTAACCCTAATTTCGTTCAACATTTTAAATGGCGATTGATAATTTCGGGCCTTTTTCTGATTTATTATTATTTGGGCTAAAATAAGAAAATAAGCAAATAAAATAAATAAAAGGTTTGGGCCAAAAATAAATAATAAAACAATAAAATTAAAAAAGGTTTGGGCTAAGATTAAATAATAAGTTTGGGCTAAAATTAAAACTATGCTTTTACCAAACATCAAGACTAATCCATGGATTGTTCAAAAATACGAATTTAATCAAATACGATTTTTTAAGCACTCTCGGGATTAAATACTGAACCCGACCAATAGTGGCGGTGAAAGGTTGTTCATCATCGGGTTTGGGTTTTGGTGAGACATTTTTAGGTGTCTACAGAAGCCCCCACTTTGACTGAGTTTGTAGAAACGTCAGTTTCGAAAACGATAGTCAAAGTAATTGATAGGGATAGAGAATGATTTAAGACGTTCTGCGATCCTAAATCACTCTATATACGCCGATACCTGCAGAAAAATGTTAATTCCACGGATAAAAGGGTAAAAGGATAGAATACGTATCTGGCACCAGTGTATCGGTGACAAATGAGTTTGGCAACTTCCTATGCTTGAAGGAATCCACCGGATGACGTTTGTTGAAACGCTTTCCATGCCTGAGGAAAGCCGACTGAGGAGTTTGGTAGTTTTCTAAGCCTGAAGAAACCTACCGGATGATACTTTCCATGCACGAGGAAAGTCGACGTATGAATTTGGTGTCATTCTATGCTTGAAGAAATCCACTGATGATGCTTTCCATGCTTGAGGAAAGCCGACAAAGGAATTTGGCGGTTTTCTATACTTGAAGAAAAATCCACCGATAACGCTTTCCATGCTTGAGGAAAGCCGACTTGGCGGTTTTCTATACTTGAAGAAAAATCCACCGATAACGCTTTCCAAGCTTGAGGAAAGCCGACTTGGCGGTTTTCGATACTTGAAGAAAAATCCATCGATAACGCTTTCCAAGCTTGAGGAAAGCCGACTTGGCGGTTTTTCTATACTTGAAGAAAAATCCACCGATAACGCTTTCCATGCTTGAGGAAAGCCGACTTGGCGGTTTTTCTATACTTGAAGAAAAATCCACCGATAACGCTTTCCATGCAAGTGTATGATGGTTCGATTATCCCCGAACGTGGGCCACAGATGATTCACACCTTCAAGTCGAATATCTGACCATATTAGGTGCTTAAAATATCGACAAAAATTGACTTTAATGCTTCTAGGGGCAATATAGTAATTTTGGTACCCTCCAAACGTCAGTTAGAATTTTCCGCATAATTTTACTGAAAAATTAACTGTCCAATTTGTGCGGAAAACCGTGCAATTTTGGTCAAAATGCCAGGAATATTCGCTGATAGCTTTAAGGAATATGCAGGGCAGACGCAGGACCACCGTGTCACGAAAAAGGATTTCCGTGACACGGCAGGGATCCCCAGTCCAAACCACGTGTGCCATGTCAATATGTTATCGTTACATGGTAACGGAAGCCGTCGCACGGGAAATGGGATGTAACGAGATGCTTTTTTAGCTTTGAATTCAAGCTGCTCTCTGCCATTTTCTTGCTATTTTCGCACTTACTCTTCTCCATTTTCTTTTTTTCTTCTGCTCAAATTACCGAGCCACGGCAAGGATCACCGGCGCTCGGAGTTTTTTCTCGTCAGACGAAGTTCTCTTCCGTGGCGCGGCGATTCTGCTGGTTCGTATTTCCGTTTCTTTTTTTCTTCGCTGAAATTTTGCTGCTGCTCGTTTCTGCGTTTGTTGTCGCCGTCGCCTGAGGTTGCCGCTGCTACTGCCGGAGTTCCGCTACAACCCAAGCTCACCGTGACACTGGCCGGTCTTAACGGTTGTTCGAGCTTTTGGAGCTCAAATCTTCATCAATTTTGCTTTAATTTTTTGCTACTTTCCTCATTTTCGATTCTCTACAAGGATCCATGTAAGTTTCCTTTGATTTTTGTCTCAAATTTGCTTCAAACGAATAATTTCATGTAAAAACCCTTAAAAATTGCATATGTGTGTATGTGTGTTTGTGAGCGATTTGAGACAAAAATTGCAAGATTTGGTGAAGAATTGAGCAAATCACCATTTTTGGTACTACTTGTGGTAAATGGTGTTCCTTGTTGTTCATGTTGTTCTTTTGCACTTGAAATGATGACATGTTGGTTGTAGATCTTGTAAAATATGCTATGACGCGTCGATCTATTATTTTTGAGACATGTTTTGTATTGTATATGTACTACATTGTCATGGAGAACATAGTATCATGCAATTAGGAGAACATAGTATTAGTTCGTCATGGAGAAACTAAATACTATATATAATTCCATTATTTTGCCAATTTTTAGCCTTGAGGTAAAAATTTAGCGTATAATGCAATAAATAACTAAATAACTTAGGAAGTGATGCTAAGTATTTAGATTTTTTTATAAAAATGCAACTCGATATAAATAACTAAATGTCTTCGGAAATGATGCTAAGCATTTAGATTTTTATTTTTATAATAGCATGCCTAGACGATGGGATCGCGATCTTTGTACCCATGGCCAGCGTCAGGCTTTCCGGGAGGACACTCCCACGATTCCCGAGGGTATGGATGACGACGCCTTAGAGTCTGAGCCTCGGGCCTCTACAGGTAGAGGTAGGTGGGTTCCACCCCCGTGGACCAACGACCAGTTGGTTTTCTGTCGTAAGAACCACGTTTCTCATCGCCCACTTGCCGGCGTAGTTGACGGCACGCTTCGCCACCACGGTTCTGGAGTCGGAGATTTGATTCCTCGACTTCATCGAATTATCACGAGGGATCCTGCTACGAACGCCTTATGGGAATCAGCTGGTTTAGTGGACTTTTATTCAGCGATCGTAGGGTTTCGCAGCCCCCGGGGTTGTGGTGCGACAGTCGTTCGCGCATTGTTGGAGTATTTTTGGGATACTACCAACACCTTTCACTTTACTTTGGGGAAGATGACAGTGATCCCTCTGGACTTTAGCATGATTAGCGATTTATGCTTCACTGACCGGGCCGTAGCACAGATGTCTGATCTTTCTTGGGGAGCGGCTGAGGCAACTGATTTGTTAGGTTCGATCGTTCAGCATATCAGGACCCAGCCAGTGTCTCGAGGTGGTCTTAGGAGCGGGCGATCAGAGTTGGCTTCGGTTCTAGCCCGTGGTTTTGACACGGAGTAGACATCAGCTGAGCAGCGAGTGCGGATCTTCATTTTGATTCTCATTTCCATGACTCTTTCTCCTGATAGGAGTTCGCGTGCACTCCTTTGCTACCTCCCTTCTTTAGTCACGATCAGTGAGATAGGATCCTTCAGCTGGGCCAGCCTTGGAAATGCCGACCTTCTCTTGTCGTTACGTCATGGCTGTAGGCAGCTGAACGACGAGTCCCCTGTCACTGTCTACGGTTTATGGAGAGTCGTAGAGGTGACGATTCTTTCCTCTTTTTGTTTTACTTTAATTTGTTCGACTCATGTGCTCAAAGATTACTTTTCATTGCAGTTATGGTTCTACGAGTACTTCCTAGGATTGGCTCCTCAACGGCATCGTGGAGCGGTTCATGACTTCCCTGTCGGGGCCAGTTGGCGTGACCGAGGAGAGTCACGGGTGGAGTCTGTCTCTGCGCTGCGCGGGCTGTTACGCTGAGGCACCTCTTCTGTTGGCGTAAGAATTACTTTTGTAGCCTGTTATTTTCTCTCTTGACGTTATTTCCGGTGCTTCATTGCAATTTTTTATGGTTTTCAGGTTGCTATTGATGTCTTGTATCGTCCTTGGGCTGGGATGACTAATCTTCCCGAGGCCTTGCAGCTTTCAGCGTACCGCACTGTTTTGGTTTGTACCGGACGCTTTGTCTGGTATTTAGGGGAGCGTGTCATTCGTCAGCACAGTGGTGATCGCTTTGTGGTGCCCATATCTCCACCAGAGTCGATGCTGGACTCGCGCTTGCTTAGGGAGTTGATAAACAGGGGAGAGCGCTACACTTTTCCTTGGCAGGAGCTTGTGCACATGGAGGGTGATTATGCGCAGGACTTGCTTCCCTCTCTGGCTCCTCCACCCCGCCTTCCTGAGGTATGAATTCTTTTGAGGATTTTTGTCGTTAGTCTCTGTTTAAATAGTCGAATAACTTGATTATTCGATCGTATTTTCAGATGACTGTTCGCCCCGTGGGGAGGATTGAGATTCCGCCTCAATCTGTCCGCTACCCAGGGCCGATTGGTATTACTGAGGACCATATTGCTGACGCGCCATAGGGTTTCAGACAGGCATATGAGTCTCTGCCTGAGGTTTTTGAGCCGATAAGCTTTTGATGCATTATTCATCCCTCTTAATTTAACACCGCTTGAGACTGATTTTTCTTTGTTTTGTTCTCAGCCTAACCGCCCAGAGATGATGGGATTCATGAAGCTGGTTGATGCTCTGAAGTACTGCATCATCAAGCTTCGACGTGGTGCTAGTTGTCGGAGCAGTTTTGGCAATGTTTTTGAGGTATATTCACTTTCTTCCATTTCTACCATTTGTTTTATTTTGCATTGTTGACGTCTTTTGATTTTGTATCCTTCTGGAGCAACAGAGGTCCCGCTCGCGCTCGAGGCATAGAGGCTCGGACGAGGGGGAGCCTAGTCGTGGTAGACGATCTCCTGAGGTTCATCGACATTCTCAGTCTCCGCGGGATCCTCAGATTTCTCAGCTGTTTCAGCAGCCTCAGTCTTCCCAGCGCTTTTAGGGTCAGGGTTAGAGGCAGCGACAGTTGTTTTCACAGCCTTCACAGCCTGAGTTTTGGCCAGTTTTGACTCCCGTGGATCCTGGCTTATTTTCTGCTCCGTCGTCTGGGATTCCTCCACCGGTGTCGGGCTTGTTTTCAGTTCCGGTGTATGGGACGATGCCTCCACCGACGATTCCCATTTCTTTGAGTCAGTTTACACCGTTTGCCGGTTGGACGGGTCCTGCTTTGAGTTTGACTCCTGCTGGAGTTACAGGGACTAGTAGGGATACTACTCCTCGTACTCGGATGATGGCAAGACTATTTGGCTCACCGCTCCCATATTCACAGGCTGGAGATGATACCGATCCTAACTCTTCTAGTTCTGCAGATTTTTAACCGAGGGTCTTTATTTGTACATACTGTGATGACACTTGACGCTACTTATTTATTATGACTCATTTTGTACATTATTCACAGTTTATGTATTTATTAGTGTGTGTTAGTGTGTGCTTGAGACTCATTGTGTGTGGTTGTGTATTTATTAATGACACGACAAAAAAAACAAAGGTGGAGTAAGTGGAGGGTACCGACCTTCCCCAAAAGAAAAAGAAATAAAAAGAAAGGAAAAGCTGAATAAGTTGTACAACTACTCCCACAATAAATATGTTTTGAAATGGGACGAAGTTTATAACTTCCTCAAATAAAAATAGAAAGAAAATGATAAATAATAGCGATGAATAAAATAAAAAAATAATAAGTTAAAAAATAAATAAATAAAAATAAAATAAAAAAAATAAAAATGTTAAAAAAATTGAGAATTTTATTAGGAGTGAAACTCTCGAAAAACAGAAAAATAAACGGTGAAGATAAAATACTAAAAAAAATCCGGATAGATACAGGAAAAGATTAAAAAAAAAAAGAAAACGCGTGGGCGCCGCGACACGGCACTGTACACAGTGTCACGGCAAAATCTGCCGTGTCGCGGCACAAATTCCCGTGACACGGGGGAACTTTCCGTGTCACGGTGCGCGTATTCTACAGCGGTGTGGTTTACGCGTACAAAAAAATAATTTCTGAGTAGTTCCGAGCGCTTTTGCTATAAAATAGGACCAGTATATTCGTGATATGCATAATTATGAAACACAAAATAATTTGAATTTCATATTTCAATAATAATGTCTCAGAATTTTGATAATACATTACGCGACTAGTCTTATTCTTTGACCAATGCTGACAAAAGAGAGTTAGAATTGTTTCATGTCAGGGGTTTACTAGCCCTGAGGCATGTAGCGATTGAACATGATTTTCTTAGGGCAGCATTAGACTATTGGAGTCCAGAAACTCATTGTTTTAAATTTAATTACGATGAAATTTGTTCCCTGCCGGAGGAATTCGGTGCCATCTTTGGATTTCCTGTCAGAAATCTTATTGTCATGCCTACCCTACGGGAGTATTATTACCAAGATTTTGAACGCCATCTAAATCTAACAGATCTAGATTTAAATAGAATTGTTTGTGGTAATGAGGTAGACTTGGAAAAACTTGCAAATTTATATTTCAATTACCCTATCTCCGAGTCTTATCATGTATACCGTAGAAGGGCATATATTTTTTGCATGTTTAGCAAGCTTTTATTTGCAAACGGTAGGGTAGGACATGCTTCTCTAGCGTATGCGCTTGAACATGTTGAATCTGGGAGATCTCCTATGCCTACGTACCTTGGAGAAACATTTCGTGGCCTTGACGAAACAAAAGCTGACCGAAAAGCCATCAGGAAGGGCTCTCTAGTACTGCTGCAGGTAAAAATACGCTCCGAGTAACCCCCGTGACACAAAACAGGCACCGTGTCACGGTGAACTCTACCGTGTCACGGTGGAATCTGCAATTTTTTTTATTTTATTTTTTTTTTCAGATTTGGTTGATGGAGCGTTTAGAACTATTTGAAGCCCCCGACGATATTGAAAAATATGGCCCTAACGATCTAGTCAGCAGGAAGAAGAATTACTCTGTGAACATGTCGTATGAAGACTGTATAAATTTCTTTGCAAAGAGAGAATTCTCCATTCGTTGGGTGGTGCCTTGGTGGAGGCTTACTAGGATGGTTGGTACGAATGATACTCCGTATTGCCGTGTTCCTAGTATCTGAAGACTGACTTTTTATTGTCCCTCTCGACTGATGCAACAGTATGGACTTGAACAAGTAGTTCCACGCTATAACGATAGTCCTCGTGAAGTATCGTTGCATAAAAGTAACGTTCACAAATACGAGACTTATTGGATTGGAAGACCTTTGTGGATCGTTTTTGCAAGTAACCAAGCTCCTCCTCCCTTATCTAGTGCATACAAGGCATGGTTGAATCCTAGAAGTAGGAGGGAACGAGTTGGATCACGCAAATCTGATGTGAAGAGCCGTCTTTCATGGAAATAAGAAAACACCTCCTAAAGATCGTCTAGGTCCAAGAACGCAAGGGATTGAGTTTAAGACTCCTACAATTCCGAAAAGGAAGAATTATGTGAAAGGGAAGGGTAAGGAGAAGATGGTTTATAGAGAGAAACAACCAAAGAATTTTAAGAAAGGTGAAAGGGGTGAAAGTTCGACTAGAGGTGTGACGGTTCGGGCTACAAAAGACACATTAATGGTGAAGGCCGACCTAGTTGAAAAAGAGAAGGAGGTTCCTAACGTGAAGAGGGAATAGATCAGTATTGCTTTGCTTTTATGAATTATAATTTTTTTAAAATAAGGCGTATGATGCCAATAATTGTAGTCATATTTATTTCAATAATAATAGCATATTTATTTTCGCCTTAAATGAAAAATTACAATTTTTTTTTTAATATCCGAGTCAAGGAGTCGGACGCAATGGAAGAATGAAAATAAAAAATCATCGAACAAATAACTGAATTCGCAAAGACTGCGTCACTAAAAAAAAATCGGAAAATCTGAAATTCCACCGTGCCACGGTGAAAAAGTCCGTGACATGTTGAAAATTCCTACGTCACGGCACTTTTTTTTTTTCAGTTCTACCGTGCCACGGTGGAAAATCTCGTGTCGCGGCAAATCTCCCTTTTATTTTTATTTTTTTATTTTTTTTTTTCAGTTCCACCGTGCCACGGTGGACTATGCCGTGACACAGTGGAAAATCCCGTGTCGCGGCAAATCTCCCTTTTATTTTTTTTTTAATTTTTTTTTGCTCAGGTCCACCGTGCCACGGTGGACTGTGCCGTGACACGGTGGAAAGTCCCGTGTCGCGGAAAATCTCCTTTTTTTTTTGTGCTCAGCTCCACCGTGCCACGGTGGACTTTGTCGTGACACGGTGGAAAGTCCCGTGTCGCGGCAAAACTCCTTTTTTTTTTGTTGTGACGCAATGCTAAAATGGCGCGTATACTTGATCATCGGAGGGAGGATTTTATTTTTTAAAGTGGCCGGGCCCCCTTGAGGGGTTGCCTACGTATCCTTAAAAAGGAATCAGGCCAAACGTAGCTCTATTGGGTCATGAACCAATGCGACTAGGCATAGAATTTCTTGAGTTGATCCAAGTTGGTTAAATTGTGGAAACCGTTATTTTCCATGTCTACCAATTGTGCGCTCCGCCAGACAAGATGGCTTTAACAATATACGGGCCTGACCAATTTGGTCTGAATTTTCCTCTTGGATCCAACACATTTTTGCGGAGTGCCTTAAGCACCAGGTCACCTTCTTTGATTTTCCTAGTCTTGACCTTTTTATTGAAATGTCACACCATACGGTGTTGGTAGGTTTGGACATGATGCAAAGCTGGCAAGCGTTTTTCATCAAGTAAGACTAGTTCATCATATCTTGCTCTAATCTAGTCGACTTCATCTAGTTGGCTTTCCAACGCGATTCGGAGAGAAGGGATTTCAAGTTCTATTGGTTGTACAACTTCAACTCCATAGACCAAAGAGAAAGGGGTGGCCCCCGTTGATGTACGAACAGAGGTTCGATAACACCAAAGGGCGAAATGTAGCTTACTTGGCCAATCCTTGTAATTTTTTGTCATCTTTTCGATGATAGTTTTCACATTTTTGTTGGCCGATTCGACCGCACCATTTGTTTGTGGTCTGTAAGGTGATGATTTGTGATGCTTGATATGATATTTCTGTAATAATTCCGCGCATTCGGCTTGGAAATACATTCCATTATCGCTGATCATCTCATGAGGTACCCCATAGCGGCATATGATATTTTTCTCAATGAATTGAGCTACGTGTTTTGCCGTTAGCTTAGCATATGAGGCAGCTTCGACCTATTTGGTGAAATAGTCGATCGCTACGAGGATGAATTCATGCCCCCCTTGTCCTGGTGGCGTTATTTTTCCAATGATGTCGATGCCCCAAGTGGAGAAAGGTCATGGAGAAGTATATGTGTAGAGAAGCGACGGTGGAACATGCTGTAAATTTGCGTAGACTTGACACTTCATAAATTTCTTGACGTATTCGTGACAATCTCTCTCCATAGTAGTCCAATAATAACCTTGTCGTTGAATTTTTTGGACTAACATCTTCGCATTCATGTGTGTTCCACATATACCGGTATGAAGGTTTTCCATGGTTCTGTGTGCTTCTTTCTTGGCTATGCATAAGAGATTTCTCCCCATTGCAGTCCTCTTGTGGAGTTCTCCCCTGATGAGCACATACTGTGAGGCCAGGAGCCTCAAAGCACGGTGTGCCCTTTTATTAGTATTAGGAGGGTATTCTCCTCTCGTCACATAATTAAGGATATCTGTATACCATGGCTCTTCATCTTCTTCCTGTGATTCTTGTTCATCGTCGAGTGCGTGAACATAAGCTGGTTCATATCTTCTTTCTATGGTCAACGACATTCTGATTGTATCCGTTGGAATTCGCACCATTGATGCTAATTTAGCTAGTGCGTCGGTGAACTGGTTTTCTTCTCTCGGCAAATACGTATATTCCACTTCATCTAGTTGCTCCGTGAGAGTTTCCAGATGAGCTTGATACGTAGCGAGACTTTCACTTCTCATCTTCAATTTCTTGGAGATTTGGTTAATGATTAGTGAAGAATCACCGTAAATTCTGAGCTTCTTAATTCCCAAGGCAACAACTGTTTCTAACCCCAAAATACATGCTTCATATTCTGCGGCATTGTTGGTGACATCAAAGTCGAGCTTCATGGAAATTGGAATATGTTCTTCATTGGGTGATACGAGCAAGACTCCTACACCACAACCTTTTTGGTTTGAAGCTCCATTGAAATAAAGCGTCCAGCTATCATCTTCGGTCATGAGTAAATCTTCGTCAGGGAAATCATACTCATCTTCTTCTTTCTCAACTTCTTCTAGCGGAAAGTCTGCTAAGAAGTCAGAAACCGCAGAACCTTTGATGTCTTTTTGTGGTACAAATTTTAAGTCAAACTGAGCAAGATTGACTATCCACCTTGATAATTTGCCATTCAGTGTTGCTTTTTTGAACAAGTATTTGAGAGGATCCATCTTAGACACGACATGCACTGTATGAGTGAGCATGTAATGTCTTAGTTTCTGCGCAACCCACACAAGTGCGAGACATAACTTTTCAAGTGGTGTGTATCGTGTCTCGTATCCTTGAAGCTTCTTGCTCATGTAGTAAATTGCATTCTCCTTGCTTTTGATTTCTTGTGCTAGCATTGCCCCCATCGTTTCTCTTGTGACCGTAAGGTAGAGTCGAAGAGGAAAGTCAGGTATTGCTGGCGCTAGCACGGGTGGGTTTGCCAGGTACTCTTTGATTTTGTCGAAAGATTTTTGGCAATCGTCATCCCATGTGACTGGAACATTTTTCTTAAGCTTCTTGAATATAGGTTCACATATCGCTGTGAGTTTTAATATGAACCTACTTATATACTCCAGCCCTCCAATGAAACCTCGAATCTCCTTCTCATTCTTGGGCGGTGGCATGGCCATGATCGCTTTTACTTTTGTAGGATCTATTTCAATCCCTCGAGAACTGATCACATATCCAAGTAATTTGCCTGATGTGACTCCGAATGCACACTTTGCTGGATTTAATCTCATGTTGTACTTGCGGAGTCTTTCAAAGAACTTGCGAAGTGCAATGATGTGGACTGGGCGATCTTTAGACTTAACGATCATAACATCGACATAGACCTCCACCTCTTTGTGCATCATATCATGTAACAATGCTGTAGCTGCTCTTTGGTAGGTGGCACCCGCGTTTTTCAACCCGAATGGCATTACCGTATAGCAATATGTACCCTATCGTGTGATGAATGTGGTTTTCTCCATATCTTTTTTAGCCATCAATACTTGATTATATCCGGCGTAGCCGTCCATGAATGATAGGAGTGCATGGTTTGCTGTGTTATCGACCAGAATGTCAATGTGAGGTAGAGGGAACCCGTCTTTCGGGCTTGCTTTATTGAGGTTCCTGTAATCAACACACATTCTGACCCTTCCATCCTTCTTTGGAACTGGAACCACATTTGCTATCCATTCTGGATACTTGGATACTTTGATGAAACCTGCGGCCAACTGCTTTCTGATTTCTTCTTTGATTTTGAGAGCTACATCCGGTTTCATACGGCGTAGCTTTTGTTTGACAGGCTTCATACCTGGAATGAGTGGTATCGTATGCTGAGCTATATCCCTGTCAATTCCTGGCATATCTTGGTATGACCAAGCAAATACATCAATAAATTCACTAAGCAAGTTAATTAGCTCTTTGCGTTCATCTTGACTTAGTGTTAATCCAATTTTTACTTCTTTAACAGTCGTATCATTGGAAATATTAACTGTTTCTGTATCTTCGATAACTGCCGTTTTATTTTCGTGTTCTTCCATTGCTTTTATTATTTCTTTGTAACTTTTATCATTAGCAAAGAAATATTTATCAGGGCTAGGGGAATGACACGCATCGTAAGCAAATATACTCATTTTATTGAATTCATTGGTGAATACATCAAGAGAGGCAAGGTCAGATGCGACCTCACTGGAAAGAGAAGACTCAACAAGAGACTCAGTATTGGACTCTATAGCAAAAAGAGGGTCGGCCTCAAACTCTAGGGACTCGTCTACAGACTTAGACTCAGACTCGGACCCTGACGACTCAGACTCATCAAACATAGGACCTTCGCCAGCGGTTATCTCCAGCTTCTCTCCACTTGACGTAGTGATCCTCAATGTCTTGCGCCATTCCTTTGAAATATTATCAGCTTGGACGATTAAATTAGAGGGGTCAAAATCCTTGTTTGCCATAACAGCTTGAACGAGCTCGGAATTATCATTGCAGACGGGCTTAGATTCATTCTTCTCCATTCCAAAAAGAAGGTTAATGCCTAGATCATCAGAGCTTGGGCTAGCTGGTTTCTCAGTTGTGAAGAGATCTTTGTCTTCATCAACAAAGTCGCAATCGAGGAACATCTCGAATCCTGGTTCACGCTTCCCATCGTGGACGAATGGCTCAGGGAATTCATAGAATGGGAAGTCTTCCCCTTCTTTGATGTACTGGCCATTGAGAATGAATGGATATGGATCCATGGCCATTTCCGTCTTCATGATTCGAGCGTTATTGCAAGCCTTCATCTTCAAGAGGGCTTGTCTCACATCTTCTTTTGTCGGCTTGAATCCCAAGCCAAAAGTATCCTTCTTGAGTGAACCAGGATGACCCCAAAGTTCAGCCATTTTCTTTTTTAGTCCGAGGGTCATTCTAGGGAAATGCCCTTGCTTCTTCATAATCGCATTAATTTTGGTGTTTGAATAGGGATCTGTAGACACCCATTTGTGTCTCCCCAAAACCAAACCCAGTGATGAGTACCTTTCACGTCAAATCATAATCGAATGAAGTGAAAGTGTGGAAAGTTTAGTGTTGCGGATAGTTTTAATTCTTTTCTCTTCTCTCTGTTTTTGAAAACTTATTTTAAGAAAACAGCCAATCCAGTTTGGTTGGTCCATGATATGGATCCAATATTAGTGTAGTTGGATGGGGCTTGCAAAGACCTTTCCAACGATATATTATAAGCCCAATTCCGATGAATATCGAGGAAGTTATGGCCAAAATACTAAACTGGGCCCGATTTGGTTTTTATATGCGGCCCAATGATCTAGAGGAGGGCCTATTATTAATTATAATTCCTAAAGCTATTAGGATTGATTATAGTCTTTTAGAATACTCTAGAAGGTTCTTTTAAATCTTAATGGAGTTCGGATTGATAATTATGTTTTAAAGAGTTTGAAATTGAATAAAACTACTCCTTTTAAGAATCCTTGTTTTGTACGAAGTGGAATATATTCAGATTTTAATTTCGTGCCACATAATATTTATCCAAATTTTATATGGTTGGATATATCTTGAAATTATCTTTCCAATGATATATTATAATATTAAATCCGAGTTATAACGAAAAAGATATGAATGAGACATGAAACTTTATCCAAAACTGACACCCTTCCACTATTTTGGCCATATATTTTTATCTACAAAATATTTTAATCTGATTCTAATTGGGTTAGAAAGTAGACTTTAAGAGCTTTCCAACGACATATTATATGCTTTATTTGGACTTTTGAATCAAAAGATATGATAAAAACAAAAACGCGTGAATTTCTGAAATCAGCGCCTGGAACCAGGCCTGGCGCCTGGCGCCAACCATTGGCGCCTGGTGCTAGCCATTGGCGCTTGGCGCTAATACGCTAGTTCTGGCGCCAGCTTTGTTTTGCGTGCGCTAACCTCGTTTTGTGTGCGCTAAGTGCTCTGTTTTATATTTTATCTTTTTGGCTGATTTTCTCTATAAATAACTTATTAAAAACTTCGTTTTCATTCATCAATTCTCACGAACTCTCATCAAGATTTTCTTGATTATTCTCTTTCTCTCTCTCTTTTTCTAAACTAGCCTTTTCTCAGATACAAAATTCCGCATTCGCAAGATCTAGAAACACCTAGCCATATTCGAAGTTGCCTTCGCCCTAGACGTGAAAGGTTTTAATTTCTGAGGGTTTGGTCCCAAATCTCTATTTCAATTATTTAATTTAATTGTTTGTTTATTATTTTCCTTGAAGTTACTAACGTGTGTATTTTGTTATTAGAAAGAGGTACGAGGCATCAAAGTAAGTACTTTAATTGATTTATTGATGTTATGATGTAGACATCATGTTTATATTGTTATTATGATATTCCTAGTATCATGTCTAGGGTATTTTTAATATTAAATATGATTGCTATGATGCCTTTTATTCTATTCCTAATGTTTATGATTGTTAGTATCATGTTAGGGTTAAAGATTTGATTTTTATTGCTTAGTGACATGCTAGGGTTTGTTATTAATCTTGTTAGTATCATGCATAGGATCTTGCTATTTTTATTATGCTTTAATATTAACATGAATATGATTATGATTATAATGATTATAATTTATAATGATTATGAATATTATGATTATTATTATTTTGATGATGATTATATTTTTATTATTTATTTATTTATTATTATGAAGTTGATTTTACTATGAATATTATGATTTGATTTTACTATGAAGTTGTGGGAAAGGGTGATTGAACAAAGGTTGAGGGCATGCACAAGCATTTCAGATAACCAATTTGGTTTTATGCCTGGGAGATCTACTATGGAGGCAATCCATTTGATAAGACAAATGATGGAGTTTTATAGGGTAAAGAAGAAAGATCTTCATATGGTCTTTATTGATTTAGAGAAGGCATATGACAAGGTGCCAAGAGAGATACTTTGGTGGGCAATGTTGAAGAAAGGTATCCCACGAAGGTATGTAGACCTAGTTAAGGATATGTATCGGGATGTGTCAACAAATGTGAGGACATGCGGAGGGTTGACAAAAGATTTCCCTATTACAATCGGATTGCATCAAGGGTCTGCATTAAGCCCTTTTCTTTTTGCAACGGTTCTAGATGAAGTAACTAGACCAATTCAAGATGAGGTTCCATGGTGTATGTTGTTCGCAGATGATATCGTTTTGGTGGATGAGACTAAGGATGGGGTTAATGTCAAGTTGGAGCAATGGAGGCAAAGGTTGGAATCTAGAGGGTTTAAGCTAAGTCGGAGTAAGACTGAATATTTGGTATGTCGTTTTGGCACTCAGAGGGGGACAAGCAATGAAGTGGTGAGTTTGGATGGAAAGGATTTGACCATGAGTGAATGTTTTAAGTACCTAGGGTCGATCATCCAGAAGAATGGTGACATTGATCAAGACGTGACCCACAGGATTAAGTCAGGGTGGCTTAAATGGAGAGCGGCCACGGGAGTGTTATGCGACCGCAGCATTCCCTTAAAGTTGAAGGGAAAATTCTACAGGACTGCCATAAGACCAGTGTTGCTCTATGGTACAGAATGTTGGGCTTCTAAGAAAGAGCATATTAAAAAGATGGAGGTTACGGAAATGCGCATGTTAAGGTGGATGTGTGGAAACACTTTAAGAGATAGAATCAGAAATGAGGTTATTCGCAAGAAAGTAGGTGTGGCGGGCATTGTAGATAAATTAAGGGAAAATCGTCTGCGTTGGTTTGGACATGTAAGACGGAGACCCGAGGGTGCACCGGTGCGAAGAGTGGAAGAGTGGGACCATGGAGGGATTAAACGAGGAAGAGGGAGACCAAAGATGACTTGGTTGGAAGGAGTGAGGAAGGATATGAAGTGCATGGATTTACGTGAGGATGAAGTTTTGGATCGTAAGGGATGGAGGAGAAAGATTTATGTTGATGACTACACGGAATAATCAAATTTGGTTCATGTTAGCCGACCCCACTTTTGGGATTAAGGCTTTGATTGATTGATTGATTGATTTATTTATTATTATGTTGCTTGATTTTTATTGTTATTGCTTGATCACACCTTTTATGCATGTTTAAAGGGAATCTATACTTGTAATCACGCTTAATAAGATATTTAATAATCTTGTTAGGGTTAATATGATTATAATTTCAAGTGATCGCCAATAATAGTTTATTTGTGCATTAAATTCAACCAACATAAATAAACAGGTTTAGGGTAAAACCTATTGATTGTATGTTAACTAGAAAGCGCACATGAATACGATCAGAATAAAGTAGAGGCCTATTATTAGGGCAGGTTCAATCTCTTTTAGGTTGGATTTGTACCTTCATCCCCGAACCCTTATTTGGTTCTAGACCTTATGGAGTTGATGATCTCTTGGATCGTTAAGGGGTGTAACCTTCACCTCGTGAACGGTTTACAAGTTCCTAAAACTTGTTGGCGACTCTTTTGCTCTATCTTCTTCCCTTTTGGATGCCACCGTACTTTAGTGTATGATCACAGTGGGTTTCAAGCTAGTGGGATTAAAGCTTGAAAATATTCCCTACAGTTTATGACGACTCCGCTGGGGAGGATTTCTATTTTAATTCCTGAATTTGTTTCGGCAATGATTTAGAATGAGTGGATGAGACTCGAAAAGTTCTAAGTATTTCATGTGCGTAATTTTGATTAACATTATTGCCATATGCATAAAAAAGATCTCATTGGAAAGACCATCCATAATGAGTTAAAAACATAGGATTTTACACGTAGGAAATTTGAGAAATATCTTTCACAACTAGGACTGAAATAACACCGCGCGAAACTGGAAAATTTTATCGAGCACAAAAAGCTGCTAAGGCATGTGGGAAGTAGCGTCAGGGGCTAGACCTTGGCGCCAGTATTTTAGTTGTAGCGCCAGACGCCAGTATTGGCGCCAGGCGCTACAGTTAAAAGCTGGCGCCAGTCTCTGTTTGCTGGCGCCAATTTCCCCCAATACCGAGCTAGAAATAAACATTCTAATTTCGACCGGTTTTTCGTATTGTTTGCTCAATCCTACTTCCTGATTGAATTTTTTCTCACTTTTCTGAAACCCATATGTGTTCTACATATGGACATAACCCTCTGGGAATTCATGCTCCATCTACCCGATTGAACGCTCCGTGCAACAAAGGGTACATCCGAGATTGTTGAATTCACCAAACCATGGAAGCGAGTTTTTTCTAAAACTCACGGTGTCCCATCCACTCGCGCCAACCCTTCACGGTTAGGCTTCCGCGCGGTGCATCTGGACAATTAACCATGGACCCTCTATTGATTAAACCATATCCCGAACTTTAGAGAACTAGAGCCATGGTTAGGTTGCAAACTCATTGCATCATATTGTGCCTACTTGACTAATTGTGCATTATTTGTTGTGCATACTCTATGTGATTTTTCCTAACCGTTTGTTTGACTTGTGTTAAGACTAAATAAACTGATTAATGACTAAAGGACTTTGTTTAATTAATTAATTGATTAATTTGAGCTGATAAATAAACATAAAATCGAGTCATAGTTCCTTTAAGTCAACCGGGATTTTTATTCCCGTATACTGCATAAATGTCAATTTGTTTGGTTCATAACCGGAGTTCTAGGAAGAACTACGAGTCTTACAACATATGGATCTGTAGCCCCGAGTTTTATCTTTAATTTGGCGTTGGTTTTATCCAAATCAGAGTCACAGATCAAAAGTTATGACTAAAATACCACAGTCTGTCCAGTTTAATGCATATACGTGAAGTCTTAACTCTTAACTTAGTCTTTGCTTGAGTCTAGTTACATAGTCTAGCCACATGGTCATGACAAGAGTCTTAACATGTCACCTACACTCACTAGTCTTAGAACACACTTTGTACATACTCTTTTCACACCATGACCATGTCTTAGGTTCATGCATGAGTCGGTCTTTTCCGTCATTTGAGTTGGGGGGTACATTCTATTCCTAATTCTTCATATCCCTCCATCTCCATCATTTTTCTTCACATTCGTCCATTTTTCTTCACATCCTCCTTACATTGCATGTTGAATAGAGTTTGAGTTAAATAATTAACAATGAATATCCCCAAATTCCTTTTCCACAGTACTTAGTCGAGGAGACAAGGGCGATTAATCAAGGACAACCTCTTTGTTCAAGTTTCACTTTTCGATAAACCGATTCGTCAAAAGAGGAAGGCTAAAAGATAATGGCAACTCAAGAAGAAGTCAATGATCTTAAGAACCAACTGGCTACTGTGACTGAGACACTGAAGCTTCTCGCACTCAAGATTGATGATCCCGTGAAGCAACAATAGATGGACCTCATGCAAGAGAGTTTAAGCAAGTTGTCTAGCGACTACAAGTTTCAAGAGCTTACATCACAAGGGGTCTCGGTGGACAAAGAGCTTCTTCCGCAGAAGTTCAGCGCCAACGACATCCCAAAATTCAGAGCAATTGACAACCCTTACTTTCATTTAAGAGCATTTGAAAAATCATGAGTATCAAGGGTATTGATAAGAAGGTTTTCCCCTCTCTGTTCTCACTATCTCTTGAAACCGTTTGCCAACAATGGTACTTCTCCCTTGACAAGGAGAAAACCTCTACCTGGGAATCGATAGTAAACGCTTTCGTTGATAGGTACAAGTGCAATATCCAAGTTGAAACCGACCATAGACAACTTGAGATGCTAAAACAAAAAGAGAATGAAGGCTTTACTTCTTTCTTTAATAAGTGGAGGGAAACTTCCGCTAAGATGATTGAGGTCCCCACCGAAAAGGAGTCTGTGAGGATGTTTATCAAGAATCTCCAAGAAAAGTATTCAAAGCACTTAAAATATCAACACAACTTGAATACTTTCAAGGCCGTTTATGACATCGGAATTGAAATCGAAGATGACCTCGCAAAGCAAAAAGCTACTAACAATAGTAACCACGGTGGCTGGAAAGGAAAGAAGAACGACAATCCTTTTTCTTCTGAAAACGCCCACTCTAGTAACAATGTTAGTACCTTTGATCTCAGTGAAGTTTTAGCCATAGATAACCAAGGATCTAAGAAGAACCTAAGGAAAGACTTCACCCCCATTGGGACGAGCTACGATACTGCCTTCGATCGACTCCATGCCAAAGGACTCATTACTCCCATTGGACCTATTCAAGATCCCGCACCTGAAAAGAGATTGCCTAGTTGGAATCCAGACAAACACTGCAACTACCATCAAGGTAGGGGTCATACTACAGAGAGTTGTTGGAAGCTAAAGGAGGCTATCCAACATTTGATTGATAACAACAAGCTTCCCATGCCTCCAGTTAACAAGAAGAGCGAGTGATGATAAAGCAAACAACACAAGACAAGAGGCGAGCTTCAACGACAAGATTTCATGACCTCTTTTACTATTTCTTTTTCATTTTTTCCTTTCCCCAATAAGTCTAGCATAGCACCTTTCTTTTCCCTTAGATTTATTTTGTAGGATCATTATATATTTTCCTTTAATAAAATGAGCACTTATTTCCTTGCATATGATCATTTCATTACATTGCAAAAAAAAAAAATCCATGTCGAGTTAAGCTCAAGGTATATCGATGATTTGAGGCACCCCTTGTAGCCACATCATATCTCCTTTCACCTTTCAAATTTACAATCTTTTCTTCATAAACCACTTTGAGCTTCGTCTAACGATAGACCTTTCTTTTTTCAACCTACAACTACCTAACCTTGGGATGGGATGGTGTGTTACTTATGCAATTCTAAAAGGCTTGAGTAATACAAAAGATATCAAAAATAAGCAAAAAAAAAATAAAATAAAATAAAAGTGTACAAAAGGGCAAGTGTTCCAATGTCTTTGATATGAAAATATCTTCGATAAGAACACGTCTCAGATTGCGTCTCTTATCGAGTGCTCGGTACCGTGCCTGAGAAACATGAATGCCAAGTGAGTGATAGACCGCATGATCGGGATTGCCCACGCTTATAAAATAAAATAGATGCTAAAGCAAAAGATAAAAGAGATCTAAAAAAGAGTAGAAACTCAAGCATGAAAATACAAAGATTCAAAAGCGAGGTTGCACACCTTGGGGGCTTATCTAGGGTCTTGAGCCTTTATCCCCTTCTTCTATAACCTTTAGCCTAACCACGTTACAACCCTTAAAAAGACCTTTTTGAAGTATACACACACTTGTGTGAGGTTCGGCTAGAGCTATGTTCGGCCTGAT
Source organism: Chenopodium album (assembly GCF_948465745.1). Lineage (NCBI taxonomy): Eukaryota > Viridiplantae > Streptophyta > Magnoliopsida > Caryophyllales > Amaranthaceae > Chenopodium > Chenopodium album. Next base: position 38,132,166 of record NC_137850.1, read on the forward strand.
TCCTAACGGATACGTAGGCAACCTCACATCGAGGTGCGGCCGTAATAAAAATGCATTCATATTCACATTCACACACCATGGTCATATCAAGGGATCTCCTATGCTCATCCCTATTCATGTAGAGCTAGACTTGGGGGCTTGATACCTACATCATTAGCTTACCTAGCCTAAGAGTCACCATCATTTGACTCTTCTAAAAATAATATTTTCCCACACACTTAGCTCTTGCGGCCTAGCTTTAGTGTCACTATCACACACTGCACAGATACATGACCAAATATACTTCCCTTAGGAACCCTTTGTCATGGAATCTTAACACAACGCTGAAGCATGTCTTATCATATCAACATCACTCATCAATCATAATCGTCATTGCATCACGAAGTATGAAGTGCTTAGCCTCCATGCCTAAGTTACCTAAATGCTTTCATCATTGAGTCAACAGTTGAGATAGCCTAGGATGGATTAATCCTTGCACCTTGAGAGATAGTATCAAACGACATTTGACTAAGCTCATTCAACATGCACCTTTACACTTCGATTCTTTTTTCACGTCTTTCTGTTTCGGGAGAAAGTCGGTACCCTCCACAAAATGACGGAAAATTTTTGCTTTTTGCATTTTTTAGTTACATTGAGTCAACACTATGCACACACGGGTCATGAGTCACACGTGTCATGTCACTTTGATTTGAGTCTAACACATGTGTCAAACAGTTTGAGTCGAGTCAACCTCGAGTCAGTCAATCACAGAGAGTCAAGTTTATACCTTGAGTCGTGTCAAGTCGATGAGTCAAGAAACACTAAACCTTAGGTCAACCCTAAGATGATTAAAAAGATTGGCAAAGTTCTGTAGTCGAAATAAATACAGGTGCAGCAGAATAGGGAAGACCCTACTCCAGAGATATTCCAGCAGCGATAGAACAACGATTTCGGGTTCCTTGGTTCGCCAGTTAGCCCCTATGAGCAATTTGATATGATTAAGTAGTTGGTTTGATTACAACAGCAAATAAGTGATCGACCTGATGAAAGATCGTCTCACTTAGCTTAAAGCGCCTAAGCATTGGCTCAAAGCAGAAAAGGAACCGACGTATAGGTTCAAAGCAACGAAAGCGCCGACATACTGGTTTTAGCGGAAGGAAAGTTCAAGCAAAGCTTTAAGGATCGACAAGTGTTGGTCTTTGGTAATTTTCTTCGGAATATTATCGCAACAACTGAGGATGACTTCAAGTTATTTTCGACAGCAATCGCTAAGATTGTGGAGGTTGTCACTAAAGATTTGAGAATATAGCACGAGATGGGCGGTCTTCGACGGTATTCACTAAGATTGTGGAGGTTGTCGCCAGAATTTGAGAAGATAGCACGAGATGGGCGGTCTTCGATGACTTTTGCTATGATTGGAAAGGCTGTCACTATGACTCAAGAAAAGGCTCAAGATGTAGCAACATTGATCGACGGCGTTCCCTAGATTGCGGAAGATCGTCAAAACAAGCAGCAAGATGGCGTTCCATAGATTGTGGAAAGTTTTCAAAAAGCAACTGAGGATTGTTTCAAGAGAAGCAATCTTCGATAGTATTCCCTTGGATGTGGAATATTATACATGCGGATGAGGATTGTTTCAAGAGAAGCAATCTTCGATAGTATTCCCTTGGATGTGGAATATTATCAATGCGAATGAGGATTGTTTCAAGAGAAACAATCTTCGATAGTATTCCCTTGGACGTGGAATATTATCAGTACGTATGAGGATTTGTTTCAAGAGAAGCAATCTTCGATAAGTATTCCCTTGGACGTGGAATATTATCAATGCGAAGGAGGATCGTTTCAGGCGAAGCAATCTTCTAATTTGGAAGCAGTTACAGGCGTAGCGGTTTTCAAGCGGGATGGCATTCTCTAGCTTGTAGGAGGTCATCAAAACAAATCGGTTACTTTTAGAAACGTGTGCTCGACGGTGCAAGATACGCGTTTCTTAACTCTTTTATCTGTTTAACTAATGCTAGTTTTGCAGGTATCGACGTTACAAGAGTGATTTAGGATCGCAGAACGTTCTGAGTCATTCTCCGTCCCTATCGATACTTTGACTTTCGTTTTCGAAACTTGCGTTTCTCCAAACTCAGTCAAAGTGGGGGCTTCTGTAGACACCCATTTGTGTCTCCCAAAAACCAAACCCAGTGATGAGTACCTTTCATGTCGAATCATAATCGAATGAAGTGAAAGTGTGGAAAGTTTAGTGTTGCAGATAGTTTTAATTCTTTTCTCTTCTCATTGTTTTTGAAAACTTATTTTAATAAAATAGCCAATCCACTTTGTTTGGTCCATGATATGGGTCCAATAATAGTGTAGATGGACGGGGCTTGCAAAAACCTTTCCAACGATATATTATAAGCCCAATTCCGATGACTATCGAGGAAGTTATGGCCAAAATACTAAAATGGGCCTGATTTGGTTTTTATATGCGGCCCAATGATCTAGAGGAGGGCCTATTATTAATTATCATTCCTAAAGCTATTAGGATTGATTATAGTCTTTTAGAATACTCTATAAGGTTCTTTTAAATCCTAATGGAGTTCGGATTGATAATTATGTTTTAAAGAGTTTGAAATTGAATAAAACTACTCCTTTTAAGAATCCTTGTTTTGTACGAAGTGGAATATATTCAGATTTTATTTTTGTGCCTCATAATATTTATCCAAATTTTATATGGTTGGATAGATCTTGAAATTATCTTTCCAATTATATATTATAATATTAAATCCGAGTTATAACGAAAAAGATATGAATGAGACATGAAACTTTATCCAAAACTGACACCCTTCCACTATTTTGGCCATATATTTTTATCTACAAAATATTTTAATCTGATTCTAATTGGGTTGGAAAGTAGACTTTAAGATGTTTCCAACGACATATTATATGCCTTATTTGGACTTTCGGATCAAAAGATATGATAAAAACAAAACCGTATGAATTTCTGAAATCAGCGCCTGGTGCTAACCATTGGCGCCTGGCGCCAATTAGCTAGTTCTGGCGCCAGCTTTGTTTTGCGTGCGCCAACCTCGTTTTACGTGCGCCAAGTGCTCTGTTTTGATATTTTATCTTTTTGGCTGATTTTCTCTATAAATAACGTATTAAAAACTCCGTTTTCATTCATCAATTCTCACGAACTCTCATCAAGATTTTCTGATTATTCTCGTTCTCTCTCTCTTTTTCTAAACTAGCCTTTTCTCAAATACAAAATTCCGCATTCGCAAGATCTAGAAACACCTAGCCATATTCGAAGTTGCCTTCGCCCTAGACGTGAAAGGTTTTAATTTCTGAGGGTTTGGTCCTAAATCTCTATTTCAATTATTTAATTTAATTGTTTGTTTATTATTTTCCTTGAAGTTACTAACGTGTGTATTTTGTTATTAGAAAGAGGTACGAGGCATCAAAGTAAGTACTTTAATTGATTTATTGATGTTATGCTGTAGACATCATGTTTATATTGTTATTATGATATTCCTAGTATCATGTCTAGGGTATTTTTAATATTAAATATGATTGCTATGATGCCTTTTATTCTCTTCCTAATGTTTATGATTGTTAGTATCATGTTAGGGTTAAAGACTTGATTTTTATTGCTTAGTGACATGCTAGGGTTTGTTATTAATCTTGTTAGTATCATGCCTAGGATCTTGCTATTTTTATTATGCTTTAATATTAACATGAATATGATTATGATTATAATGATTATAATTTATAATGATTATGAATATTATGATTATTATTATTTTGATGATGATTATATTTTTATTATTTATTTATTTATTATTATGTTGCTTGATTTTTATTGTTATTGCTTGATCACACCTTTTATGCATGTTTAAAGGGAATCTATACTTGTAATCACGCTTAATAAGATATTTAATAATCTTGTTAGGGTTAATATGATTATAATTTCAAGTGATCGCCAATAATAGTTTATTTGTGCATTAAATTCAACCAACATAAATAAACAGGTTTAGGGTTAAACCTATTGATTGTAGGTTAATTAGAAAGCGCACATGAATACGATCAAAATAAAGTAGAGGCCTATTATTAGGGCAGGTTCAATCTCTTTTAGGTTGGATTTGTACCTTCATCCCCGAACCCTTATTTGGTTCTAGACCTTATGGAGTTGACGATCTCTTGGATCGTTAAGGGGTGTAACCTTCACCTCGTGAACGGTTTACAAGTTCCTAAAACTTGTTGACGACTCTTTTGCTCTATATTCTTCCCTTTTGGACGCCACCGTACTTTAGTGTATGATCAAAGTGGGGTTCAAGCTAGTGGGATTAAATCTTGAAAATATTCCCTACAGGATCCAAGTCGAGATGACACTTCTCCTCTTCTTCGATCACGAGAACATCATCGAGTGAAAACCCCCAAAGATCTTCGTCTTCTTCGTCATGTTCGACATGCATGGACGATAGGAGTGTTAATAACTTGAATGCGCATGGGAGAAGCATCAATGGTAATTGGAACCCCTCCAACTATGGCTTTCACCTTCTGGTGCAACGATGATGGAATCGCCTTTAGCTCATGAAGCCAAGGGCGTCCTAACAACAGATTGAAAGAGGCCTTAATGTCTACCACCTGAAACTTGGTGCGACGTTCAATGGCCCCAGTAGTTATGTTTAGTGTGATAGTACCCACGGCTTGACGACGAGTATTATCATTTCTTCATTTTTTATGCCCAACTTCTTTGCAGTGTAGAGTGGGCATACATTGATTGCAGAGCCATTATCAACCAGGCTCATAGGAACATTCATCTGCCTACACACCACAGTGAGGTGTAAGACCTTATTATGTTGGTCCCCTTCCGGGGGCAGATCCTTGTCAGAAAACGAAATCAGATTGCTAGTACTTGGCAATTCAGTAGTGAGAAAGTTGACCGGTCCTTGAGGAGTCATATCATCATCAACTCCTATTTTCACCAGAGCATTCATCACAGCCTTTTGATGCTCGTGGGAGGTGGCCAAAAGCTTCCATACATTCATCTCCACCTTGGTCTTTTGCAATTTTTTGACCACATCGTTGTTCACAGGGTCGATGGGATCAACTATCGGATGTGATTGTGGTGGAGGTGGAGGTGGACTAGGTTGTTGCAACCGTCCACTTCTGGTGAGAACCTTGACCTCAAGGTCTCCCCAAAAATCTTCACTTGTGCCAAGGATGAATAGGCTATATCCTTGAGATAGACGTCTTCATCATCACTATCCCAAATTCCATTCACTTCTTCAGAACTCGAGACAAATACAACTTCCGGCAGAGGTTCATTCACAGGTTGAATGAGTATTGACGGATCAAAGGAGACTTCATCTCCCATGATAGCCAAGGCATCGGAAAGAGGACCTGTTTGAATGTTAGGCTTCTTGCCCCCTGGAGGGACAGGAAGTTGATTAGCATCAATTAGGTCTTGGATCGCATCCTTCAACCACCAACACTTCTCAGTATTATGACCCTTGCCTTGATGAAACTTGCAATAAGCATTGGGGTCATAGCTAGCGGTCCTATTCTCTGGTCGAGGTTCTAGAAATGGTCCAATTGGCATAATCAGTCCTTGACCATGCAAACGGTCAAAAGCAGCATCATAAGTCATTCCTAAAGGCTTGTAAACCCTTCTTTGCCTTTGGAATCTTTAAGGAGGAGCATTAAGGGCCAGCACATCATTGATATTGATATTATTGGTAGCGTTATTGGGCTTGGAAGACGAAGAAGAAGGAGTGTCGTTCTTCTTGTTTTTCCAAGTGATGTTATTATTGTTGCTACCAGCAGTCTTCATCAGTTCATCCTCGATATTGATCCCAATATCGTATACAGCTTCTAAGGTACTCAGAGGCAGAAACTTCAGGTGTTGCTTGTACTTATGAGTCAGATTGGCAATGAACAAGCGAACCATCTCTTTTTCCTTGGGGGGATCCACCAAGAGCGCGGTTGTTTCCCTCCACCTGCTTAAGTAAGTGGTGAACCCTTCATTCTCTTTCTGTTTGAGAATGGAGAGTTCACGTTCAGAAGTCTTGGCCTGGATGTTACACTTGTAACGATTCATAAAGCTTTCAGCCACATCCTCCCAGGTCGCGACATGTTTGGATTCCAAAGAGTAGAACCACTGTTGACAGGCATGCTCCAAGGAAAGAGGGAACACTGTAGGGAAGAGTGTCACATCTACTCCCTTAAGAGCCATGGTCGCAGAAAAAGCCTTCAAATGGAAAAGCGGATTATCAGTAGGCTTGAATTTGGGAATATCAGCAGTGGAAAACTTCTCAGGAAGCTTGTCCCTTATGGACGAAGAGGTGACAGGTTGTTCCACATAAGTAAATTCTTCAGAAATCTTACTCATCTGTTCCTTAATCTTGTCCATTGCAGCGGTAGTGACATTGTTTTGATTGTCTTGTTTTACCGTGTTGACTCTAGTGGTGAGTGTCTGCGTCATGTTAGATAACATTTCAATTGTCTTGTTGATGTTCTCGATATCTTCCTTAGTAGCCATTGGTTGAAAGTAGACTGGAGATGGATCTTGTGGAGATGATTGTGGTGGTTTCCTTGTACGCCTCTTTGGTATAAGATGTTGTTGAGGTATTGACTCAAACCGTAACAATCTACCCCTGCTTCTTGACCAAGTGTTGTGACACCGAAACAAATACACCTTTAATGACTGAACTTGACCTTAACCCATTCGGAAAAATAAATAATAAAAAAAATTTGAATTTTAAAAATCCATAACTTATAAATTCTACTTATTTACTCATTTTTTTTATTTTTAAAAAAAATAAAAATATGGGAGGATACCATCCGACTTACTCCGAAAAAAAACGACACAAAAAAAGACTACCCTAAAATACAGTAAAAAAGTAGTGCACGACTAAAGAAAAAAGTGTGTGAACACGATATGTGAGTGATTAAGTGAGGTTATGGACGCGTGTTTTGACCGTACAACTAGACATGACACCAAACTGGACATATAAACTACATACGTACGCACAAAAACCGAAAAAAGACTAACGAGACACTTTTCCTGGGCACCGTCTCACGGTGCTGACTGTCGTGACACGGTGCAGTCTACCGTTAGACGGTAGAAAGCGCCGTGTCACGGCACTGTTCACCGTGGCGCGGCAGAACATGCCGTGACACGGTGCACAATTCAAGGTCTGTTTTGTGATTTTTCCAGATTTTAATCGATTTTAGGTCCGTACTAATTACTATGTGGAAATAAAACCCTCGGTCATGGGTTAAACAAAAAAGAGTAAACACATGAAGGTTAGCACCAAACAGCCATGTAGCACTTAGTCACGATGATGTAAAAAAAGTTTGCAACCTAGAGTAAAAATATATGTTCAACTATTGGTCAAGCTTTGAGTGTCAAAAGGGTACCATGGTTAAGAGTTTGGACGCGTTAGCAAGGCAGCCTCCCTTGAGGGTGTATGCCAACGAGCGGCTCCGCGAGTTTGTGATGAAATCGAACTCGACACCATAGTTTGGGTGGATTTAATAACTCGGATGAACCCTTATTGCCATGAGCGTTTTTGGGTTGATAAAGCTTAAATCCCCCGAGGCTAAGACGCATGTAGAACACACACGTTTTTTTTTCAGAAAAATTGAAGGAAGTTGACTGTGAGAAGAGAAAATAAGCCACCGGATTGATTTTAGGACTGCCGTGACACGACAAAAATTCTTGTGCCACGGTACTGCACACCGTCAGACAGTGCACTGTACAGTGACACGGCAGATTTTGCCGTGGCACGGCTGTCAGAAAATCTGACTGGTGCCCTGTTTTCCTTCGTACGCAATCAAGTTATTCAATTTTTCCTACGGGACAGACCTAAATGCGACGTTAAAACGTCTATGCATATGTAAAAAATGCCGAATTAATCACAGGAATATTTTTCAAGAATCTTTCAAGTCTCATCCACTCATCTTAATTAAATACCGATCACTCAAATCGATAAATAACCAAGAATTCTCCCCAGTGGAGTCGCCAAATTGTAGGCGTCGTTCAAAGTGCGCCTACGTTAAAAGCATGTGTGAATATGCTTGGCACTCATAGGAAGTGGGATTTGACATAATACGATTAGGGACAAATAAAATAGGGAGCCTCCAACAAGTTTTTAAGGAACTTGTAAACCGTTCACGGATCATAAAAAGGCAACCACGATAAGGGACAACGATAGGCAACAACGATTGACCCGTGAAGGTTACACCCCATTCATAATCCATGAGATTACTAACTCCATATGGTTCGGAACCACGAAAGGAGGATTGGGGATGATGGTACGAAGTGAGTCATGGAGTCACATTCGCCCGTATCGGCCTCTACTCGATTCTTATAGTGAAAAGTGATTCTTACGATCTTAAAGGCATGCAAACAAAATATTCAATTTGCTCCAAACTATTATTAAGCTAAATTGGTTTAATATTAATGCAACACATAATTCTAAAATATTAGTGATCACTTGATTTAATAACAAGATTAAAAAGGAACCTAAACCGCTTGTCCAAATTATCTTATTAGGCGTGATTTTCAATTACATATTCCCTTTAAACATGCAATATAGTGATCAATAATAACAATAGAATAAAAAATTAATATTGGAAGCAATTTAACAATAATTCCATCAATTGTTAGAAAAATAATAGAAATAAAAGGAACATGATTCTTACTTTGATTATGTTTGTTTGCAACTACAAAATAATAAACGAGTTAGTAACTTCAAGGAAATAATAATAAAACAATAATTAAATTAAACTAAATAAAGTAGAGTTGATTTGGGGCCAAACCCTCAAACATTTCTACCTTTCACGCCTTGGCTTAAGGACAGAACCACGAGTAAAGTATGGACTCCTGGGAGTGCTTGAAGAAGAAATTTTGAAAGAATAAGGGGTAGGCTAGTGTTTAGGCTAGAGCATAGAAGAGAGAAAAAACTACAGAATTAATTGATGCCCCGTACAACAGAAATGAGGGGGTATTTATAGAGAAAATGTGTTGAGGGAGCACACGGAACCCTAAAATGATAAAAACCCTAAAAAAGTATCCCGTAACACGGAAAACTGTACCGTGACACGGGAAGTCCCACCGTCAGACGGGAAACATTCCCGTGACACGGTGCAATTTTTGAGTGGCGCGGGAAATTTTTAGTAAATGGGGAAGAAAACGCATTAAGGGTTTACGCGGAAAGGACACGGAAATTCCCGTGTCACGGGAAATCCCACCGTCAGACGGGAAAGATTCCCGTGACACGGTGGATTCCTGCCGTGGCGCGGGAATTTTCAGTCCGCTTTTCCGTCTAAATACATTTTTAAACCCTAATTTTGTTCAGCATTTTAAGTGCCGATTGATAATTTCGGGCCTTTTTCTGATTTATTATTATTTGGGCTATGTAGATGTCGTTCGAAGTGCGCCTACGTTAAAAGCATGTGTGAATATGCTTGGCACTCATAGGAAGTGGGAATTGACATTACGATTAGGGACAACGATTAGGGACAAATAAAGTAGGGAGCCGCCAACAAGTTTTTAAGGAACTTGTAAACCGTTCACGGATCATAAAAGGCAACCAAGATTAAGGGACAACGATAGGCAACAACGATTGACCCGTGAAGGTTACACCCCATTCATAATCCATGAGATTACTAACTCCATATGGTTCGGAACCACGAAAGGAGGATCGGGGATGATGGTACGAAGTGAGTCATGGAGTCACATTCGCCCGTATTGGCCTCTACTCGATTCTTATAGCGAAAAAATTATTCTTGCGATCTCAAAGGCACACAAACAAAATATTCAATTTGCTCCAAACTATTATTAGGCTAAATTGGTTGAATATTAATGCAACATATAATTCTCAAATATCGTGACCACTTGATTATACAATAAGATTAAAAAGGAACCTAAACCGGTTTTCCAAATTATCTTATTAGGCGTGATTTTCAATTACATATTCCCTTTAAACATGCAATATAGTGATCAATAAAAATAATAGAATAAACATTAATATTGGAAGCAATTTAACAATAAATTGTTAGTCAAATCAAATAATAAATGAATCTAATCATGATACTAGCAATATAAAATAAAATAAGAGTAATTAATTTAATTAATTACTCACATTCCGCACGTTCCTTTAAATTGCTACATCATGAATAAATTGTTAGTAACTTCAATTAAAAATATAAAGCAAATGAAATTTAAATTAATTAAATATAGATTTGATTTGGTCCAAACCCTCAGTTATTTATACCTTTCACACCTTGGTTTAAGGATGGAACCTCGGGTTTAGTATAGACTCCTTGGAGTGCTTAAGGGAAGAATGGTGTAATTAGGAATACAGGTTTAAGGCTTAGAATACGGGAGAGAGAGAAGAGAATGATTTTTGGTGTTAAAGAGAGAAAGAGAGAAGGATTTGATGATCAAGCTTGTTGATTCTTGAAAAAGGGGTGATATGACCTCTATTTATAGAGAAAAAAGAGGGGTCGAAGAATTAAGATAAGATCCGAATTAAATCGGAATAAAACTCGATAGACAGCAGTTTTTGCGGTTTTTGTTTTTATCATATCTTTTGATCCAGAAATCAGAATAAGATGAATAAGATATCGTTGGAAAGCTCTTGAAGTCTACTTTCCAAACCAATTAGAATCAGATTAAAATATTTTATAGAATAAAAGATATGGCCGAAATAGTGAGACAGTGTCAGCTTTGGATAGAGTTTGACATTTCATTCATATCTTTTCCGTTATAGCTCGGAATTGATATTATAATATATCATTGGAAAGATAATTTCCAGGGCTATCCAACCATATAAAATTTGGATAAAAACTATGAGGTATTAAAATAATATCTGTCTAACTTTGAACGTCTTTCAATTCGGATAAAATTAGGATTTTCAAAAAGAAATATTTTATTCAATTTCAAATTCTTTAATCTTATCTTTTAAAAAAGGATAATTAAGATCTTTTAGAAACTTATAGAAGCTTCTAATTAATCCTAATTGTTTTAGGAATGGGATTAAATAATTTGGACCCTCCACATGATCATTGGGTCGTAGGCAAGGTGGGTTTAGGTTCGGTTTGGGCTCAGTTTAATATTTTGGCCATAACTTATTCGTTATAACTCGGATTTGGGCTTATAATATATCGTTGGAAAGATCTTTTAAATCCCCAACCAACTATTTAATCATTGGACTCATATTATGGACCAAAATAAACTGGATTAAACGTTTTTATAAAAAGGACACGAAATGAATGATTTTAAAGGACACGAAATGAATTATTTTGGGTTTAAAGGCACGAAAAGAGGAAAATAAGTTATATTTTGGGGGAATGGGCTAGGAATTGGGTTGGTTTATGAAATGAAAATATGGATTTGAATATGGATTTAAGCACTCCAAAGATTAAATACTAAACCCGACCAATAATGGCAGTGAAAGGTTGTTCATCATCGAGTTTGGTTTTGAGGAGACATTTTTAGGTGTCTACAGGCTAAAATAAGCAAATAAGCAAATAAAATAAATAAAAGGTTTGGTCCAAAAATAAATAATAAAACAATAAAATAAAAAAAAGGTTTGGGCTAAGATTAAATAATAAGTTTGGGCTAAAATTAAAACTATGCTTTTACCAAACATCAAGACTAATCCATGGACTGTTCAAAAATACGAATTTAATCAAATACGATTTTTTAAGCACTCTTGGGATTAAATACTGAACCCAACCAACAGTGGCGGTGAAAGGTGGTTCATCATCGGGTTTGGGTTTTGGGGAGACATTTTTAGGTGTCTACACCAACCTTATTGATCACCCTTCAAACGAAACTTTTGAGCATGGATGGAGGAAATATTTCAAATGGATTAATCACAAAGGCGAAAAACTGGAGATCGTCACAGGCGAAGGGAATATGTTTGAAGAATCGGACGATGAATCCATTGTAGACTCTAGGGAAGCTGAAAATCTAGGCCTTGTGGCCATTACTGAGTCTTTATTTTCTAGTTCTAAGGACGAAGATCCCAAAAAGGATTCTTCTCTTGATGTACTCTCTTTTGATTTTAATAATATGAGCTCTATTTCCGAGTATATGCCCTCTCTTGAATCTTTCGAATGCTCTAACAATCAATCTAATGAAGATGATAACATTAATAAATTGGTTGAATTAATGAATGAACGAGAACAAAAGAACCCTATTGTTGAAGAAACTGAAATAGTTAATATAGGAACTAACGAAAATAAGAGAGAAGTCAAAATTGGCTTAACTCTAAATCCGGAAGAGCGATCGACCCTCATATCGATGCTCAAAGAATTCGAAGACGTGTTCGCTTAGTCATACAAGGACATGCCTGGAATAGATAGGAAAATTGCGGAACATACCATTCCCTTGAACCCTACTTCTAAACCAGTAAAATAAAAACTTCGACGAATGAAACCTGACGTCGCATTAAAAATAAAAGAAGTACAAAAACTGTTGGACGCCGGTTTCATTCGCGTATGTAATTACCCAGATGGGTAGCGAACATCGTTCCAGTCCCTAAAAAGGATGGACGAGTTTGTATGTGTGTCGACTTTAGAGATCTTAATAAAGCTAGCCCTAAAGACGATTTTCCTCTACCACATATTGATATATTGGTAGATAACACGGCTGAACATACGATGTTATCCTTTATGGATGGATACGCAGGTTACAACCAAATTTTAATGGCCAAAGAAGATGAAGAAAAGACATGCTTTATTACCCCTTGTGGTACATATTGCTACACGGTTATGCCATTTGGTTTAAAAAATGCAGGAGCTACGTACCAAAGAACGGCTACGACTCTCTTGCATGATATGATGCATAAAGAAATAGAAGTGTATGTGGATAATATGATTGTGAAGTATAAAGATAGACAGGGACATATAAAAGCTTTACGCTAATTTTTCACTTGCATAAAAGAATATAAAATGCGATTGAATCCACAAAAATCCGCCTTCGGAGTCACTTCTGGTAAGTTACTCGGATACGTAGTAAGCACACGTGGCATCAAGATCGATCCCTCTAAAATAAAGACAATTGTTGACATGCCGCCCCCTCAAACAGAAAAAGAAATTAGGGGATTCCTTGGCAAGTTACAATATATTAGTCGATTTATCAGCAAATTGACTATGACTTGTGAGCCAATATTTAAAAAATTGATAAAAGAGGAGAAACATGAATGGGACGATCAATGCCAAAAGGCCTTTGAGAAAATCAAAGATTATCTCAAAAGTCCACCAATTTTAGCACCACCAGTACCCAAACTACCTCTTAGGCTATACATTACAGTTACAGACACAGCCACAGGCACCATGTTAGCACAAGAGGTAGAAAAGTCGAACGTGCAATATATTATATAAGAAAAAAATTCATCCAATACATAACAAAATATAGCACTTTGGAAAAGACAGGCCTAGCATTAGTGTGGGCAACCAAAAAGTTACGACATTATATGTTACCACACACTACTCATGTGATTTCTCAACAATATCCGATAAAGTATCTGTTTGAACAACCACCCATACAAGGAAGGATAAGTGGTTCGTGATGTTAGCCGAATTTGAGCTAAAATATATTCCTGAAAAATCAATGAAAGGAAAAGTAATTTCCAACTTCTTGGCACAACATCCAATTCAAACAAGTCATGCAGAAACTACTCATCTTCCGGATGAAGTGATTCTCATGACACAAGACGACAAATGGGTAATGTACTTCGACGGTGCGTCCAATCAAAAAGGATGTGGCGCAGGAGTGTTACTCATAAGTCCAGAGGGAGCACATACTCCAATCTCTGTTAAATTAGACTTTGAGGTTACTAATAATGTCGCAGAATATGAAGCGTGCATTATTGGATTCGAAGCAGGAGCTAGCATAGGTGTGCAAAATTTAGAGGTATATGGAGACTCCAGTTTGATTATAAATCATATGTTAAAAAATGGAAAATAAAAAACTCCACAATGATATTATACCAAGCACACCTAGAGCAACTCATTGAGCATTTTGAACATATTGATTTTAAATATCTCCCAAGGGATGACAATCAATTTGCCGATGCGCTAGCAAAATTAGCCTCAATGATCAACATTCCAGATCACTTAAATATGATTCCATTATGCGTTGACAGAAGAGAAGAACCAGCGTATTGTAACGCAATAGAGGAAATAAATTACATTGAAGGAGACAATTCTTGGTATGATCATATCCTCCAATATATTACTCATAGCACATATCCCAAAAATACTTCATCGAAAGACCAATGAGCCTTACGAACACTTGCGGCCCAATATGGTCTAATAAATGGTCAATTATGCAAAAAAGGACCTAATGGTCAAAGCTTACTATGTATAGGCCAACCGGAAGCCACACGCCTTATGGAATATACTCACAAAGGTGTTTGTGGACCTCACATGAATGGTATAATGCTTTCAAAAATAATTTCATGGCAAGGGTACTATTGGTCCACTATGGAACATGATTGCACACAATATGTTATTAAATTTCCACAGTGCCAAATGTTCGCTAATTTACAACACCTTCCACCATTCGAACTATACAATCTCACTTCCCCTTGGCCTTTTTCAACTTGGGGAATTGACATAATTGGAAAAGTCTCTCCAACAGGATCAGGAGGGCACAAGTAGGTATTAGTTGCCATTTATTACTTTACTAAGTGGATTGATGTTGCTTCTTACGTGAATATCACTTCTAAACATGTCGCAAAGTTTCTCGAACGAAACATCTTTTGTAGATATGGAGTTCCACATGAACTAATTAGTGATCAGGGATCTCAGTTCAAAGCTGAAGTCGAGACCCTCTTAACTCGTTATAAAGTAAAACATCATCACTCATCCCCATACAGACCTCAAATGAATGGAGCTGTAGAGTCGGCAAATAAAAATATAACAGTTATCATTAAGAAAATGGTAGAAAATTACAAAGACTGGCCAAATAAACTACACTTCGCATTATGGGGTTATAGAACGTCTATACGAACATCAATAGGGGTAACTCCATACTCCTTAGTTTTGGGAATGGACGCAGTTCAACCAGCCGAACTGGAAATACCATCCCTATGCATCGTACTCAAAAGTAAGCTACCGGAAGTTGAATGGGTAAGAGCGAGGTATGAAGAGCTTTTATTCCTCGATGAGCGACGATTAAGAGCTTTGCATCATGTACAAGTCTACCAAAGTTGCATTACGCGTCATTTTAATAAAAGGGTAAAGCCTAGAAATATAAAAGAAGGTGACTTTGTACTAAAGGAGGTTAGGGGTCCACCAACCGATCCAAGAGGGAAATTCAAACCTAATTGGATAGGTCCCTACCGCGTAATTGAAATCCTATAAGGAGGAGCCGTCAGATTAGTGGATATTGGAGGAGATGAAATTCGCCAATTAATAAACATTGATCACCTTAAGAAATATTACATATGAAATCCGGATAAAACTCGTTCACTCATACAACCAACTTTAATTAGCATTCGATTGAAAGATTCTAAGTGTTATGCATTTTACCGAATAACACGGTAAACTACATAAAACTTGGGGGGGGGTAATTTACAAATAATAAACCGTTCTAAGTGTTCAAATTTTTTGAAACATTACAAAAAAATCTTCACACTTGGGGGGTAATAATACTAATTTTTTTTTAAAATAAATTTTTTTGAGACATTCGTAGCACAGGTGTCGCGCGCAACTAGAATATTTGCGCGCGGATGTCACGCGCAACTAATTACGTTGTGCGCGATAGGCTCGCGCAACATCAAAAGTTGCGCGCGCCACCTGATGATGAACTGCGAACCCGATTTTTTGCGTTTGAATGTTGTACGATTTCTACTTATGATAAAAAGAGTGTGTTTCTTAAATATAACATATGCTCGGAAAATAAAATTAAACTTTGATTTAATTCTTTTAAACAAGGTTTGATTAATTTTTTTTATTTAATTTCTACCTAAGAGATTAAAGAAAATAAATAAATAAATAAATAAATTCATAATAATATAAAAAAAAATTAGAACTACGCAAAGACCTGATTTTGCAAAGCGAATACGTAGGCAATCTTTAAGATTCGGTCATATCAAAATATAAAAATATGAATCTTATTTTATTTCATTCAAAATTCAAAAGAGAGATATTATTGAACTAGGTAGTAAACAAAAAAAAATAGTAGTGATTACACTTTATTCGAAAAAAAAAACTAATGGTAAAATTGTGTAACACTGTACTCTAAGGTTTTACTATGTCCTCGATTGTCACAGATGATGGAGAATTAGTTTCCATTGCAGCATTTTCAGAAACCTTGGAGCTTTCCCCTACACTCTTCTTTTTCACCCAAACATTGTTTTCAATTTTGGGATTGGGGCCTTTGCAACCTGTTTTCCTTTCCCTTTGACTATTGGAGCTTTCTTGTGAGTATTTGGTGAAGGTTCTTTAATTTTTACACCTTGTTGCTTGGGTTTGGAAGGAGCCTTTCTTTTTATTTCCTTCGAACGAGCCTTAGGGGATGAGAAGTCTAACTTTCTTCTCACTCCTTTGTTTTGACCACTAGGAGGAGTAGTAGTGGTTGAATGCATCAAAGGTTTAGGTAGATTGCGAGCGGTGGCGGCTTGAAGTTGAGATCGAGCCTTGTTTAACTCACCCTTATCCGCCGCATTCATCCAAGCCTTAGCTTATAAAAGGAAGATAATGTGATACTCGCAGGAGGATTTTGTCTTACCCATTTAGGAAGACTTGACAAATATTCCATCCAACGAGCAATCCTTTCGGGTTTAAAAGTCACATCTTTAGGGGCATCACAATCTTGCGGAGGAATATATTGCCTCATCCCGTATTGTCTCATCACCCTACAAGGAAAAATATAAGTAGTACTAGATAGGCCTAAAAGCCTAATGTAAGGGCAATTGAGACTATTCCCAATCATACTATTTATGTTCCACCAAGGAATCACAAATCGTATGTTAAGAACTCCATGACAGAAAAACGACGTCCATTCCTCTTCATTCTTATGTTTATAAAGGATTCGACGTCCAGGGAAGATCTTTACTCCATTAGCCTCAAGGTTTTGAGGCTGATCAACAATTCGCAAATGCTCCATGAGCTAAATCTGAAAAAGACAAAAAAAAAATAAAATTATTTTGCGATTTATTATACGAGCAGGTCTGCAGGTGGCATGCGCAACTAAATTAGTTGCGCGCACCCTCCGCGCACAACTCAGAAGATTGCGCTGGTCATGCCAGCGCAACTTCTTTGCTTGCGCTGATAAACGCCGAAAAAAAACATACGTGTAATAGGAGTGGACTTCCGGTGAAACCGTTTTCGTTAGGATCTTCTCTATGGCGATTCAAGCACAACACGGTTTCCGCCAAAACCAAAGGAGAAGGTGAATGAAATCCCTCTATTTGCTCTACTATGGACACCATTGAATAATCTCCGTATTCTTTGCCTGTCCTAAGTAAACAATTAACAACAAGACAATAACATAAACACGAATTTTAAAGCGTTCTTTAGTCATGTTGTCACGAGGGGTGATGAAGTGTTCAATAAATAGAATTAAGTTCATGCCTTCTTCAGTTCCTATGTTGGTCATATCTTTATCGGACAAACAAAAAAATCTTTGGAATATAGGTTTGGGATCCGACACGGTAGGCGAATAAGTCACGGGGAGAGTGTTTGTATGGAAACCTAGCAAGACTTTGAACTCACCAGGAAGGAGGAAATTTTCATCCCCTCTAAACAAGAAAAGATGGTGGTTAGAGTCCCAATGGTTGACGGCGGCACGAAGAAAAGCAAAGTTAACCACTAGTTGCATGTAATTCAATAAAGGGTCTAAGTGGTAAATTTTAAAAGCTAGTTTATCCTCGGTTGAAAGAGAGGTGACCCATTGCTTCAAACGTTGTTCAAAGGTCTTCACCATTGTTCAAAAAAAAAAGAGAGAGAATAAGATTTTAGAGAGATTAGTTCCTTTTAATTTCTTATGTTACTAAGAGAATGAATGCGAGATGATCAAAAGCCTACACAAAACCACGTTTAAATAGACACAAGAGTGGAAAATTTTCGGCAAATTCGGCTTAAAGGAAAGTTCACTAACAGGTGGCGCGCGTAACTCCTGAGTTGCACGCAACACCCGCGCGCAACAAAATTACATGCGCGCGACAGCTGCGCGCAACTCACGAAGTTGCGCGCGACTCCCCTGACGCGGCATGTAATTATGGTTAATTTCCGTATTTTGGCTCATATAATGACGAAATCTTCACGAAATCTTAAGACGAATCATACATTTGCCTTCTAACACTTTGTGTGTAATACCCCGTATTTTTTATACGTATTTTATTTAATATATATACATTTTATACGTATTTTATTTAATATGTATATTTTATAAGGGTATTTAAATAACTCTAGCATTTTAATTATGATGTTTCAATTAATTATCCCATGTAAATTGGGAATATTTTACAAAAGGAAAAGTCGTTTAATTAATTAATTAATAGAAGTTGGGGCTTTATTTTAGGAAATTATGACTTTTAACAAGTTTTAGTAGGGAAGGGATTAGGAAAAACTAAAGGAGGAAAGTTTAGGGTAAAGGGGGAGATAGAGAAGGGGTATAAATATCCCTCTTATGAGACAATTCAACGTTGCCCAGAGTGGAGAAAACCCAAGGTAAACTTCTCTCCATTTTCTCTTTATTTTTCTCTTTCTTTTTTTTTTCTTTCTCTCTCCTTCCCTTCCCCTCTTGCCGTGCACACCACCACCGGCAGCCACCACCACCACCGGTGGGCCGCCGGCCACCAGCACCAGCCAGCAGCAGCGGTGACCACCGGCAGGTGGCGCCGGCCCCCCTGCTGTCGGCAGCCTCTTTTTGAAAAAAAAAAAAAGGTTTTCTTGTTTAAAAATCAAATCTTTATTACCTAAAACTAATCTATGATATAGTCTAATTATAAACTATGAGTTTGGAGGTTTAATTTTGATGTTTGGTTATTGTAATTGTGTGAATTAATTTTCAGATTTGGTTTTTAATTAAAAAGCCCCAATTTTTGAAACCCTAGGTTCTTGTTTCATGATTTATTGAAAGATTATGATGTATAATAGGGTAGGCCTTTGTTTTAAGTGTTTTAAAACCAAATTACAACAAGTTTTAAGTATAATAAAGTGCTGGAATTTTATGTAGAACACTTGATATTAGGTTTCTTGAAGAAATTTTAACTACCCATTAATTGGGACTTAATTTATGGTGTTTTAAATATAATTTCAGCTTATTCTAATTAAATTTTGAAGGGTTTTAAAATAGTATATATTGCTGGAAATTTGTTTAGAGTGGATATTAATACTCTATTATGGATTTAATGTGTAGGAGACTTTGAAGTAAGCGATTTCTACTAGTCGTGGCAGTTTTAATAACGTACTTAAGGTACGTACGCGTACTTAGCAGTGGCGTATCCAGGAATTCCGAACTGTGGGTTCGAAATCTTAAAAAAAAACGATGATCATATATTGATTAAAAATTCAATACATAAATTCAATTTTTTATTACAAATGGATGGATTACACAATAAAAAAAATAAATAAAAAAATAAATAAAACTTCTTCTAATTAATTATCAATTAAAATCATAGTAACAAAAGCTCTACAATCTACAATAATACACAAAATACACAATTAATTATCAATTAAAATCACAAGTCCCCAATAAACACAAATTTGACAATATAAACTTCTTCTAATTATCAAATTTCAATTAACAGAACAAGTAAAAATTTATAATTCTAAGTTTCTAACTTCTAACTTTCTACAATTCAATTTCTCAACTATTCAAGAATTCAACAATATATCAAAACCATAAACCAATTTAAAAAATAAAACAAGCAAACCAAGATTAAGAATTAATAGGAGTAGACTAGTAGAGGAATAAGAGATTAAGAGGACTCACAATTGTAGAACTAGAAGAACTCGAAATCTGAACTCAGAAGAGTAGAAGACAGAACAGTCGTGAGTCGTCCCTCGTCCACTCGTCCGTGTCTCCGTCACTCCGTGAGGACGTAAGGTGGTCGCCGGTCGGTGTCTCGGTGTGCGGTGCTGCGGCGGCTAGTGGCTACTGGCTAGGGTCATAGGGTGTCAAGTCGTCAAGGTTAGGGTTTTGGTGTTTGGGAATTTGGGGAAAAATGTCTGATGTTTGATTTCTGAAATATGAAATATTGAAATCTGAATGTAAGGAGTAAAAAAAAAAAGTACAAAAAAAGAGGGCAGTAGGAGTCAAACCTAAGACCTAAGGAATTGAAGGGGCGCACTGCTCTATTATTCAGAGAATTACTAATGCACCAAACTTACCTGTATGATAATTATTCTCACAAAAATTTCTTTTAAACCTTTTTTTTTTTTTTTTAAAAAAAAAAAAAAATTAAAACTTATAATTTTTTTCCAAAAAATCTGTGGGTTCAATGAACCCCCTTGAACCCCCCCTAGATCCGCCCCTGGTACTTAGCATAATTTGGTGATGTAGAATCATGCTAGGTTTGTTTGTAATTGATTATAAGTAGAATCATGCTAAGGTTTATGTATGGAATTGTGAGTTTATGGTGTTTGTGATTGAACGGTGAAGCCTGAATTATTTGTGATGGTTTATGGATTGGAAAATTGTATTTTTGGCATGTTGTGTTTGAACCACATTTTTAATTATGGCATGTTAGAAGACATGATTAATTAAACTACATGTTTAATTATGTTTGGAATATTGAAAAGGAATTTTATTATGATTCAGATAATTTTTATTGATGCTTTAAGCATGAGGAAGGAGCTATATAAGTGTCTAGGTACACAAGGAATAAATTGTATGTTGGTGCCTCTATGCACTTAAGGTGTTTTTAACACCGAGGGATAGGATTTTTGGCGCATTATGCGTTTAAGGTGTCTTTGACACTGAGGTAGAATTAAAAAGGGTTCAAAATTAAATAATATGTGGTCACAAATTATTCAAGAATTAAATTGGTATGGTTGTTTGATTGAATAATTATTGTTGATTGAATTATTATGCTTTGAGAGTCATCACCAAGTCTAATAATATGTAAATAATGTAAAGTGAAAGAGATTACGCACCAAAACTCTTGGAACGTATATACCTTGAGTATGAACAATAGGGGGGTTATGGGGTTTTATATTTAACCATAACTTCCAATTGAGTACAGGACGCTGTATATTCCTTTTTGTTATTTATTATGCGCAGGAATTTCGCCACCTTTGTGTGGTTTTGTCGCTGGCACGAATAGCTCCCGTGCCAGTTAACCTCAAATTTATTTGGGGGAGGTTAATAGGTGGAAACCCGTTCGATGCGTAATCAATGCAAAATGAATTAATTAGGGTCTAGTCATTGTATTGTGTTGATTGGTGTTTGTGAACAGGTGCAATGAGGTAAGTGTGTGTTGATAGGTGAAAGCATGTTGGTGTGGCTATTTTACGCTTATGTACTCAGCTTTGCTGATTGTGTGTGTTTGTGTTTTTGGCCATGTCTTTACCTTGGCCCTATGATGACCCATTTTTAATGGAGAGTAGTGGAAGCAAGTAGAGATAAACTTTTCAGGTATTGAAGCATGATCATGATGGGGCATGAGTGAAGAGTGAATCCTATTAGCTTTCATTAGATTACAATGTGTTTTATGCTTTATTTGTTTATGATATATTATGTGTGGACTAACATAAAGGTTTGATTTGGGAACGGTTTTTGAATAAGGGCCTCTAATGGTTCCAAGTTGTAATTTGATTTTATTTGACTATTTCGTTTGGTTTTAAACTTTATTTCGTTTGGTTGACTTTGGGTTGACTTGTTTAATCGGTTTTTAATTTTGAGTCTTCCGCTGTGTATCTTTGGTAATTGCCTTAGCCGTTTTCACGGTGGCGGTAATGTCTTAGTTATTCCTAAATCGTATTTTTAAAAGAGTAGAATGAGTATTTAAAGAAAGGAATTTCTAGGGTGTTACATTGTGTCCCTTTTCTTGCCTACTTTTTTATTTTCTTTTATTATTTTCTTGTTTTCTTTTATTTTTCTTTTTTCCATTGTTTTCCTACTTTTTTTTTTTTCTATTATTTTCCTACTTTTATATTTTTCTTTTTCCTTCTTTTTGCCTTCTTTTTGGAGTTTGTTTATTATTTTTTTCGAGGGGGGTAAGTCGGGAACCCTTACCCTCCCTCAAAAAAATTTTCGCATTAATGTACACATGTAAACAAAGAAAAAAAATAATACAAAAAATATATATACATAAGTTTCCTAAAAAATATATAAATGTGTACAAGAGGAATCAGGGTGATCGGCGACTACTAGACGGTTGCTGCACATCCTGCAAAATCCAAAACAAAGATTAATACATGGAATGTAATAACTTCGTTGCAAAGAGAAAAAATAAATTAAAATAATAAAACTTACCGCGATCATCCGATGATCACGGCATGACAAAGTCACGAGGGCTCTTCGATAAGCATCTCGGAAAGCGCGTAAATTCCTCACCATGCCGTTCACGGTCTCTCGCGGAACCTGTTCCAAGAATACAAGGACAATTAGTAAACAAATGTATATGAAACAAAAAAATAAAAATATTTAATTACATATACATAAAAGGCATACCGACTCAACCGTCTCATGTACGAACGGTATCCCCTCATCATCCTTGCCCGCTGGAAGGGTCTCACGAATTACCGATCCGACAGCATCAGTATACGTGATCTCCACTGTAGGAGGCACCCAACCACCTAGCTCGACCCACTAAAAATACATGAGACAAAAAAAACGATAAAAAGGGTAAAAATTCCGAAAAATAAATAGAAACACGAAAAAAAAGAGTTAGGAAACTAACCGGAACAAAGGCCGGAAAAGGAGTCAGCCTGGATGCTATAAAAGCCGGATAAGAAGCATCTGGCAGCACCAGCTGCTCCGCTGGATAACCAAGGATCGCTTGAGCTTGGTCCTCGGTAGACAGCAGGTCCGGACGCAGCATCCGGATCGAGGGATCCGCAGGAACCAAAGGCTCCTCGGTTGAAAGCTGCCAGAGAACATGCTCGCCTAAAAACCAAGCGTCAGTCCTCTGGAACATTGAGAGTCCCGTATAGAGGGCCCGGAAACAGCAACGAACCATGCCAGACCGGATAGCCTCAGGGACTCCGACGATCAAACTCCAAGGACGGAGATCGATCTATAAAACACAACCACATGAAAAATCGTTAGAAAATGAGTAAAATAAAAAAAACGAAGAGAGAACATGTAGTTTGGAAAACTCACCGACGCACGAGTCGCCGAAAGAATCCTATGGCAAAAGTCGCCGGCAGAAGTAACTCGTCTCCTCTTAATCTCGACCAATCAATGGCGGATAGGGAAACGAGTAGCCCCAAGCACCCTGGGCTAAGAAAGGCAGGTACGAGTATCCCTAAGCCTGAAATCGAGAAAAGATAAGCCTAAAGGAAAAAACGAAAATAAATAACCGGAAAAGCTTAAAACACGTACCTCAAGGATACGACCATGCCATGTAAGCGAGATCCGAGGCACTTCAGTAGCTGCCGCGGAATCCATGACCCAGGTCGCCTTGCCCATAACCGTAAGCATACGGGCATACGACACCTCCGCCCAACTCAGGTTACCTACTTGCCCCAAATCGCTGAGTCAAATAAGTAACCTAATAGCGAAACACTCTCCTCGATCACTCAAGATGGTGACGGAAAGAACGTGGGCAATGTTTATTCGAGCCAGTTGCTCAGGTGTACACTGTCGATCAAGCTCATCAGCCAACAACTCGTCGGCAAGAACCGAGTACGGATAATATTGCGCGTACACGTGAAGGGCCGACGCAAGACGGTCCCCCACAAGGTCGCGCAATCTCTCGTCTGACCCCATTACGAGCTCTGTAGCTACAGGCTCGCCTCCGAAAGGAAAACCCGTAATCATAGAGAAATCAAAAGGGGTAACCGTCATCTCTCCCCATGGAAAGTGGAAAGTGTTGGTGGAATCCCACCAAAACTCCAACAATCCACGGAAGAAAGCTGACGATGCAGACTGGCTCGATAAATCCCGAAGAGTCGCCAGCTGGGAGTCACACTAGTACAAAACTAACCTTAAGTAACACCCAAAAAATGTTACATAATGTGGTAAATGTGTTATTATAGACAATAGGTAACACTTTAGTGGGTGATACTTCCGCCCATGTTACCTAAGGTCTTATGTAACAATTTGGATAATGTATGGTAACACTTTTAAAAGTGTTACTTTAAACCCTCTTATGTAACACTTTTTTATATTGTTAGTATCATTTTTAAAGTGTTACCTATTATTTCTTGGGTAACACTTAATTATCTTTAGTAACATTTTCAATTATATAGTAACACTTTATCCGGCCTTATGTATCACTTTTTCAATATAATGTAGCACCTTGTTGATTATTAGGTAACATTTTTCAATCATCTTTTGACATATTGTAGTACTTTATTCGACATTATGTATCACTTTTTCCAAACTATTGTAACACTTTATTAATTAGTAGGTAGCATTTATTATTGAGGAAATTTACATCTACTACTCCTATTAATACTGTGATTATTATGTATATGCAAAAAAATAATTAAAAATATAAAAATACTATTTAAAATGTACAACCACTACACGAATGTGAAATCAACATATACGATAAACATTAATTTGAACTGATAAAACTTCATATATCCTTACAACAAAAAAACCATAAACACCAAATTTTTTTTTATTTCGCTAAATAATCTAATAATAATAAATAAAAAAAAAGTCAATTTCGATCTCTTAGACCACCAAATTCCAAACAGAATAAGTTTAATCACAATCAGCATAGTTGCAAACAAACATCAGTAGTAAGCGAAGACAGCAGCAGCGTGCAGCTCAGCAGAAGCAGTAGACATCAGCTACAACAGCAATAACAATAGCAGCAGTCATCAATAACTTGACGTCAACAACATCAATAATGGCAGCAGACAGCTCCTTGCTTTAGACGAGGCGTCATGGAAAGAAGACACAATTTCATCCACCAATGCAATCTCATATAAGCGAGTTACATATGTTCTTTATTTACCCTATTTTTGGCCATGTTAAGTTCCTGCACACATAACCAAAAGAAAATCAATAATCTATCTACCCATTATTCATTGTTTTGTAAACATGAAAGAGCAAATCATGTCATAGTTTCCCCTGTGCCTTTTTCAGATTTATTAGAACCAGTCTCAATTAGAAAGGGGTAAACATACTCAAGACCCGGCCAAATTAGGTCTGATCCAAGGATATTTTACCAATATTCCTTTATTTACAAATGCCATTAGGTCCACAAAAGTAATTTCAATAACCATCATAACATGTCTCACTATAAAGAAAAGGCAATAAATTACCAAATTACATAAAAGAAGTCAGTAAATCACACAATTCAAATGAGCTTCTAATCTTGAAAAGAACATGAATAACGTTTACTTAGATGCCTAACATCTTTTGAAAGTAATTCCCAGGGCAAAATCAATAATTCTTACCTTAAGACCAGCTTTAAGTTCCAATCTTGAACATGTGCCTTCCACTTTGTCCATGAGATCTGAAAAAGAAACTAAGTTCTTGGTATCTTTCCTCGTAGCATATGTAACCCACTTCGCTAAAAATGAAATTGATCATAATATATAATGTAAGGACTATAACTCATAATTTAAAGTTATTTAGCTGTAAATATAAATGAAAAAAAATTTGGAGCAAGGTGGCATCATTTAGACATGTATCAAATACAGATCATTGATTTCTCACAAACCATCAGTTCTATTCGATTCCAATTTTTACAAATATACTAAGCACATTCTTCAATAATAATGCTCAATTAATTTACCCACCTTCTATTTTAACAAAGTTCTAATTAGATTAGAAAATCTCAAAGTCAACTACTTTGCACACAAGAGAAAAAATTGTGAAAACACCTAAAACAATTAACTTACCCGGGCTAGCAGAGCATTTTTTTCTTGGCAAAATTAGTTCTTGTTAAACTTGAAATAGATTGAATGCCAATGTCTCAGATATAGGAGTCGTCATGCATTAATATCATCAACCTTTTCCAGCCTGGTTACAACCTTCAAACCATTAAAGATAGATACAAATATACATACAATGAAATATCATCAACGACATGGCACAGCTAGCCTATTCCTTTTTATTTCTTCAATACTCATATTTTACATGTTAGCCTCATCTTTTCATTGTATTTCAATTTAAAGTCAACCAAATATCATACTCCGTATAACATTCTGAAAACTCTCACATTTCACTTAAAAATACTACCTTAATATACATTCCGAAAATAAAGTCCACATATCACCAATTAGTTAGGAAAAATTGCAAAAATTAAGGAGATATATTCAATTTGACATGATTTGTAACTCACATTGATAAAAACACCCACATGAGAGATATAGTTCAATTTCTCACTCAAATCCATCCTTAAATAGAGTATACATAATTTCACTACAATCAAATAAGCTAATATCCATAATTAGAAAATTCAGTTCAAAACTCAGCCAATCAACAGTTAAATTCCAACCCACGATCTTTTCATTTCAATTTCTTGATCAAGTCATTATTCAACAAATGTCATCGAATTTTGCAACAATACAACAATATACACTAATATTCATGATTGATTTCAGCCTATAAGTAATGCAAGATACCGTAAACAGAACCTAATTCATAAAACTGGTGAAGATAAGACATTCTTATCAAATTATTTAAGCTCAATTTAAAATCAAATAACCCACTTACAGTTTCAAGCTAAAATAATTAATAGATGAAATTAAAAGATAGTTTCACAAATTTCAAATTTATAAGCCTAAATGTAAAAGAAAACAGACCTACTTTCAATCCGAACCTAATAATTCGCTCATCCATTACGAGGTGAAGTTCGCGCGGTTCAGGGGACACTTTAGTCAGCCGTCGGCGAATTGATGCAACCGGAATGGTTGAAGAAAAGGAAACCTCAACGACCATCTAGATTCAAAAATCGATCTTAGTACTTTAGGGTTTATATGATAATTTGGGGAGGATACAACAATAGTCAAATCAAACCAATCTAGAAAAATGGTTTAAAAAAACCAATCTAGAAAAATAGAAGGAAGGGGCAAAAAATAAATGGATCTTTTTATAGGGGCAAATTAGTCCAAACATTGTAAATAAGAGTTTTATTTATTTATTTATTTATTTATTTTTGTGGAAAAGGCATATAAGGATTACTTGTTAATGGAAATCCTTATTTTCATTTATCTGACTTTTATAGGTTATTAGGAAGGAATTATACGGATAGATAGATTCATAGATAATATAGATATCTTAAAGAAATAAGTAACACCTCTTAGTGTTACCACAAAATGTTACCTATGTTAAAATTGTTACCTTAAAATGTTACCTATGGTAAAAGTGTAACTTCGAGTGTTACATACTAAAAGAATGTTACCAAAGTGTTACTTATAAATCTAGTAACTTTTTATTATAAAAAGTGTTACCAAAATGTGTTACATAAAGTCAACTTTGTACTAGTGTCAATCCCAGAAAGTGCTACAATCTCCTTTGCCACCTCGGGCAAACGCTCAAAACGGGCTCGCAGGTCACCAGAGCCGTACAAACGCATGCCAGGCTCACTCTAAAAATAAAAAAAACGATTATGGTTTAAAAAGGAAAAGAAACAAAGGAAAAAAAATAAAGAGACAAAGGCGCGGAAACCTCACGATGCCGCGCCACCCTCGGATCGAAATGTGGTGGTCTAGGTCCCAGTTAAGGACCCTAGAGTCCCAGTTTGGAGGAGCCTCCCAAACCACCTCCTCTTGGCGACGTCGATCGGCTGCGACGCGTCGCTCTCGAACCTCCTCTCGAGGACGGGTTACCCTCTTCCGAGGACGAACCGCCTCGTCCAGACCAACAAGAACCTCCTCGGCATCGACAAACGGAGGCGAGTCCATGCTATGACGGATAAAACTTCCTTAATTAGTTTATTTTATTTCCTAAACTAAACTAATATACGTATTCCAGACCCATTTCGGCAGCATAACGACTACCAATAGGGCAAAACACGAAAATCGAAAGCCACCCATACTTGGGGGCTACGATACCTGCAATTAAACTCAGTAAATGGGGGCTTTTAACACCCACAAAAGCCATCCTATACCAGTTTCAACTAAGCATTCAAGAGATTATCTTCTAAAATCTTAGAGAATCAACTAATTCTAGACGAATAACAGTAATATAAACATGATTATTGTCTACCAAACAAATTTGAAGTTCGAATATGGTGAAAATAGGCTAAGTATACACTTCGAGCCATTTTTTTGGATTTAAAATTTTCAAAATGTTAATTATGGAAGAAAAACTAGTTCCAATACTACAATTGTTGCATAATTAACAAGTATAACCGAAATGAGCAAACAAAATAACAGAAAATCAAGCAAAAATTCGAAAAAAGAAGCAAGAACGAACTCGAAACAAGAAATGCTCATACAAGGTTCAATACTTAACTATTTTCATGAAATTTGTCGCAAAACACTCCTTAAACATAGCATAATTTAACAACATAGAGCAAACAATTTCAAGAAAAATAAGCCGAATCGAAAACCCCCAAATATGAAATTTGGGGTTTAACGACTCAAAAATCGTTCGAATTCAGCCAAAAAAAGAGCAAGTTTTAGCAAAAAACTTACATCGGATTACGAAAAATATGAATTGAGAACGAGATTAGCTTCCTTTAGCCTCAAAAATTGCAAAAAACCAAGCTTTTTAGAGAAATAAAGAGTCGAAAAATGGCGAAGGAAGGGAAAAATGGCGAAATGAAAATTCGCGCTTGCGATTTTCATTTTACTGAGATAAATGTCGAGTGCAACTTAAGATGTTGCGCGTGACATATATACCAGCGCAACTCAGACAGATGTGCGCGCGCTTGGCCAGCGCGACCTTTTGAGTTGCGCGCGGATACTGGTCACTAAAAGACCGGATGTTTGATTTTGATCCGTTTGATCATTTTGTGAACGGTTTTTGCTCGTTATTAGACGTAATGGCGCGCAAATCATCAAAATCTTTTTAATTGCTTTGCATATTGCAGTTTTTTTTGTTAGTTTTTTGCATCATATTGCATGCACACCGTGCTTTGTGCCTTCCCCAAGCATACGTTTTGAACGTTTTTCGTAAGAGTGCCTTAAGACGTTCCGTGGTGGTGCTTTACGTAAAAGCATCCATAGAAAGGTTTGTCATTTTACTATACTGACGTGATAAATGTTCGGGTTTTCTTCTTTTTTCACGTCCGAAGCAAAAAGGAAGGCGTTTTCATGCAGCGTAAAAATGCAAATTGCGTATCGTACGGCGCAAAATTATACGGCGTAGGTGATGCGTAAAATTTCACTCAGCCTAAGCTTTGCGAGATCTACCTCTCGGAACTAATAGGTAGAGAATTACAGTAGGCGTCAGCTTAACTAGTCGACAGGTGCGCCGAACCTTCAGGAACAAGCACTTCTCGAATGGGAGCAAATACGGTAGTTAGTGTGCCTACTAACTTATCGGACAGTTAGGGTGTCAAATCCGCCCCTGTCGCGCCTATGTAGTCACGTGCCCCCACACCTGAGACACGTGTACTCATCTTATGGACAAAACTGATGAGAGAGTTGCTGACTTTCTTCCCTCTCACTAAATTTGGATGTATGCCTCCAGTCTTGAGACATGTATTTCTATCTTGTGGACATCCGGCTCGAATGCCGGACCATTTCGGCTCGAATACTGAAAACCCCCTTTTTCATCCTTTACTTTGTTAAAGTCAGGCTAAAGTTTTAATGACATATCGAGGGACTTTATACCAACGATGACACGATTGAGAGGAAATCCTCCTCTTTTATTCTTTTAAAACCGATTTCTTTTCATGACCTGACATCACCCGGAATACTTTTACTTGTAAGAGCATTCTACAATTGTAAAGGATCAATCTAGATTCTTTAGCGCGTTAAGACTAGGAAGGAATTTTTCTAGCCTTAATAACTACTTGTTTTAAACACTTAACGAACCAAGGATCGTTTCGACATCCTTAAACATTACTGAAAGATTCTCTATCCTTAGAGAACTTCGCAGAATGAGTCTCGCATTTATTTCCTTGACTACTTTGATCATCGTCTATTCTAGACTCGATCAAAGTGGGGGTTAACTATAGACATCTACTTTTGGACTTCTGTCCCTACAGGAAGTGCAATGACGATAAATAAAGCCATCTTCGTGTTGGATCAAAGTGAAGAAAACTTATGGATAACTGGTTAAGCCACAAAACACAAAAGACTAGCCCAAATTAAAGAAAAGCCAAAACAAAGGTCCAATTAACTAAACCCGATCATAATTAAGCTTAAGCCCGTGCTTAAACCCTAATAATAACGGATTTAGGAGCGCCTAGGTTAAAACTTAGTGCTGCCGCAGAAAAAGCCGCGTGCATCTCAGAAAGTCGCGCTGGGCTGCCGCGCGAAACTATTTCAGTTGCGTGCGACACCCAGCGCAACTTCCGCAGAAGATTTGTAATTATTCGGAAATTATACGGAAAATATAAAATCGAATCTTACCATAAAAGCTGGGCGCAAGACCAAGAGTTGCGCTGCACATAGCAGCGCAACTCTATAACTTGCGCTGGGTTGCCGCGCGTAACTTCATCTATTGCGCGCGACACCTGCTGCTGCAGATTGCTCGAAACCCTAAACCTAATCCTTCTCTATAAATACGAGCTTAAACTGAGGCTTCAACAGACAGAAATTAATATAAAAACTCTGGCGAAATAACTTGTGAACTTGTGCAACCTAGCCCTCTTGTCCTAAACACTCACCCTTTCGATACTTTGTTACTACGGTGGAGGCTCCCCAACAAGAAGGTGTCCATAACTGTTCTAAACGGAGATCTAGCAAAGAGAAGTGGTAAATTCTCGAGCACTTAGTTAAACCACCATTATTTTCTTGATTAAAAGGATTTTAATTAATTAATTAATTAGTGTTGTTTGACCACTTTTAAAATAATTAATTAATCAATTCCACATAGCATCTTGCGTTAAATAAAGACTAGAATTGAATTAAATAATTGTAGGTTGATCACCTAAGCCAAGGCGAATCTTGTTTATTTATTGTTCTTTCACGAATATTATTAAATAAGAATAACGACTTTGCGATGTAATTCTTACGTTAATTAATGCTTGTACATAAAATCAACTAACATAGTTTTAGGTATCGCGTTGCATATATTGTTTGGTGATGAAATTGTGAAAAAGGAAGAGCTTGTAGAGGTCGTACTAGGGATAGGATGACGATCCCCCTCTAAAAGAAACGTTATCTTAGTACCCTTGCTCCCGAACTCATTTCTGGCTTATAGACCAATTTGGGAATGGGTAAACTTATGATTTGTGCTAATTATTCCATGAACTCCACATGGAAGAAAGGCATGAACGAGGTTTATGAGTTTTTCCTAAAAGTCATGGGCGACTCTTACTTGTTTCTTACAAATAAGCGTGATGATAGAATCAATCCTAATTCAAGGTCCCCCAAACAATCAGGAATTCAAATCCTACTACACCTTAACAAGTGTAAAGTCCTAGGCTTTTAAGTGGCTAAGGGCATTTAAGGAGAGTACCCCTTACGATGGGATCACCCTCCTTACACCCGGGATATACACTAGTTAATTATTAAACAATTGTTAATCCCCCAAAATTTTCTATATATGCATTTTACTCGGTTTTTCAATTTTATATATATAAAAGAAATCCTCATTTTAAAGTAAAAATTAGGTATTAAATTTATGAAGAAGACCCCATTTTGAAAAGTTGAACAGGGCCCAAAAATAATTTGCAAGTTTAGCTCGACACTGACTGCAACCCTCAACACATGATTAAATCCTAATAAAGAGGGAGACTTAATCACCATTAACAACTACATAGTTGAAGAGAGTTTAAAAGAGGTTACAAAGGAAGAGGAAGAGGAAGAGGAAGATGGGAAAGTCAATAGATCGACATGTTGTTGAATAAATCTAGATACGAAAAAAGTCTACTCTACAACTCACCCGTGAGAAAAACTATAAAAGGTTATTATGAAATATAAAAGGTTAATATAGTGAAAATATACCTTAAGACTAATCCAAAAATAATTTATATGGTATGCATATACTTTTATTTATTAGTAAAATTTTTAGTTAAAGTAAGCTTATGAATATTGCAAAAGTACTCAAAGTGTTGCAATTGTTATAAAACAAAAGGATTTATAAGTTTTGCCCCCCTGGAGTCTTAATTCCCGCTGGCTTCATTATTCTTGGAGGGAGCCCCACTTTATTACCTTTATAAACTGATTTTGTTTATCAATTGACAAAATCATAATAAATTAACGAAAATGACTAGTCAGTATGACATTTTCGTAATTATATCGATATTTGTGAAATTCAAATTTAATAAAAAGTTATTGATTTATTTAAGTTTTAGAGTGATAAAAAACCTTGTATAATCTCTTGCTCTTGCTTTCTGGGTCTAACATGTTGGAGCCTGAGAGGTGCCCATTTAACACGGTCTTGTTTACCAAGAAAAAAGTACGCTTTTGGGCGTTTACTTGGGGTTTGATATATACACGGTTTCTGCACCCTTAGAGTAGATCCCACGCTAAAAACTAAAAACTAAAAACTAAAGACTGAAAGCTCTTATGGTAAGAGTACGTACTCTTGCATGTGGGCATACATTTAGTGTCTTTGTTGTACGTATTAACATTAACAAGTCGTCATTGTACGAGTCAACGCATAGTTCTCATGACTTGACGCACAAAAACAAGAATGAATATAACTGAATTGTAAACTGAGGTTGTAAATAAAAAAATGGAAATTTTGTGAAAAAGTACCTATTATATTCCAGAATTTGCGAGAAACTACCTATTAAAAAAAAGTTGTAATTGACTATCTAATTTTTGAAAAATATTGTAATTTACTACCTTACGCCGGATTATGAAGGAGTTTGACCAAAATTCTCCGCCGTTGACTTGATCACGTGACACTTAATAACCTTTTCTTTCCCAAAATTTTCTCACAATTTTCCCACTTGATGGTCACTAAGTATCACGTGACCAAGTCAACGCCGGAAAATTTTGGTCAAACTTCATAATCCGGCGTAAGGTAGTAAATTACAACATTTTTCAAAAGCTAGGTAGTCAATTACAATATTTTTTTAATAGATAGTTTCTCGCAAATTCTAGACTATAATAGGTAGTTTTTCACAAAATCTATAATATAATTGCAGAGTCAATTCACCACAACCCTCCAAATCCCCAAAACTCAAATCTCATGTATTTGAGTTTTTTTTTTTTTTTTTTTCATTTTTATTTTATTTTATATATTTTTTTTCAAACCAATTGTTGAAATATGCCTTGAATTTGGGTTTTGGAGCAGCGAGCTATAGCTCGAGAGGTAGCTCGGTAGTTTTGGAAGCATATGGAGTTGCGACGAAATTGGAGCTAGAGCTCCTATGCGAGTGAGCTATAGCTCACGAAGACATATTGGTTCGATTAGGTCGAGCGATAGCTCGCTCGATAGCTCGCGTGGTAGCTCGCGAAGGTCGAAGGTGAAATAGGGGTCGAGCGATAGCTCGACTGGGGTCCGAGCGATAGCTCGCTCGATGGTGAGCGAGAGCTCTCCGTTTGTGCACGGTGGAACCCACACGATTTATTAGGGTGTCATGGGCCGTTTTTATGCACTTATCTATCTTATTTGGGGAAGCTATATATATTCCTAGTTAGGGTTTATTCATAGCTTAGTCTATTATTGATAATTGAAATTATCAATCTGTAATCTGGAATTTCCTCAAGATCAATAAAGTTTTTCTCTCGCCTATCCGTGGACGTAGCCAACACATTGTTGGTGAACCACGTAAAACTGTGTGTGCTATTTATTTGTTTTGCATTCATTAATTTGTTCTTTCTCACATCCGTTACAACAATTGGTATCAGAGCTTAGGTTCGATTTGAGTGGGAGAGATGTCTGGGATGAATGTTACAATTGATAAATTCACGGGGAAGAATAGTTTTAGTCTGTGGCAGATCAAGATGCGGGCTTTGTTGAAGCAGCAAGGGCTATGGGCGCCGTTGGCAAAGAAGTCATCGAGTCTAGATGACGCTGAGACACCATCGACAAAGAAGTCACCGGGTCCGGATACCGCTGAGATGGCCATTCTGGAGGAGAAGGCACATTCAACAATCATGTTGTGTCTGGCAGACGATGTTATCACTGAGGTTGCGGAGGAGGAAACCGCATCGGGTCTATGGTTGAAACTGGAGAGTCTATACATGACAAAGTCTTTAACCAACAAGTTGCTATTGAAGCAACGTCTGTTCGGTCTGCGAATGTTTGAAGGTACATCCCTTAGAGAACACTTAGATCAATTGAATACGATTTTGTTAGAATTGCGTAATATTGATGTTAAGGTTGAGGATAAGGATGCTGCCTTAATTTTGTTAGTGTCTTTACCAGTGTCATATGAGAATTTTGTGCAGTCTTGTATTATTGGTAAAGAGACAGTGTCTTTAGAGGAGGTTAGATCTGCTCTCCATACTAGAGAGTTGCGCTATAAGGCGTCTGGTACAGGTACAGATGATCAGGCTGCCGGATTAGTAGCCAGTGAAGGTAATGGGCAGGGGAATTCGGGGAGAAAATCGAGGAAACTGTATTCTAGGGGTCCTAAACCTAATGATATCTGTAATTATTGTAAGGAGAAGGGGCATTGGAAATCTGAATGTCCCAAGAAGATGAGACAACAGGAAAATTCAGATTCTGCAGATATTGCAGATGGAGACACCCGTTCAGAAGAGGATTATATCTTGATTGCTTATGAGCGTGCGCATCAATCTGATGTGTGGATTCTAGATTCGGGGGCGTCTTATCATATGTGTTCACGTAGGGAGTGGTTTACGAACTACGAACAGGTTGATGGAGGTGTTACTATGGCCAACAACAAAGTCTGCAAAATAGTTGGTATAGGGTCCATTAGAATTCGAACACATGATGGTAAATTATGTATGTTGAACAATGTTAGGCATGTTCCACAGATCATGAGGAATTTGATTTCACTTAGTCTTCTAGACAGAAAAGGGTTCAGTTTCAAAGGTGAAGGTGGAGGATTGTATGTCTACAAGGGTTCAAAGGTAGTTCTGAAAGGTGTTAAACGGGAGACATTGTATGTTTTGCAAGGGTCTACGTTATCTGTTTTTGAGTCTGGTGTTATCACATCATCTGTTAGTGTTGAGAAACAGGTGGAGCATAGAGTCACTCTAGGTGGGGGTGGTGGTCCACGTCCGGGAAAGATCAGTCAACACTCACAATCTGAGTCTGAGTCTGAATTTGAAGCATCACAGTCTTCGCCGTTGAAATCGGGTCAGTCTAGTTTGGCTCTTGGTCGGCAAGTAATATTTGGGAACTCTCCCCAAAGGAAAGGTCAGGAAGACAAGGTGGCTTTTGCACTATCTGTTGGAGAAGTGGATATATCTGAGCCGCCCAAGGGAGGTGTTGCTCGTGCTAGGAAGAAGCATTGTCAAGCCGTTTGTTCAAATCTAGTTCCGCAGAGTAAGTCCCAAGGTTGCTTGGACTTACAAATTATTTGAAGCTGTTAGTAGCCCTACGGGGCTAATCTGGAGCTCTACGGGGCTAATCTGGAGTCCTACGGGGCTGATCTGGTCTGGTTGTCTTTCGGGACAAGTCTGGTTGCAGGGAGAGTCTGGGCATTGTGATCAATGCGTCTGGTTATCTGTTTTTGTGAGAGGATTCAAGTCAAGGTGGAGATTGTTGAAATATGCCTTGAATTTGGGTTTAGGAGCAGCGAGCTATAGCTCGAGAGGTAGCTCGGTAGTTTCGGAAGCATATGGAGTTGCGACGAAATTGGAGCTAGAGCTCCTATGCGAGTGAGCTATAGCTCACGAAGACATATTGGTTCGACTAGGCCGAGCGATAGCTCGCTCGGTAGCTCGCGAAGGTCGAAGGTGAGATAGGGGCCGAGCGATAGCTTGCTCGACCATGAGCGATAGCTCGACTGGGGTCCGAGCGATAGCTCGCTCGATGGTGAGCGAGAGCTCTCCGTTTGTGCACGGTGGAACCCACACGATTTATTAGGGTTTCATGGGCCGTTTTTATGCACTTATCTATCTTATTTGGGGAAGCTATATATATTCCTAGTTAGGGTTTATTCATAGCTTAGTCTATTATTGATAATTGAAATTATCAATCTGTAATATGGAATTTCCTCAAGATCAATAAAGCTTTTCTCTCGCCTGTCCGTGGACGTAGCCAACACATTGTTGGTGAACCACGTAAATGTGTGTGTGCTATTTATTTGTTTTGCATTCATTAATTTGTTCTTTCTCACATCCGTTACAACACCAATAACTACCCATCCCACATTCCTAATATATTATTTACTAGATGAAACCCCGTACGATGCACGGTTTATTCATATAAAAATCTCAAGAAAATATATTTTCATAGAGATTCTAAGTTATTTTTTAAAATTATTTGATTTATTTTAATATTTAATAATTTCAGACAAAAAATACATACATTTTATTTTAATTAAAGTGCTATTGCCTATTACAAAAAGTATATTTTTTTAATGTAATTTATAATGTGACTTTATTTATTATTGTTATTTTAATTAAAGTGCTATTGCCTATTACAAAAAACACATTGTGATTGTTAATTAATATGATATCTTCCAAAAAAATTGTAAATATGATATTTTATGATAAAATCTTTAATGTGAAAAGATATATATATTTTTTTTAATGATTTAATGATTTAAATCCTAAATCATTATTCGTTGTTTTTTAAAAAATAAAAATATAAAAAATAATAAAAACATGTATACTATTTATCTTCTATTTCGATAATCACTAACTTCGTTCACACCCATATCTCTTCCAACTAATCAAAATGGATAAATAAAACATGTTAGCAAAAATTAAATCTAATATATATATATATATATATATATATATATATATATATATATATATATATATATATATATATATATATATATATATATATATATATATATAAGGGAGTTTTTCCCCGAGTTTTTAGAGAGCCACGTAGGATTTATTTTTCTTAGCGCGCTATGTTGGATTATGAATTTAAGTTGTAGCCAATTAAATAAGAGATTATTAATTTATTTTACAATTAAATAATTCAAATGCCACGTTAGCAAAATTGACGAATGAAATTTTAAAGTTTAAATTAATTAAATATAAAATATTATCTTTTGAGATTAGAAATTTTATCTAATATTTTAAAGCTAATATAATACGTAGTAACAAAAATCACATAAATATGAAAAATATTTTTTTTAAAAAAATACTAACAAACCGTGCATTGCACGGGCTTCATCTAGTTTATATAAAATTAATCTTTATAGTCGTATAAATTAAATCCATATATATATTTACCGAGAAGTGAATAATTGTTGTGAAATTGATCTAAAAATTTTAATTGTACAAAATCTATCAAATCTATACATTGGAATTTTTCATCGTCCCCAATCGCCCTAACAATAGTATTTTGAAAATTTAAATCATTATTTTGGTGTCACTAACAATGTGTGCGATATTGCTTTTTATTTGTAAGGATTGAAAAGTATCCAATGGCGTAAACCTTTCTTTCAATTAATTTTGGAAGAAATTGTACAAAGTTAGCGGGGCATGAACGCAATCTCTCTGTAATTAAAAATAAAAATTAAATTAACTTAAGACAAAACATAAACATATAATCATTAAGTATTCCAAATAAACACAATGACATTAATTACAAATACACATTTAACATGGATTAACTGACACAAATCTTCTAAATAAAATAAAAATAAAAAAATAATCTATAATATAATTGCAAAGCCAATTCACCACAGCCCTCCAAATCTCCAAAACTCAAATCTCATGCATTTGAGTTCTTTTTTTTTTTTAATTTTATTTTTTT
Organism: Chenopodium album; assembly: GCF_948465745.1. Lineage (NCBI taxonomy): Eukaryota > Viridiplantae > Streptophyta > Magnoliopsida > Caryophyllales > Amaranthaceae > Chenopodium > Chenopodium album. Next base: position 38,170,168 of record NC_137850.1, read on the forward strand.
ACAAACCAATAACTAATAATAATAATAATAATAATAATAATAATAATAATAATAATAATAATAATAATAATAAAATGTACAACACGCTATTTGTATGACTGACCTCACCGAAAAGCTACTAACTAAGTATCCCCTATAACACAGAATGAGTAACCTCTATAGATTTAACAAATTAGCCCTCATAATAGTTGGGCACATTTTGTGGCCAACCACGTATAAGAGTCGACCCTGTTTTTTTTTTTTTTTTTTGAATTTCTGGGCAAAACATTGAATATCATATTTCAGCAGAGCATAATAGGTGTCGGCAGATTACTAAAAATACTTAATAAAGCAGATTTGAACAGAGCATTGTAAAGCAAATCAAAATACAACAACTCTAAAAAAAAAGCATGGCCTAAGTTACTACATCAAATCAATTTCCTTATTTGATATAATTTTTTCTTATATTATATATTTATTTCTTTTCTAATATAAAATATATCCCGTGCATTTTGCACGGGTACACTCTAGTTTCCTTAAAAAAATATAGCGTGTATTATCTATAGTTCTATATAAAGCGAAAGGATTTCTTCGTCGATAAATTTTGCTTTTCTTAAAATATCCCTCTACTTTTTAAAAATTACATTATTTACTCACAATTAAAAATTATTTTTTTTTTAAAAAAAAAAACTATCTTATCAAGTTATCATAATTACCATTCCCATAAACATAAACCAAAAAAAAAAAAAAAAAAAAAAAAACCTGTCATAACTACCCTATAATAATTGTTCAACTTCTTTCACATAAATGTATACAAAGTATATCTTTAAATGTTCTTACTCCCTATAAAAAGTAAAACTACTCTTGATTTTTTCTTTTTTTTTTTTTTTGGTTATTATTATTTTTTTTTATGCGTGTACCCCTTAGCTTGTGAGGTATAACTCAAAATTTAAAGATCAGACAAAGATTACTAAATAGCAAATTAACCAGATAAAAATCCTAGATAGGATTGAGTGGTGAGAAAGAAGGTTCATTGTTCAAACTTCAAAGTCAAGTCTATAGAAAAGTAGTGGCCTGGAGTCGACTCTTACAAGTCCATGTTAATCCTAGTATATAAGTATATCAGTATATGTATCTGATTGCCTGCATATACATAAGAAATTCTTTAGTCCAAAAAATTTATTGATTAAAAAAAATAAAATGCCGTGGATTTGGGTTATGGCCTTGAAGACCATCAATATACTAATACCATGCTTGTTGTTTTACAATTATGGATTAATTTTCTCATTGGCTGCTGATGATGCTGCAAATTTGACTTCATTAGCCAATAAAAGAGTTGCTGCAGGTATAATTATTCTTCTAGTAACTTGCTTATACGTACATTCAATTAGTTAATATGAAGCTTTAAATAATTGCTTCATGATCATTGCTAATGGATGTGGTTGTTTTTATTTTTGGTGGTTTCCTCACAATAAAATTTGAAGGCTTCATCAGCATTGACTGTGGAATGACGACACAATCACGATATGACAATACGAGAGGGTTATATTATGTTTCAGATTCCGAATTCATCAACACTGGAATAAACATGGAAGTCGACAGCAACTACACATATTATGATGATGGTGGGAAAATATACAACACACTTAGAAGTTTCCCAGATGGAATTAGAAATTGTTACACCTTGAAACCTTTACAAGGCAAAAATCGATACTATTTAATCAGAGCTATGTTCTACTATGGAAATTATGATGGCCTCGATATCATACCAGAATTTGATGTATACATTGGAGTTCATTTTTGGTCAACAATTTATTTAAAAGGCGTAAACGACAATAAGTTTTTGGAACTTATTTACACTCCCCCAGAAAATTTGATAAACGTATGTTTGGTGAAAACTGGTTCAACCACACCTTTTATTACTACATTAGAGTTGAGGGCGTTAAACGACTCTATATACAATTCCAGTGATGGTGCACTAAGGCTACTTAAGCGCATGGACGCTGGCATGGATCCTGGCTTCTATTTTAACGGCTATACGAGGTATTTGTGTTTGTTTCTTTATTTCTACTTCAATCAAATTACGTACACCACAACTTATGAAGATATAAATTTATGTCTAATGCTTATATTAAATATATATATATATTATGTTAAAGGGCATTTTAAAACAATTTTAGGTGCATGTGACACTCTACTCATTCAAGTCTTTCATTTTATGTGTTGGATTGTACAAAATTCGCAACCTAAGGTGTTAGCCAAAAAGTTATTGTCAAATTATATATATATATATATATATATATATATATATATATATATATATATATACTTCCTCCGTTTTTATTTTATTGCACCATTAGGACTTTTACACTATTCACTTATTCTTCTTTGACCATCATTGGTGATTTATCAATTAGGAAAAACATAGTCATGTGAGATCTAGTTTAGATTCGTCTCAAAATCTACTTTTATCAATTTTTTATAATTTTTACAAAAGTATAATTGAAGATATTAATAGCTAAAGTAATGTATTGGCAAGCGTGAAATCTTTCATGGTGCAATAAAAAAACAGAGGAAGTATATACTTCGTGTATATATATATATATATATATATATATATATATATATATATAATGAGAACTAAAGCTATAATAAGAACTAGGAACTAATCTAGGCCTTTAAATCCTGTTAATCGGATGGCTCACATGATTCTCGTGTCATTAATGGCATTTTCGTAATATTTCAATTTGTAAAGTGTTTTTCTTTCCAGTTTTATTTCTAAAAAGTAAATAAAAAGTTAGTATATGTAAATGAAATCAGACATAAAGTAAACGAAATTGCCTTAAAAGTTTAAAAACTGGAAAAAAGTTGCAAAAACCGAATAATTACGAAAATGCCATTAATGAATGCGGGTGAAACGTGAGCCATCAGATTGAGTGCGATCAATGGCTGAGATTGGTTCTTAGTTCCTATTATATATATATATATATATATATATATATATATATATATATATACTCATGTGAGAACACATCTATGTTCTAATATGTTAAGGTAGATGTTCTGAAAATAAATTTAACCCATCATCTTCAACCTCAACATTTTCTCTTCTATCCTCACCAACAATATCCAATCTCTAGCCAGTTCCTCTATCACCACCACCGCCTGTTCCATATCCTTTATGCCGTCACCTCCACCACCATCACTCTTTCTCTTCTCCCCGACATCATGGACTATACCCTCTCTCCTCTCCACGACGACCACCATCACCACCATGCTCAAGATTTTCATGTGTTTTGTATCAACTTTTGAACAATTGTAGTCAAGAATTCAAGTTGTGAAGCTTAATCAAAGGTAAACCAAGCTTAATCGACAATTTAATATGTGAAATCAAAATTTTTTTTCATCCAAATCAATCAAATTGGGCAAATTATAGAGTTTGAAATTTCAAGGAATTTTAATTGAATATAAGAAACTAAACAACAATTCATATGTTTTTGTTACCTTGTAAATCAAGAATAAACTAATTTCAAATCAATTCGTTATAAAAATCAAATTTCAATTCGTGTTCTATATTAACGAATTATGTTCTAAAACATTTAAATATGTTTTTAAAACTGTTACATATGTTCTAAAATATGTTGCATATGTTCTAAAAATATTGCATATGTTCTAAGAAATATTGCATATATGTTCAGTTTTTTTTGAGTTCAAGGTCTTAAAATTTGAGTATCATGTTCCAATTAAAACTATATTTTGAAATGCTAAGTTTATTCCTCTAAAAACTATTACATATGTGAAGAATCATTGAGTCTAGGTTCTAAATTTCTAGGCATTTTGTTATAAACGCTATGCTACAAAAAAATAAGTATGATGTTCTAAATTTTTACTCACATGTTCTAATTCTTAAATAAGATGTTCTAAATTATTACTCACATAGATGTTCTTATAATGAGAAGCTTCTTATAATGCGAATGATGATAAGGATTTTATGTGCATATACTTTGTACTAAACGTGCATATATTTTGAAGAATATGTGAAAAAAAAAACTCGAATTCGATGTGCATAATATTTGTTTTTCTAGAATATCATGTATATACCATATAATTCTTAATCCAATGCAATCCAGTGTCTAACAAATATACTAGTCTAGAAATGTTAGGTTAATAATATTTTTTGACTATGTGCATATTTTCTTGACTGAATTTAACTTTGAATATGCATAATGTTTATAAATCAAATATGCATAATGTTTATTTAGTATTGTTTTAAAACTTATAAAAAAAAAAAATTTTGCGCATTAAAACCGATAGATTTAACAATTTTCTTGACGGTAGAAAAAATTAGATAAAAGAAATATCCATTAGAACTTAGAAGTTACGGGAAAACCTGAAAGGAAGAAAATTGAGGATTAATGACTTGGAAGATTTGTTTTGGTGAAAAGTTCGAAAAAATTCGAAAGATTCCCTTGTATTCCGTATTCTAAATCAAAGCATAAAAAAAATTTGATAAAAAAAAAGATTGTACTACAATTTTATTAAGATTCTAGAAAGGAAAATTTGTTAAAAACCATCTTATAAAAACCAAATTTTGTTTAAAACCATCTTATAAATTTTATTTTGTCAAAGCACACCTGTTTTAAAATTTTTTATGTTGAATCCCACCACTTTTTGGGTTTCGACTTTTGATTGACATTTCCAGCGTTAATTAGCATGTGCACCTCACGTGACTTACTTAACTCCACTTTTCTATTATTTTTCCCCTTTTTCCCTCCATTCATTTACCCTTGGTGATCACTTACATTTCAGTGCAATTGTATAAAAGACTATAAAAACCAATTATGATGAAGAGGGAAATGAATGAGGGAAAGGGCGGAAAAATAAAATAAAAGTTGAGTTAAGTGGGTCACGTGAATTGCACATATTAGTTTACGCCGAAAATATAAGTAATTAGTCGGAACCCGAGGAAATAGTTGGACTTAACAAAAAAAAAGATAAAACAGGTGTGCTTTGACAAACTTTTGAAAAAAAAAAAAACTATAAGATGCTTTTTAAACAAATTTTGGTTTTTATAAGCTGGTTTTCAACACATTTTCCTTCTAGAAATACATACTTTTGCGTTCCAGGTTCTATTAGTGTCTCTATTGTGATCATCATGGCTAACATAATGTTTGAATCTTATACACACTACTATGTTTAATTTTTAGTGTACCTGATGATCCATATGATCGACTATGGAGCGGAGATCCAGCTAATTTTAAGCAGTATTGGGGATCTTTAAAAACTAACCAATCAATGGATTCCACGTTCATCGATCGCTATGAGTTACCACCTTCAATTTTGAAGACAGTTGCCGTTCCTGTGCCTGGCAATATCTCCTTAAATTTATCATGGAATATCGAATCCTTTAATACTGGATTAGTATGTGTTTACTGGCACTTTGCAGAAATTCAGAATTTGGAAAGCAATAAGTCAAGAGAGTTTACTATTTCAATACCTACAAAATATCAGTCAGAAATGATAAGTCCCAAATATTTGCAACCGTTAACTATTGTTTCTCCTGCCATAACAAAGATTAATGGATCTGTCGTTGAGTTTCACATTACGAAGACAAATAATTCGCAACTCCCTCCCATTCTCAACGCTTTTGAGATATACGAAGTAGTGGACCTCTCAGCATTACCAACAGACCAGAATGATGGTAAGCTAAGGCTTATAGAAAAAAGGAAGAGAGACAATTCTTGTAATAGCGAATTTCCATTTCATAAATGAGTATTTTTTTCAATTAAAATAAATAATAATACTATTGCTCTTGTTATTATTATCAGTAAATGCCATTATGAAGATCAAAATGAACTACACAGTGCCGGGGAGTTGGCAAGGGGATCCTTGTCTGCCTTATGTTCCTTGGGATGGTTTAGAATGCAGCAACAATGATCATAATCCCCCAAGAATAACTTCTTTGTAAGTCTATACATATCTTTTTTAAAGTAACGCAATGATTTGACTTGATAAATATATTAGTATCTATAATCAAAATGAATTGAATGCCAGGAATTTGACTTTCAGTGGATTGGCCGGAGATATACCCCTTTCATTGTCTGCTCTTACATCTTTAACCTACTTGTAAGTTGATATTATATACATTAAGTATGTTATTCGATCAAGTTTGACGAGATGTGTTAGATCTGTGAAATTTAATTTAATATGTATATGTTTGTTATATGAAAATCTTGACCTTTTACATGTTGCTTTAGGAATCTTTCATATAATGATCTTACAGGGGTAATACCTGATTTTCTAGCTAAGATGCCATCTCTGCATACTATGTAAGTTTATTAGTTGCTTTAACCAACTTCTTAAGACTTGAGATGTGCATGACGTTGACCTTGTCTAATCCTCTTATAACAGAGATTTGAGAAGTAATATGCTCATAGGTCCAATTCCGATAGCACTTAGCAAGAAGGTGGAAGATGGCTCTATAATTTTGAGGTAGGTTAAGTTATATCCCATGCTAATCACGTGTAGTTATATCTCATATTTGAAGTTTTAACATTATTCCACCTCCCTCCTTTGCATCCTTTTCAATCCCAGATTGGAAGGCAATCCAGACGTGTGTATGTCAAATCCGTGTAAGAAAAAGAATTCAAAGAAGATGGTGGCTATATTGTCATCAACAACTTCTATAGCATTCATCATTATTTCGATAGCAATATGTATTTGTGTACTTAAAAGGAAGAAAGCAGGTATATTAAAGTTTTCGGTACTTATTCTAAGGGTATAAATTATTAAAATTAAAGACATCATACCATACAAATTGAATTTCCTAAATTATTAGAGATTCACCTTAAATAATGTGGCTTGAAATCATTCACAATTAAAGCCTTGAAATCATGAGTAGCTCTAGATCGAAGTAGTGATCTAGCTAATATATAACAACATTTAAGTCTAGTAATATTGAAATTGCACTGCAAGATGGAGGCTTAGAAAGATATAATGATTAGCCTTAAAAAAACTTATACAATGTGACATTCAAGTTATATATCAATTCTATAGTTTTCTCAAAATTGATTTCATTCTTGACTCTTGAGCAGTAGAAAATGCATGCTGCTTATATATCAAATTTGAAGGAAAGACTGCAAAATCCTATTTTGGATTTTTATGTGAAAATTAATAAGAAAGGTCTAGTTTTAGTACTATGCTTTTTCTTTGGTTTGTTTATAGTTGTAGTGGTAGCTTACGCTATGTTTTATCATTTTTTTTAGCAAGATACATAAAAAATGCATCATTAAAGCTGGAGAGTCGGAGTTTCACATACGTTGAAGTGATGAATATGACCAATAATTTCCAAACAATAATTGGCAAAGGAGGATCTGCAGCAGTTTATCATGGCTCCTTAGAAGATAATACTCCTGTGGCAGTTAAAATGTTAAACCCATCCACTTTGAGTTTAAAGTTGTTTCGTACTGAGGTATAATATTCTTCATTCTAGTATACATACACTATCTGAAATTTGATATCTATACTGTGACAAAATATATGACAACTCTATTCTGTTTTCTTTTACAGGCTGAGTTGTTAACAAGAGTTCATCATAGAAGCCTTGTTTCGCTCATAGGTTATTGCGAGGAAGGCACAACCATGGCACTCATCTATGAACATGTAACTAAGGGTAACCTGCAACAACATATTTCAGGTAAACAAACTACTAAAATACTTAAAGGTGTAAGAAGTATAAAGTTGTATTGTGACCATGACATTAAATTATTTAGTACTAAATATGTATAATTGGTTTTATATTGATTTTCTTGTTGTAGATAAAAATGTTAAGGTTTTATGTTGGAAAGAGAGACTACAAATTGCCATAGACGCTGCACAAGGTCAGTTGATTGTATTATATTCTATGCAACACTACAATTTCATATGAGAAAATGTTGCATTGTTTGATATTGTTTAATTATATGTTGTACAAGGTTAACTTGCACTAATGATAACAATATTGTAACTATAGGTTTGGAGTATATGCACAGTGGGTGTAAACCTCCTATAGTACACAGAGACATGAAAAGTTCCAACATTCTATTAGACGAGAACATGCATGCCAAGATTTCAGATTTCGGCATCTCCAAAAGTTTCTCTATTGAAAGTACTGAGAGTGGTCTGAATACTAACGTTATGGGAACACATGGCTATGTTGATCCAGAGTAAGTTTACAATTCTCATACTTGATTTTAATTGTTCAATGGATCATTTGAATGCTATCTTCTTTCTAATTAAAAGAGTTATGATGCTTTCATATTATGCAGTTTAATTTATAAGCCTGTAAAAGAAATACTAGACTATTGAATTATATTTCTTAGTCTGACAAGTGATTATCATAATGTCTTGTGTTACAGATACTATAGCACTCAAAGACTTAATAAGAAGAGCGATGTGTTTAGTTTCGGGGTTGTTTTATTGGAGCTCATCACAGGGAAATCACCAATTGTGAGAAGCAATAATGCTGAACCCATACACATAATTGCATGGACTACTCCTAAGCTTGAGAGTGGGGATATAGAACTCATTGTCGATAACAGATTGGAAGGACATTTCACCACCAACTCTGCATGGAAAGCCTTGGAGATTGCTATGATGTGTGTATCATCTACTTCAATCCAAAGGCCAACCATGAATCAAGTGTTGAGTGATTTGAATGATTGTTTAGCGATCGAGATGTCCCAAGGAAGGAATAGAGACATGGACAACCATGAATATGGTTGTCCTACTGTTGACATTGCCATTGCCGATATATCAGTTGAAATGGGTCCAACAGCAAGGTAATTATCTGAAATGATGCCGGAAAATCACTTTGATCTGTAAAAGAGGAGAACTTTCTATTGAAACATATTATCAGTATCCATATACAACTATGTTTTTATGTAATTTAAATTGTTGTGTATAATTTCCTAAATAAGTTCCCAGTATTGTGATACTTCGTTTAAGTTTTACTTCAATAGTTGAATTGTCAAAATTTATGTTGAGACTTAAGATAATAATACAGTCATGGGAAGAATAGTAATCATGCCACGTGTCATAAGTTTTGCCACGTGTCGTCATGACTCATAACTTGATAAATGATGTAGGGTTATGTCATATTAAAACAGACATCAATGTTTCCTCACAAAAAAATTTATGTTCATAAATTCTAAATTTTTAATTGAACTTATATATATACTACAATATAATCTCATTTTTTCGTTTACTCATCCATAATTCATATAGGTAAAGCTGTCAATTCGGGTAAACGGGTTAGGTTTGAGTCGGGTTAGTGAAAGTCGGGTCATCTCGGGTCGGGTCGGGTCAATACGGGTTAATGTCATAACATATGCGAGTCGGGTTCGGGTCGGGTCATGCTTGAGTCGGGTCATACATCTTATCGGGTTTGGGTCGAGTTTAGGTCGGGTTAGTAAAAGGTCAGGTTATATTCGGGTCCGGGTGAAAAATAGGTTATGTTCTCTTCACCTTAATAGACCATAATTTATCTGAATTGAACTTATCTACACTTATTATTATTATTATTATTGATTTAATAAATAAAATCTAACTAATATGTTACTCCACATAAGAAAGATTATAGGGTAATTGTAACCCTCAATACGTGATTAAATCAGAATAAAGAGGGAGACTTGATCACCATAAACAACTAAGATTGGAGTTACTAAGGAAGAGGAAGAGGATAAAGTCAATACGCTCATTGAATGAATCTTAACATGCAAAAAGTCTACTCTACAACTCATCTGTGGGCAAACGTGATAGGCCACAACTTACCCGTGGAGTATACTGATCAAGCTAGCTAGAGAGCGACAATTCGATCAAACATCACGCCTTTTTCTCTCTTTACTCTAATTATAATTTATTATAGTGCTAAAGCATAAACTTTGCAATGTGGAAAAATAAAGCAGGAAGTACAATATCATTTTATTTAATACTCAGATACTCTGTCTATTTCTAATAATCAAACACTTTATGCATAAATAACTTTAACTCAGATGTGCCCATTTAACACGGTCTTATTTACCAATAACAAAGTATTGGCTTTGAGTCCATCCAGGGGCATAATGCCTATATTTTCTCTTTCCAAATAGAAGGGTAAAATATAATTTGACATTTATAAAGGTATTTTCTATGATTATATTTTTTGTGTACTATTATTATGCATGTAAACTATATTATTAGATTATAGATTGTCTTAAATACTACTATATCTCACAGTAGTATAATATTTGATGTACAATTTACACACTTAATTGTATCATTAAAAAGAATATTTATATGTTACTCCGTACATCACTAGAACATTTATTGGTACTATTTACCTATTTGATGGTACCGCCATAAATATTCATGTTAATATTTACGACTTAGCCATTCTATTTGAATAGATACTATGCGACAAGAGTTACTCACTGACTTTCGGGCGTTTAATAGGGGTTAGATATAAACACTGTTTCTGCACCCTTAGAGTAGAGCCCACACGAGTAAAGCTTGAAAGCTCTTATTGTAAGTGCACGTACTCTTGCAGTCTTGCATGTGGGCATTTGTGTCTTTGTTGTACAAATTTACATTTCGAAACCCAAATTGTACGAGTCAATGCATAGTTCTCACGACTTGACGCCCCAAACGAGAAAAATACAACTGAATTGTAAAATGTGGTTGTAAATCAACAAATATACCGTGTATTATAAGGTAACTCGAAATTGCAAGAAAAGACAGAGATTACCAAATTCTCAGACAAATTAACAAGATAAAATCCTAGGATCGAGTGGTGAATGAAAGTTTAAAGTCAACACATACATACAAGTCTACGGACCATGCTGATAGAGATTATAAGCTTGTTATGTATCATATGCCTATCAACGTATAACACTTGTTTAAGAGTATTGAGTATATATGTAGCTCAATGCGTGCCTGAATATTCATAAGAAATTCTTCAGTCCCAAAAATTGTTATTTAAAAAAGAAAAAAAAAACAAAAAAAAACAACAGTGGGTTTGGCCGTTTGGGTAATGGCCTTTAACACCATCAATATACTTATATCATACTTGTTGATTTACAATCATGGATTAATTTTCTCCTTGGCTGCTGATGATGCTGCAAATTTGACTTCCCTAGCCTTCAAAAGAGATACTGCAGGTATAATTAATCTCCTAATTACTAACTTGCTTATACATTCAATTAGTTACTATGAAGCTTTAATTATTGCAAATACTATCTAAATTTGTACTTCGTATGTTTCAAATTTTTTTTTTTTTTTAGGGGAAATATAACTTCATTAAACACCATACAGCATCTACAATAGGTATTTAAGAAAATTTGAAATACAATCCAACCAAATCAAATAACATTCTTTGGCAAAAATACTATGTTGACGGTGAACCAAATCTAATAATGCAACCCATCTCATATCATGTGTGTTCGCTGGATCATGCAGCCTTGTGTGAGATAGTCTATACATAGTTTTGAAATAAAAAAATAGTATATAACCTGGTGGATCGCATCTAGAAATTTAACAGCGATTGTAAAGTAATATGATGAATCACCAACGAATTGAATCCTTTCAACCAAGCTATAGTTACAAATATCTAATCTCCCAGGAGGAAAGAGAAGAAGACAAGACCCCAAACTCCCATCAAAGGAGAGAAAGAACCCAAACATTGGGTAGAAAACTCTCATAAAGAGAGAGTAGGATTATTATTGACTAAAGCAATAAAACTAAAAAATTAATGACAAATTTAGGGCTTACCACCATCAAAGAGATGATGAGAAGGATTAGGTTTTTGTATGCTTACATATATATTTTAATTCATCTATTCTCTTTTAAATGCTGTTTTCAATGCATGATTTCAATCACTATTATCTTTTATTGCTAATATGGAAAAATTATAAAAATTTGATATCAATAAACCATAAATCGAGACGAATTCAACTAGATCTTACGCACAGGACTATATTTTTTCTTAACTATTAAATAACAAATTAAAGCTAGTTAACCTAAAGTATCTAAATACTGTAAAAGTTCAAATATTGCATTTTAACCTTGGATATGATTCCCAACTAGTAGCATAACATGACATTATTTATTTAGTACTCATTTTGAGCCAATAAAAAAAGTAATAAGCAACACGGCTATGTGTGCAAAGAACTGTTATAGAATAAATAAGTGTTAGACATATGAAATATCGAAAAATATATGTGTGATATATTTTCCGTAGATATCATTTAAGAGAATAATATATTTAGGTTTATTTTATGTTAAGATATTATTTAGTGAATATATCATTAGGATATATGGTATATCGTTTGGGAAGATTGTTTCCTATCTTATTAGCATAGGTATTGTATAAATACTCAACCTATTGATGAATAATAATCAAGCAATTGAGATTGTTCAATTTAAAATATTCTCTCTAATTTAGCATGGTATCAAGAGCAGATTAAATCTTTGGACCGCTCACATAATTCCCCCCCCCCTGCCAGTGGGTTAAAAAGTTAAACCCACCGGTGGGATTCAAAATTTTGCTTCCGCTATGCAATATGAATACTCTTTAATTTTTTTTTATTTTTTTGGGGTTGGTACACTACGTATTATATATGTGTATGTGAATTTTTTTGGGGAGTATGTGAGTGGACTTCCTCCACTATAACACATCTTTGGAGATGAAGAAATTAAATAGCGTTGTGCTTGACGTAATATTTTGTTTTTAAAAAAAAAAGGCTCTTTTGTGTTGTGAGACAAGATATATTCATTGTGTCAGTAGAAGGAAGTACATAGCTATGTGCAAAGAAAGAGGTCTTAAGATAAAAACAATGGTCTATTGATACCCCTATTCTTATCAATTCTACTTACGATTGGTTGAATGATGCTATAAAGTATGGTGACATTTTAACCCAACTTAACAATGAAACTCGTGTTAATCTAAGTGAGTTAACTACCGAAAGTCATTGGACTAATGCCTCTTTTGTTCATGATGTTTTGAAATCTTTTGATCATTTCAGTCATATTTTTTCTTATATACTACTTTTGTTAATTATTATGTGCAATAAAGGAATATTTTATTTTTTACAAATAATACCCCTTTGTTGTACATAATAATTTATGGAAGTAATATATATATATATATATATATATATATATATATATATATATATATATATATATATATATATATATATATATATATATAATTCACAAGCTCACTGATAAACTTCATCCTGTTTTGTATAGCATGAAACGTAAATGGCACACTTATTTTAGTAAATTTCTAATCATTTATAGATCACTCCTATTCTTGATTCCTTATTTGTGATATAAGGATATGCATCATAATTGAAAGCAAGCCATAAAATTATGAATTTTGTAAAAATTAAAACAACCTTATTTATATTTATTTTTTTAAAAAATAAATATGTACATACTCCCTCTGTGTTTTTGTAAGTGTTATAGTTTGACCAAATACGCATGTTGAGACACAATTTTGACCACTAATTTATTTAATTATATGTTAGTAAAATTATAGCGAATTTTATATAATGAAAGTATACATTATGACGAATCCAATAACGTATTATACAATAAGGCCCCATTCACTTCACCTTATTTTTACTGAACTAAAATTATTTTAGCTGAAACAAAATTATATTTGCTGAACTTAAATTATTTTTACTGAACTTAAATTACGTACTTTTACTGAATTTAAATTGATTTTGCTGAAATGAAATTATTTTTACTGATTTTTAAAGTAAAAAATTGACTCGTTAATAGAGATATTTTTTGACACACAAAACGGGGCATTTACGCTATTTTTTTGCCAATTCCGAACTTGATTTGGATTCGTAAAAGGTTAAAATAACCACCAAAACATTACTCGAACAAATTTCGTCAAGAAAATCGAAAAAAATGTTATTTTATTAATTTAAATAAATGATTAAAATGAACCAATCATATCGTGACAAGTGTCATGCTTAAACCCATTTGGTGAATTTTTTAAAAAGTCAATGGCATTTGGTGAATTTTAAAAACCTTGATGGCATTTGGTGAATAATTAAAGTGCTAAATGGCATTTGGTGAAATAATAGCCGAAACTTTAATAGCAAGTTTTTTAACCGAACCCAAAATCGAACCGTACTCCCGATTGACACCCCTAGCGATAATATACAAAATTTCCATAATATATAATGGAGAGATTTAATCATGTTACCGAGTCATTTTTATAATTTTATAGTAAGAATAAAAGAAAATAAATAAATTATAATTCTTCTTTAAGAAAACTGAATTTTGCTGAACTTATTTTTACTTAACTGAAATTATTTTTACCAAACTGAAATTAATTTTACTGAATTGAACTTATTTTTACTGAAGTGAAATTATTTTTACTTAATATTAATTTTTTAAGGTGAAGTGAACAGGGCCTAACATTTGAACCATTATGTGAATAGTAAAAAAAGTCAAACTGTAACACTTAAAAAAAACGGAAGGAGTAATATTATTTCAAACTTACTTTTTTTTTTGTAGAAAATTATTTCAAACTCACTAAATCACTTTTTTCTTATATATTTGACCTTAAAATAACTAATTCAATGTTTAAAACTATTTTTTTTAAAAAAACTTGGATATATGACCCACACAACCCATATACCTATTTGACACACCCGACCCTAACCCACGAACCCAGCTTGACCCACCCACCAACTCCTAATTATGGGTGAGCATGGGTCGGGTACCTGTACCGTTAACACTAACTGTTCGGTAACCGATAACCTATCCATAAACTTAAACGATAAGTTCGGGTACTCGGACTGCCGATAACTTGATTTTCGGATCGATTATCGGTATCCAATAAGATATCCAATAATGACAATTAAACCTAACATTGTACTCCCTTTGTCCCTAATTTATTTTTCGAAAATTCCATGTTTCTCATATTAAGAAACGAAATTTGTTTCTCATGGGGGCATTTTCGTGAATAAATCAACAACTTTTTCATTATTATGAGCTCCACAATTGAATAAAGTTGAATAAAGTTGTTGGTTTATTTATGAAAATGCCACGTGAGAAACAAATTTTGTTTCTCACTATGAGAAACTGTGGCATCCCCATTATTTTCTCCATTTGTCTGTGCACGGTCTCCAAAACGTGTATTAAAATGTATATATCTTTATTTCCATACAAGTAAAAATTATAAAAACATGATATTAATAATAAAAAAAAAAATACAACGAGACAAATCTAACAAGACCACTCATGACTAAATTATCTTTCATATATTAACAGTAAGGAACTTTTGTGTACCACCACAAATTAAAAAATCATAAAAATGGTTTTTAACAGTACAAAAAAAAGAAAAAAAAATGTATTTAAACACCACAAAAAAAACACAAATTGGATATTACCACCACTTAACAGATCTTTGGATGAAATCCGTTAAGTGGGCCCTATAAAGTACACGTGTCATGACTTTGTTGGATGAAAAAAAAAAGAATTTTCTATTAAAAAAAACCCTAAAACTAATACAACCACCATGGGCGGAGGTACGGGAGGGGCCGGTGGAGGTCCGGCCTCCCCGATCCATATTGGCAGCCTAGTTTTTTTAATTGTTGGCACCCATAAGTTTTATGATAAATGTAAATGTTAGCTCAAAATAAAAGAAAAGTTGGGCTGCTTAGTTGGTTTGATGAGGGTATGATAATGTTTTGTTGGCATGATCAATCCTTCATCTATAGTTTTATTTTTGACTTTTTTTACTTTCTATCATTTTAAATGTATATATTTTGATTTTAAGGTTTTTTTTAAAAAAAATAAAATAAAATTATACACATGTGAAAATAATGTGATCTCTTCTACTTCTTCTCAAAGCCATTTCTTTCCTATTTTTCTAACTAACTTTTATTATAATATCATTTTTTTTAGTATTTTTTTTTCTTAAAAAATCTATATACATATAAGATGATCAAGATTTGACATTGGTATTTAAAATTTCTAATAATTGCATTTTTTTCCTAATAGCTTTTAATATTTTTTTTTCTTAAAAAAAATCTATATAAGAATCGGCCCCCCGGTTCCTAAATTCCTGGCTTCGCCCCTGACAACCACCCAACCACCACCACCACCACCAAAACCTGACCACCACCAACAATAAACCACCACCGACACCCACTGACGCGGGTGCATGGAACTTGGTGGAGGAAGTTGAAAACGTGCTACGTGTTGTGACACGTAGTCGAGCTAAACTCCTTGATGGTCACCCCTCGGGTTGACTATCATCAAACTTGAGTAAGTTCTGTTTTCTTAGAATAAAGCTCCAAGGATTCCTTGTGTTAGCCAAGAAAGAAACTTATCAATGTATGATGCATCTACTTCATTCAGCCATATCTCCTTCGTTACAAGGAATTTTGAGGTGATTCAAGTTGGAGGTGAAATTAGTGTTCAAGAGATTTCCAACGACATGTCACATGCCAAATTTGAGCAAGAAACGAAGAAGTTATGAATGTTTGAAGTTGAGTTGTCCAGACAGTCGCAAGGAGCGCCCGCTCCTACCCTTTAGAGCGGCTGCTCCCGAAACCTTGTTTTGAGCGAACAACTTCTTTTCTTTTGTGCTTCTTTTAACTATCTTTTAATCTTGGCCTTTCATTTGTAATCCAAGGGGTGTAAATTAAGAACTTTAGGGTTTATTTATAAAGTCTTTAAATAGGGCTAAGCTTTCTTTTAGGATCAACTTTGCTTAATTTTGAAACCAATGAGATTTTGTCTCTCTACCCATAATCTTTGTGATTATTTGCTTTCTTTGTGATTGCTACTTTGTAATCTTTGTGGCTACACCTTAATCCTATCTTTACTTTGTGTTAGCTTTGATTAAGAACCCCTATTTCATATATCTTGGTGATTATTGAGATAGGTTTATCTTGTTTTGTTGATTTGAAATTGTTGTTACTTGATTCCTCCCCCTTTTTCTTGGTTTTCTTGGTTATTTCATATCACCCACAACCACCAAAAATCTCTTCCTACGCCACTTGTGCAGCCTCCGCCCCCTTATTACCTACGCACATCGGGAACCACCTCCCGCAGCTAGACCGACACCCAGTGTAACCCCAAAAAGGTAGCCCTACCCCAAAACGGTCATGAAATCAGCCACCAACGGTCGAAAAGGGCTGGTTTTAGGGCTAAGTGGTCGGATTTGACCCTAAACCGAGCGATTTTGGCCATTAGTGGCCAACTTTGTGGCCTCTTTCAGTGAAAAGCCGGCCGTTTTGGGTGGGTTGTAGGTGTGTTGGTGAGGCTAGGGGTTGCGAAATAGGGTCGGGGGGAGGTTTTTGGTGTCGACCTAGGGAGGGGTTTCGCCAGAGGTGGGACCGTGGGCTGGTCATGTGGGGGAAAGGGTGTCTATGGTGGTGGTGGTTGGGTGGCTGGGGTTTTAAAAAATTTTAATATATTTTTTTTCTTTTTTTCTATTTTTCTTCTTTTTTTTAGCCAACTATATGAAGGCACGTGGCATTGTAGCCCCACTTAACGGATTTCATCCTAAAATTCGTTAAGTGGCGGTAAAAGAAAATTTTTAAGGTTTTTGGTGGTGTTAAACTAAAAGTTTTTTTTTTTTTTTTTTTTTTTTTTGTATTGTTAAAAACCATTTTTTTTTTTTTTTGTGGTGTTAAAATTTAAAATATTCTAACAATAATCTATGACCAAAGCTTTCAAAGTTTGACCCCAAAAATGACAATGGGGCATAAATAAATGGACAGATGGAGTAGTTATTATGATATCATTCAACACTAATTAACAACAATACCACATGATCTTGACCAAATTATTAATAATATTACTAATCATGCATTCATATTATAGAGTGATTATGAAGTAAAATAAGAGTTTAGATTTTTGATAAATAGATTTAAGTATTAAAAATAACAAAAATTGTTTATGGGATTGGATTGGATTTGATTGGATTGGGTGACCGTTAATTTTTAAATGATAACTAATAACCATACATGATAACAAATTATTGGATCTAGTACTTGAACCGTTATGGTTATCGGATTGGGTACCCCGATTTTCAAGTCACGGATCGAACTTTCGGATAGTTTTGCACAGCCCTATTCCTAACTAGCGAACCCAGCTTGACCCACCCTCCAACCCACAAACCCAGTTCGACCTAAATACGACCTGTCAAACCCACAATAAACCTTGCTTGACCCGCCCATATATGACCCGTCTAACCCACGAACTCAACCCTACTTTCTCTAAACAAGCCCATGATTTGGCTTTTTACCCTACCCAACACAGGTCGTCATGTGTGTGTAATGAAACCTTAACCTGCAACCCACCTAACACTAATTCAGCTCGCACGGCCCACATGGTGGCCAACTGGCCACCTCTACCTGTGTTATTCACTTCTCAAAGGCTGCGATAAAATTTTCAAGCTTTGGAAGGTTATTTGGGTCCTTCAACATCCGAATTAAGGTCAGAACAACGAAAAAAGTATTAAAAATGCCTTATTTTGTGTGTGTCTACAAACCACGATTTTTCTTAGCACACAAAACAAGACATTTTCAATTACTTTTTTTTCTTCAATATTGACCTAAAATTGGATCTCAAAGAGCCAAAGTTACCCCCAAAAACTTTAATCGGCTATTTCACCAAATGCCATAAGCTCTTTAATAATTCACCAAATGCCATTAAGTTTTTCAAAATTCACCAAATGCCACCGAGTTTTAAACAAAAATTCACCGAGTGCCATTAATTACTAACAGCTGTTAACTCCGTCAGTTATTAGAGTTTAATCATGACATATGTCATGATATGATTACTTCATTTTAATTATTTGTTTTAATTAATAAAAATAAAAAATTCCTCGATTTATGTGACAAAAATTGTTCAGGCAATGTTTTTGGGGTTATTTTGATCTTTTATGGGTTCAAATTAAGCTAAGAATTGGCAAAAATAAAATAACGTAAATGGCCTGTTTTGTGTGTCAAAACATATCTCAATTAGCGAGAGTCATTTATGTTATTTTTTGACACACAAAACGGAGCATTTACGTTATTTTGAAATTTTTTTGACCCTTAATGGTTTCAAATTAAGTTCGGAATTAACAAAAAAAAAAACGTAATTTCCCTATTTTGTATGTCAAGAAATATCACGATTAGCGTGGTATTTTTTTAACAATTAAATTGACCGGTTAAGGTTTTAGAGGTCATTTTGATCCTTTAAGGATCTAATTTAAGCTCATATTTTGCAAAAAAATTAACGTAAATGCCCCATTTTGCAATTTTTAAGGTAAAAATATTATGATCTTAACACACAAAACAAGACATTTACAATATTTTTTGCCGATTCCGAGCTTATTTTTGGACACATAAAAGGCCCAAAATGACCGCAAAAAACTTACCTTGACAATTTACACGGTTAAAAAGAACGAAACGCTAATCGAGATATTTCTTGACACACAAAACGAAGCATTTACGTTTTTTTGCCAATTCCAAGCATAATTTAAACCCATAAAAGGGTCAAAATAACCTCCAAAACCTTACCCGATTAATTTTTATAGTAAAAAAATGACTCGATAATCGAGATATTTTTGACACACAAAACGGGGCATTTATGCTATTTTTTTGCCAATTCTGAACTTAATTTGGATTCGTAAAGGGTTAAAATAACCACCAAAACTTTACTCGAACAATTTTCGTCAAGAAAATTGAGAAAAAAATGTTATTTTATTAATTTAAAGAAATGATTAAAATGAACCAATCATATTGTGACAAGTGTCATGCTTAAACCCATTATTAATGGAACTCGGTGAATTTTTTAAAAAGTTAGTGGCATTTGGTGAAATTCAAAAACCTTGATGGCATTTGGTGAATAATTAAAGTGCTAAGTGACATTTGGTGAAATAGTTGAAACTTTAATAGTAAGTTTTACGCATGAAAATCAATGTTTAGGGGTGGTGAAATTAATTTTCTTGTGCTGTTATAGGAGGTTAAATATAATAAACGAAAGAATGGGTGGCTAAATCTAAATCACAAACTATTGGGTGCGGGCACCTGCACCCAAGTGTTTGTGCGCCCGATTTTCGAAGACGACGATGACGATGACGATGATGACGATTCAAACCCTAGATTTGAAGCAACTCCGAGTGCCAGTTTGTGTGGTTGGGCATGGCTCGTAGCAGGGCAGCAGCAGAGGAGGGGTCGTGCTGGGATCGGTGGGTTGGTGGTTGGCTGCGGTGGTGTGAGTTTGGAGGTGGTCGGTGGGTTGGTGATTGGTTGCTGCGAAGTGCGATGGTGTGAGTTTGGGGGTGATGAAGAGTGAGGGAGTGTGTGAGTATACAATTGAGGTTTTGGTGAACCCTCCATTGAAGGGAAGGAGAGAGAAAGTGGCGTGAGGATTGGTGAGGGGGGTTTTGGTGAACCCTCCATTAAAGGGGAGGAGAGAGAAAGTGCTGAAGTGAATGACTAATATGTTTCTGTGATAGCTTATACTTTGTACTTTATTTTTTGTTGTTAAAGAGCACATCAGCCAAGAGGGGAGAGAAGGAAATTAAAATATATTCTATGTTGTTAATTATATTAGCCAACAAATGACGCATATCAGTCATTAAAATGAATATATATATCAGTCAATTGATGATATTAGTTAACATTGGAGATATATCTAACATTAATAAAAACGTATCAGTCAACATAAGAAATATATCATCCAACAAAAGATGCATATCATCCAACAAGATGAGTATATCAGTAAAAAAACAGGTACTTATCATGCCAACAAAAGGAACATATCAGCCAACAAAGGATGCATATTAGCCAATAAAAGGATGAAATCAGCAAACAAAAGTAACATGTAAGCCAACAAAATAAACATTTATCAGCCAACAAAATGAAACATATAAGCCAACAATTAAAATATACATATCAACCAACAAAATAAATATATCAGCCAACTAAAGAAACGTATAAGCTAAATGATGTCTGATATCAGCCAACAAAAGGAAAAAAAAAACATATCAGCCAACAAAAGGAATATTTTAGCCAACTCAATAAACCATATCAGCTGACAAATGAAACATATCAGCCAACACGTAAAATATAACAGTCAAGTCTCCCGCACCAAACAAGTCGTGCGTCCGTCCACACCCAATACCTTCTCAATCTAAATTTAGTGTTTTAAGGTACGATAATTAGAGCTGTCAAAAACCAACCCAAACTGGGGAATCCGAACCGTTCCGAAAAGGAACTGAACCGCTAAAAACCTGTTATTTTATAACCGTAAACTAATCTAACTCGTTTTTTAAAACTTGAAACTGAACCAATCCGAATGTTTCAGAACCATTAATGAATCGTACCTGTTATCAAGTCGAACCGATACAACCCGAAACCGAGAACAACCCAAACCGAGTACTTCCGAACTGGATAGAAACCCGATCCATTGTAAAAAAACCGTTTAAACCCGAAAAGAACCCGATAAACCCAAATCGTTTACAACCCGTAACTGGTTAATTAGCATCTAACCGTTTATATCCCGTACTTAGTTATGACCGAACCGTTTACAACCCGTAACAGGTAATGAACGAACCGTTTATAACCTGTAAGTCCATAACCCGTTATCAAGGAAAATTCAAAGAGATAAACTGTGTTGCCTAAAGCAGTACGGGTTAGCGTGAGGAATGAGAGATGGGGATTTTAGGGTTTGAATTTGGCTTGGTCCGATTTTAATTAGGTTTTAGTGATTTTGGGGAGATTTATGAGAGGCATTGAATTAAAGATAGGTTTAATCAATCCTGGTTGTGAGGGTATTTTGTTGAGGGGTTTGGATTGTGACATGTGTTTTTATTGAGCGACTACTAAAACTTATAACTTAATAGTTTATAATTTATAGTTACATTTTAATTTATAAACTACAAGTAATAATAAAGAAATTATAACTAAGTAACTTGCTTACTGTTATTAGTAACTTGCTTGTTATAACAAAATGTAAATATAAGCATACAACGAACTAATAAAGTGATAATTATTACTATAAGTCTCTAATGTGTTTATGACCCGACCAATTACAAGTTAACAATTTGGTTCGTTCTAATTCATTACTTGATCAATATAACTTGTTTAAGTCTTTATTAATTATTTCTGACATGAACCGATTTTACCCGATTTGTTTTGAGTCAAACTCATATTTAAATCAATCGAGTTATATCCGAATCGATAATGATATGAACCGATTACAACCCAACCCTATAAGGATCCTATTGATTTTAACCCGAAACCCATTTTAAACTACTAAAACCCGTTTTCAAATCGACCGAGCTCACCTCGAACCGATTATGGCCTGAACCGATTACAACCCGACCCGATTAGGATCCGATATGTTTTGACCCAAAACCCGCCTTAAACTGACAAAACCTGTTTTAAAACCAACCGAGTTAAACCCGAACCGATTATTAACCGAACCAGTTACAACCCAACCTGATTAGAATCCGACCTGAAAAAAAACTGTAATAAAAAATACCAAACTGAACCAACCCGTAATTATTTAAAACCGACCCAAACTAACCCAATAATTATTCCCCGTTATAAACCAACCTGTTACAAACTAAAAACTGATTAACCGAACCCAAAATCGAACCGTACACTCGATGTCCCGATTGACACCCCTATCGATAAATCGATAATATACAAAATTTCCATAATAGATAACGGAGAGATGTAATGATGTTACCGAGTTCATAATAGTTTGGTTGATTGCTTGCTATGTGGAAAGTTATTGTTCTCTTGTTTCGGAATTCGCAAAGAAATTAAAATTATGTAGTAGACTTGTAGTACTTCATTCCCTGACAGCTAAGAATATTCCTCATGATAATACTTCATCCGTTTCATATTGTTAGTCCCATATGGAATCAATCACATAAAATAAAAAAAGAAATATATTTGGAATCTAACATTAAATTACAACATAATTCATAATTAGTTTACCTTATTTAACTTTTTTTTAATTTTTATAATTAGGAAAGCACAAGTTAGTATTGCATAATTTAAGGTAAATATTTCCTTATTTAGAGTCATGTCATCAATTCACAACTAATTAATTAAAAAAAATCAAGTTATAAAAGAAATATATTCAATACGGATAGATTTTTTTGAAACGCCCAAAATAGTATATGAGACCAACATTATGAAACGGAGGGAGTATATGTTTTGTAGCTAACAGTAGAATTTCTGGTGTTCTTAGCTTTTGTTTGCATTAAGCGCGATAAATTGTATGATTAAAAAATTGCTATCAATAACAATATACTAAAAGACACACCAACAATGACACATGTCATCTTCTGGTGTGTCTTTAATATATATATATATATATATATATAGTTATATATATTAAAGTAAAACTATTAAAAAATTGATAGAAAATATATGCAAAATATTTACTTCCATGGAAAATAGTCGTACGTAGAATAATATATTTATAAACTTAAATATTTTATTATATCTTTGTATAAATAAACTCCTATATTAGTAATTACTCTTTGATGTATAATGATTATTTATAGTAAAGAAAATTATGAATATATATTTTTCAACTTAACATAGTTGGTGAATTAAAAATTATCATATTTGAAATAAAAAAATGTTCAAAATGGAAGAAAGCAGTATAATTTGTATTCAAAAAAGATATAAAATATTTTAAGTAGCTTAATTTGAGATTAAAAAAAATACTTAAATTGATACTTTGTGACAAAGATTGAAAAACCATGCATGGCATGGGATCTAACCTAGTAATACTATGACTCGTGTCACTTCCTGGTTCGGTTTTTTCTCTCCAAAATCTCTTTTTTTTTACTTCTTATTTTAAAAAATCCTTTTTTTTTTTTACTTTTTATTTTAATTTATACTTTATATATATTCTTTAAATCATTAAATTGTGATTCACTTTCCTAAAAAAAAAAAATATATTGTGAATCATGTATTTTCCATATCTTTTTTTATTTTATATCTATACTTTTGCATCTATATCGTAATATTAAACCATACACTAGGAAGAACTAACAGATTCTATAAATGACTTGTGTCACTTCCTGCAACTGTTTTTTCCTCTAATTGTTTTTTTTTAAAAGATGACATCTACTACTTATTGTAAAATATACTAATAGTATTTTAATAGTTAAATTATCGTGCATGGCACGGGGCCTAATCTAATACTCAACCAAACCAATGATCCAATTTTGTTTGTAAAAAAAAACTAAAAAGTAGGGGTGGGGTGGGGTGGGGTGGGGTGGGGTTGGGGGGGGGGGGGGACATACAAGACAATGATGCAATTAATATGCAACTTTTCAAAAAGAAAGTGGTGCAATTAAAAAAAAGGAAGAATAAGTGTGTAGAACTCTCCATTAGAGGATGTTAGAAAGTTTCTAGAATAGAAAGATTTTAGCAATAGAGAGACTTGGAGGCTTATAAATATGTTATCACAAACTCCTATTCATTTATGCAAACCAACTAACACATTCAAAAACTTTGTCCTCTATTTAAATTGACCTAAGCATTCTTTGAAAACCTTACTAGAGAAACTTATGGACTTAGGGAGTGCAATAAAGTTTTTTAAACGGGTATTACGACTTAAAAAAATAACACTATTATCCGGAAAATAGTAAGCAAAACAAACCATCAAACTACAAATACCACCCTAACCCAAACCCAACCACCAGACCGACCACCTTAACCAACCTAACCTTAACCCACCTAAAATCATCCAACTAACCTAGATCTATCTCATAAACCCACCTAATCCGAACCCACCCACCTTAAACCACCCAACTAACCCATATCTATCACCTAAACCCACCCAAACAAAACCCAAATTTACAACCCTAAATCCACCCAAACAAAACCCAGATCTACCACCCTAATCATACATATTCCGACCAACTACCCACCAAAAACCACCCACCATGACCGCCCATAATCAGACCTTCAATCCAAAAATAAACAAAACAATTTTAAAAAAAATTAAAAACAAGAAAACATATATTTTAAAATCGAATTTTGCTTTGAATGTCACTTCAAATTGGTTTAATATGGCCAAATTCAACCATGAAAACCCTAAATCTAGAGTTTTCATAGGCGAACTTTACCTAAATAACCATAGAGAACACCGCACCTCCACGCCGGCGATAAAAAAGTCCATATCAATACCCCAACCCCATGCCGGTGACAAGAAATCAGTTGAGGAAAGAGAAGAGAGAAAAGTAAGGACAAGAGGAAAGATAAAAGATGTATATTCCAACAATTTAAAGTCAAAATAATTAGCATTAATGTGTCGAAATTTAGTGCACAAATTTTTCATCAATTTATTTTGTATTTAAAAAATTAAGACTAATATATATATATATATATATATATATATATATATATATATATATATATATATATTTCTTTTTTAAAATTATTCTTTTTCATCTAATATGCATATGTTTTTTTTTTATAACAAACCCATCAAAAATTTCAATACGAAATAAATACATGAGATTGCAGTTATCTTACCTTATTATGACTGCATTTCTTTTTGTAAATATAATGCAATATATAATTTTAACTAATCTATCAAAGATATTATAATTTATGTATATGTGATGCAGTTTCTTTTTAAAAAAATCACTGGTGATAAGGAAAATTTTTCCATATACACAACTTCAGTAAAAAAAAAAAAAAAAACTAACTAAAAGTTGTAATCCATATAAAATTTTTGTCAGAACCGTGCGTGGCACGGGATCTAAGCTAGTGTAATTAAAGTTTATCTATTTGAAAATTTGAAAAATACCATCAACTTAGTAACTATCACCTCAAGTTTTTATTTTGTAAATTACCACCTACTTTTTTAAAAAACATAAAAAAAATCTCACACCTCTTTTCTCGAACCCTCCTAAATTACAACGTAATAGGCCTCACTGCCAATTTTCTTCTCTCTTCCTTCTATTTTCACGTTTTTTCTTCCGTCTTCTTCCTATTTAACCAATTTTGCAACTAATTAACCCTAGAATGAACTCTCTAAGTTTAGTTTATAAACCCTAATTTCAATTGAAAAACCCCCCAAATTGATTTTATAAACCCTAATTAAACAAAACTCTCTATAACATGATTTTGCCCTCAACTTTGCATTGTCGTTTGGCTTGAAGAACAATTTTACCCTAAATAACGTCTAATTGATTTTAAAATCAGACAAAAGGTTTCCCTAGGAAGAAGAAGGAAGAACAGAGGTAAGAATCGTTGGAAAAGAGAGGTACGATTGGTAATGGGGCTCACAATAGTAACGTCATTTATGGGGGTTTGTGAAAAGTGCGTGGAAGTTTTTTTTTCCTATTTTTAAGAAAAGTGGGTGGTAACATAAAAAATAAAATACTTAAGCTGGTAATAACTAAAACGTGAATAATAGTTGGTGGTATTTTTCAAATTTTCTCTATTTAACTAAGTTATACATATGCTAACGGGTTTTATTCGAATTTAATTATGAAGGTTTCATCAACATTGGTTGTGGAATGGTGGGAGGTCCACAATACTACAAAGACAATGGCTTATATTATAGTTCAGATATAGGATTCATAAACACTGGAAAAAGCATGGATGTACAAATGGAGTACCAGTTTAGTCATTGGTCAATGTATAATGCGGTTAGGAGTTTTCCAGATGGTAGTAGAAATTGTTACACTTTGAGATCAAGACCTTCACAGGGAAAGAAATCTCATTACTTGATAAGAGCTCTTTTCCAATATGGAAATTACGATGGCCTGAATAGAATCCCGCAGTTTGATTTGTATATTGGAGTTAATCATTGGGTGACAGTACAACCTACCAGTGTTAATAAGAAGTTCTTTTATGAGATTATATATGCCCCCCCAGAAGATCTGATATATGTATGTTTAGTGAACACTGGATCAGGGACACCTTTTATTTCAGGGTTGGAGTTGAGGCCTCTGAACAACTCAATATACAAATCCGCTACAGGGGCACTATGGCTTTCTACACACTTGAGTGCTGGCTTTTTAGTCACTACAGATGCAGATATTCATTATTACAGGTATTTTCTTGAATCATTTCATGCTAAACTATACACATTATGTAGTACTCCGTAATATATGGCAAGATTGGAATTTAGGTAATAAATTATTGGTATGATACAAGTGGCATATGTCCTAAAAACAAGCTAAAATTTTTCTTGTTTAAAATCTAAGTGAGCTACTCCTCCTATTGCCAATTATTTCAAGAATGGAATTTCACTTGGATTATGACAGTTTATAATTAATTCACGGTATCATGGTGCTCTTTACCATAATTATGAAAATTTCCTGTTTCTCATGGGGGCATTTTTTGTGAAAAAATCTACAACTTTTTCATTATTGTGGGCTCCGCTGTTGAATAAAGTTATTGGTTTATTTACGAAAATGTCATATGAGAAACAAAATTTGTTTTTCACCATGAGAAAATGGGGCATCCTCATTAATTATGCATAGCCTTTAATATTACGAAGTTTTGACTGTCCTAGTTTGATAGTCATCTTTTTTTTTTCTTTTTTTTTAATCATTCTAATAACTTATAATCTCTCTCTGTGGAAATTCAGTTTCAAAGATGATCCGTATGATCGCCAATGGGTACCGGTTAAAAAGTCGATAACATCTTGGGACTCTTTGAGCTCTAATGCATCCATGAATTTCTCATTCACGGACGCTTATGAATTGCCACCTTCAATTTTAAAGAAAGCAGCCATACCTAAGCATGGTGGTGGTTCCCTAATGTTTGATTACAATTATACATTAACTGGATCATTCCAAGTTTACTGGCACTTTGCTGAAATTCAAAAGCTGGCAATCAATGATTCAAGAGAATTTACAATATCCATGACTGGAAATTTTGAATCAGGAAAGATTAGCCCTGATTATGGACGACCCATAACTGTTGTTTCTCCGCTTACAAAGTTTAATGAATCTCATCTACATTTTACTATTAGGAAGACTTCAAAGTCTACACTCCCTCCGATTCTCAATGCTCTAGAAATATATGGTGTACCTCCCTACGACGGCGACATACCCAAAGGATGGTACATTTACAATTTATTATTAGTTTATTACGTTGATCTTTTCATAAATAACATACATATGAAAAAACCCTAGTATGATATTTATGTTATCTGATCTCTGCATGTGTTAATCCCTAACCGGATATTTTCTTCTTCTGTTATACCAGTGGATGCTATTCTGAATATGAAGATGAATTACACTTTGCCAAAAGACTGGCAAGGAGATCCTTGTCTTCCTATTGCTCCCTGGGATGGTTTAAATTGCAGCAACAGTGTTGACAATCACCCCCCACGAATAGTTTCTTTGTGAGTCTAAATTTTACTACATTTGTTTCATAATAATTGCAACAATTAGACTTTAGTATTATTTATATGCTTACTTTGAATATACTTTTTACCAATATCTAAAACATAAGTAGGCCTGTAAATGTATTCATTATAGTTACTCTTTTATACGGAGTACTTCTAAATAGTAATATGTAATTACACATATTAAAGGGAAAATTTGTGCATAGACAACACGAGGATGTCCCAGTTTCTCATGGTACATGACATTTTCGTAAATAAACCAACAACTTTATTCAATTGTGGAACCCACAATGATGAAAAAGTTGTTTGTTTATTCACGAAAATGCCATTATGAGAAACAAATTTGTTTCTCACCATGAGAAACAGGGAATTTCCCTAGACGACATATGTGTTAGTAGTCAAAATGTTGCGATTATTATGAAATAGAGAAAATATTGTTTTTGAATCAATATAAATTTGATAGCATAGAAGTTTTCCTTATTAAGTTGACACAAATAAATTACAGGAATTTGGCTCTCAGCGGTTTGACTGGAGATATACCTCATTCATTGTCAGCACTAACATCTTTAGTCTACTTGTGAGTATATACTACCTTTTTCACACTTGAGATTATTAGAAGTAGAAAATAAATACTGCATAATATAAGATTTGATAATTGATATGTTATGTAACGAATTAAACCAAGTTGCATATTTTTTAGAGATCCTTCACTTTCCTCCAATCTCTTGTTGTCAAAACATGATTTCTTTTTGGCTGCCAAATGTTAAGTCAAACTAACTACTAGAATTTTCTACATGGAATTGAGGGAACATTAGCTTGTGATCAGGCCATGTAAGTGTGAATAATATTTGGAACACATTACTTAAGATACTGATGTGATATATAATTCTTGTGCACCATTGATATCCTCGAAAGCTTATTCAGTTATTCTAGTGGTCATTCTTGTGCACCATTGCAACTTTGGGGTATTATTTGAGAGACATAAAATATTCCAAAGTTGCAAGTAAATATTAACGGAGGTAGTATAACTCATTGTTTACTTTCTTAGTACTCATATTCTATGGTAAACTCTTGGTCATTGTGTTTGCGGTTCATTCAGGAATCTTTCACATAATGGCTTGACAGGGGTCATACCTGATTTTCTGGCTGAGTTTCCATCTCTGCGCACAATGTAAGTTCTTGAAAAGTTGAATATCAAATTGAAGTTGCTCTGTGAATGTAAGATATGTAGTTAACCTGTTTACTCCAATTATATCAGAGATTTAACAAGTAACAATCTTGTTGGCCGAGTTCCAAAAGCACTCAGCAAAAAGATAGAGGATGGCTCATTAAATTTGAGGTTAGGTGTATTTCTAAGCTACATGTAAATTTGTAATGTATTAATCTGATCTATAAATCGTAACTCTTGACATACAGTAGTTTGAGAGATTTCTAATATCAATTTAATTTTGGATTTTTTTTGGGTCAAAAACTACATAACCCATAATTTGTGAGAAACTACCTATCAAATGATGCAAGAAACTACCTATTATAAGGTAAAATGTTGTAAAAGACTATTTTTGGCTGGATTTCCATCGTTGACCTAATTTTCAATGTTGACCCACCACAAATCACTCCCAAAGGCCAAAACCACCCGCTTTCATACCCAAAACCAACCCAACCCACTTGAAGTTTTCTCCACCAAGCCGAAACCACCCTCGCACCAACCCTAAAGTAGGCAGTTTAGGAGGTGTTTTGTGGTGAGTCAACGCTGAGAAAATTGGTTAACAGTAGTGGAATTCACACTAGAGGTAATCCTTTACAACATTTTACCTTTTATTAGGTAATTTCTTACAACATTTTTTATATTAGGTAGTTTCTCACAAATATTGGGTTTTATTGGGTATTTTTTTACAAAAAAATCCTTTAATTGTAAAAGCGTGTAGTGCACAAACCCTTGAGGCACAACTTTTCAAAAGTACCTAACTACTGTTCCCCCTTCCAAATCTTCATTTCTAGTTTGGAGGGAAATCCAGGTCTTTGTTCATCGAACTCATGCAAGAAGAAAAATTCAAAGAAGATCGTCGTTATTTTATTAGTTGCAGTATCTCTTATTTTCATCTTCGTTGCTATAGGAGTATTCTACAAATATAAACAAAAGAAACAAGGTATATATCCAATTATTTTTTTATTTTATTTTATTTTTGTACGTACCCTCGATATTGTAACTTTATTGTATTTTGAACTTTATAGAGGATGACGTGTTTCCAACGTAGACATCACATTAACTTGTTGGTTCTTATAGCCTGAGCTTAACACCTATATCCTCAAATTTTGTAGTAGTACAAGCAATTTATATTCACTAGCTAGAACCATACTAAACAACATGACTACGAAGCTTGGACTGTCTTAAATTAAGATTACTAATGCCTATATAAGTTCCGTTCTTTTCCCGTAAAAAAAAATAAAAAATAAAAAAATTTAACAATGAAATACTGATTGTCGGTTGTTTAAAGATGTACCCCCTCTGATCAACCCCATTGGATTTGCCCAATAGTTAAATTGTTACTTTTTTAGGTTTTAACTAAGTAAAATTGATGAGAGATATAAAATTAGTGGGATCAATGTATTGTATGTGAAGGTAAAGTATGGTCATCCCTTACTCCATTTACGGTATGAGTCACACTCAATTGAATATCCTAAAATTGAATATGAGACAATGTTGTAAAGTATTTGGGTGAGGTAAGGTTGTTTATTGAGCCCCGAATCCTTCTTGGGTTCTCAGCTAGTCGTAGTCCACATTAGGTGTTGTGTGGTGACTTGACCTCTAAGGCTCTAATATGTCATGCTATGATAGATTAATCAAAATTACTGAAGTGCGTGTAATCAACTGACAGAATGATGTGTAAGAAATTAACATTGTGCCTTTCCACTAGGTAGGTGTTACAGCTAAAAATGTTGTAAGTTCATCAATACAGTATGAGAGTCGGGCTTTTTCATACTTTGAAGTGCTAAAAATGACCAATAATTTCCAAAAAGTCATTGGCAAAGGAGGATCTGGAATAGTTTATCATGGCTGCTTACAGGATGGTACTCCCGTGGCTGTTAAAATGTTAACCCCGTCCTCAAAACTTAGTTTGAAGTTGTTTCGCACTGAGGTAATATAAGATATTTGGAATTCATTCATTATTATTATTAGTTTTTGTAATTTGTAAAAAATACTTTTGGTTGTGTAATTTGTGGTTGGTGCACCCGGGTGCACCATGCGCATGGTGCACCCAAAAGAACATTTAGTATATTTAAAAGAACATGGGTAAAAAATGAACATGTTTTTATTTTCTTGCAACTGCAAATCCATCACTCTCTTCTCCTGCAATTTCTCACTCCTCTTTCCCTTCCTATCACTCTCTTTCTTGCTGCCAATTTTTACTCTCCTTTACACCATCGTTTTCATTTAAGAATTTCAATGAATTTGGGTAAAAATCATTTCCAAAGTACTCATTTTCTCTCTCCATAACTTTTCTCTCTATCTTTTTCTATTTTTCAAAAAAAATTCAAAATAGCAAAATTGTTCATCTTCAAAGTGAAACCCAAGAAAAAAATTGAACTTATTTCAACAATTCAACCTTCAAACTTAAACAAATGGTGGATTCAAGTAAAATGTAAGTATAAATTTTGTACGTGCAAATTGTTTTTCTTCAATAATTTTAAAGTTAAAGTGTTTAATTTTGTGAATTTGGGGTTTTTTTTTAAAAAAAATTAATTAAAGCTATAAAGTACAAGTTGTTCAAAAAAGAACAATTAGAGGAGAAAGAAGAATAGTAATGAATTGAAGCCAACTGGAAGATAACCAAGCAAGGTTAATTTTTCAAACACTAGCTTGTTCTTTTTCAAACACTAACATGTTCTTTTTATTCCATGTTCTTTAAAATATGCCTAATGTTCTTTTCGGAGGTCATGTTCTTTGTCAAACACAAACATGTTCTTTTAATGAACACTATTATGCATGTTCTTTTTCAAATACTAGCATGTTCTTTTTCAAACACTGGCTTGTTCTTTTTCAAACACTAACATGTTCTTTTTATTCCATGTTCTTTAAAATATGCCTAATGTTCTTTTCGGAGGCCATGTTCTTTGTCAAACACAAACATGTTCTTGTGTTGAACACTATTATGCATGTTCTTTTTCAAATACTAGCATGTTCTTTTTCAAACACTCGTATGTTCTTTTTTTTTTCTCATGTTCTTTAAAATAAGCCTAATGTTCTTTTCGGGTGCACCATGCGCATGGTGCACCCGGGTGCACTATATTATTTTCATTGGTTGTGTCCACTATCCTGTAGTAACATTCAACTTTGGTTTTTGAGTTACAGGCTCAACTCTTAACAAGAGTTCATCACAGAAACCTTGTTTCACTCATAGGTTATTATGAGGAAGGGACAACCATGGCACTCATTTACGAACATGTAATTAATGGTAACCTACAACAACATTTATCAGGTAAATGCTATTAGTTTATTGTTGTATAACTTGTGTTTGGGTTTATAAATTCACAATAATGATGGTTTTACATGTGGTACATCCGCTATGAACTTTTATTTTTTACTTCTTTGTTTGGAAAAAATACACATGCATAGTCGCATAGATACTAATCTGGGATGCTCAGATAACAAAACCATTGACACATTTCTTTCATTGAATAATTGAGTTAAGGTTAGATTTCCAAATTTTAAACAACTATTAAATTATATATTAATTATAAAATATTTTGTAGTAAATTCTCATTAAAGCCCCAAGAGTAATAGTAAGATGTTGGGATAATGTGACAATAATACGGGGAGGAGGGAAACATGGCGATCGAATCGATTCGACCGATCAAGAACAGAGCTAGGCTAAGTCCTACCACTATTATTGCTTAAGCGCATTCATCCACAACAGAATCGACTCACTAAACAAAAGTCGAATAAAGTCCGTACGCGAAGCCCTACCCCTATGCTTGAATGAACTCCTGAAACATCCACTTCAATTGATTCTACTTCATCCCCCCCCGGGCACCCCTTTCTCTCCTTACCAGCCTGGACAAGACGGATGGGATGAAGGATAGCGGACAAAGCAAGCCAGCCAACAAAGATTGATCCAGTTGCTGCTAGTTATTTTAATTACTTTAATTTCTAGTTTGCATGTAGTGAGTATATTTTCAATGGATTAATTAATTCTATTTACATGCAGAGAAAAATGGCAAGGTCTTATCCTGGAAACAGAGACTACAAATTGCTATAGATGCTGCACAAGGTCTGTCATGTGGCCAATTGTTTATAATTTGTTTACTTTTAATTTGTAATGTCTCAATTCAATGAGATCTATTCAAATTATCCTTATAATGTACTTCAAAACACTACACACAATATGATGTTGAACGTAAATTTTATTGTAGGATTGGAGTATTTGCACAATGGTTGTAAACCTCCTATAGTCCACAGAGACATGAAAACTTCTAATATTCTCTTAGACGAAAATTTGAACGCCAAGATTTCAGATTTTGGCATATCTCGGACGTTTTCTACTGAGAATACTGAGAGTGGTTTGTCTACTGATGTAGTAGGCACACATGGTTACGTTGATCCAGAGTAAGTTCTAATAGTTCCTCAGTTCCAAATTTCAACAAGTACTCATGGTTGACTTGTTAGTTTAAGAGTAGGGATATAAGATAGATCTTTGTTTTAATTTATTTATTTATCTATTTTTACATTAAATTTGTTTTGCAGATATTATAGTACAAGAAGGCCAAATAAGAAGAGCGATGTGTTTAGTTTTGGGGTTGTTTTATTGGAGCTCATCACAGGCAAACCTTCAATAATAAAATATAGTGCCCAACCTATTCACATAATAGCTTGGACTGTTCCTAAGCTTGAGAGTGGAGATATTCATGAAATTGTCGATAAGAAATTGGAAGGACATTTCACTACAAACTCTGCATGGAAAGCCTTAGAGATCGCTATGATGTGTGTACCATCTACTGCAATTCAAAGGCCAACCATGAACCAAGTGTTGGTTGATCTGAATGATTGTTTAGCCATCGAAATATCCCAAGGAAGAACTAGAGAGATAGATAACCATGGACATGGCTACCCTAGTATTGACACCGACCTTGACAATGCCATTGCTGATACATCTATTGAAATGGGTCCAACTGCAAGGTAATTACCAAAAATGACGCTGGAATATCACTTTGCTCTTTAGAATGGAATAGTTATTCTTGTATTGAAACATACTATCATTATCCTTGTACAGTTGTACTACTATATACTCGTATATTTTTGTAGTACTATGTTTCATCTTCTCATCCTCGTTGAATCTCAACCCTATGTATTATTTTTGTACCGTTTGTCTATATTTTTTTAATGAAATCTCTTTATTTTCTTGTCAAAAATATACTTCCTTTGTTCTATTAATATTGTAACAATGGACTTTTTACACTTTTATTATTCTTGTTTGACCATATAATATGATTTATACGTTAAGCAAAATATAGTCATGTGTGATCTTATTGGATTCATCTCATAAAATACTTTCACACTATCAACTTTTTATAATTTTTACTCTTACACAATTATAAATAATTAGCATATAAAATGTGCTTTAGGATACGTAATTTCATCCTTGTTGCAATATTAATAGAACAAAAGAAGTATGAGTTTCCATTAATATGACATCTCAGTTTTTTTTAAAAAAAACTTAGGGTGTTGCATGTTTTTTTTTCTTTAATATAAATTTACTACTCGTAGTGGATAGGTAAATGGAATATTGAGAATTTTGAGACAAGTTAGGCCAATTATCCAAGGCTGTAACTCAACAACTAGACAAAATATGTAGAAATTTCTGACTGTCCGTTAAAATCATCGGTAAAATTATCGCTCTTAACCACCCTCTTGTCTAGTATAGCAGATGGCTTAGGCAACACTAGCTGTTTCTTGCAGACCTTGAAACCATGGCATCATTTTTCTCCCTCATCAATTAACACAACATACTTTGAGTTAAGATCAAATTTGGGCCCTTAATTCTACAAAATTTCACCGTTTGGTACTGAATTTTTTTTTCTTCACCGTTTGGGTACTCAAACCCATTTTCCGGCAAAAAAATTAAATCAGCCCAAACAATTGAGTACCTTGGGTTAAGATGTGGGGCCCACCCAAAATTGTTTCTTCTTCCTCCTCTTTTCTGCACTACTAGAAATCGGGGTTTTAGTATCAGAAAATATTTCTGATACTGTAAAAGTCAAATAGTATCGGGTAATTTTTTTCTGACACTACTTTCTAGTTGTTTATACAAACTAAGTATTAGACTTAACTATAGTGCCGAAAATTTTATTATCCGATACAAATGAAATATTAGTATCAGATACATTCCGATACTAATAATCCTATTACTATCGAGTATAATTTTGTTACAAATAGACACTTTTTGTAGCATATCTTTCTGATACTAAAGCCAATTAGCACATTTCAGATTTGGCGGTACAATAAAATTTCAGGATTAGCAACTTGGCGGTACATTAAAATTTTAGGGAAGTTCAATTTTTTTTTATTCCCATTATGTTTGTTTTTTTTTTTTTTTTGAAAACCCATTATGTTTGTTTTTTTAGTAATAATAATAATATCGTTCACTCTCCTCTGTTCTCTCTCCTCTCAAACTCTCCTCAAACATGAAGGCAAGCACCGCCGCAGCCACAACTTCATCTACAACCATCGCCACTCACAAATTTTATCTCTCCTTTTCTTTTCGTTCTCTCTCCTCTAGCCGCCGTTTACCCTATCAATCATTTTCTAGGGTTTATTGCCATTGTTATACCTTTATATCTCAGTTCTAATCACCTTTCTCTGTTAATTCGATCAATCTACCATGTTTATTGTTGTCTTAATGGCGAAGAAATTGTTCCGTTCTTTGGCTTCGTTGGTGTCGCCTCTTATCTCGTTTTTGCTTTGATTTTTTGGGTTTTGGTTTTTTTTCTTGGGTATGAGTTTCTTCAAGTACCCATCTTTTAATGTTAATTATATTTGCAAATTTTAGATCTTTGTTCACTACTACAAAAATAGGCTAGGAGACCGGGCAAAATTGGCCTAAGAAACCGGAAAAGTCATGGTCCCTAGGTAATAGGTCTCTTAGCCTAAGAGACTGCAATATATTTCCGGTTTCTTAGATGAGTCAAAGGAACCTGTTACTACATACAACCGGTTTCCTATGTTGATCCATAAACTGCTTCATATTAGTGATAAGGAACTGTATATTTTAGGTAACCGGTTTCTTAGTTATTGTTAAGGCACCGTATAAGTGTTAAATATGGTTTCTTAGATAGCAATGTAGGGAACCGCAACTGTAAGAAATCCGGTTTCTTTGGTTAATTTTCTTTAATATAAAAAAATTAAAATATACAAATGCGGATTGTACCTGCTATACAAATGCCCATAATAATTTACGTTACAATTGTTGCAACCTGCCAACTTGTTTATGTACTTGATACAACATGAAATCAAATTTAATGTAAAATTATCCAAAATTTGGCTCACAAATTTAATATTCCAACAAATATAATTAATAACAAACTTTATATACAAATTTGTTTTTACTAACTTACTATAAGCAAGTTCAAAAAAGAAAAATATTCACTAAACTTACTAGCTATCTGTTTTTTCAATGCAAAAAAAAAAAAAAAAAAAAAGCTTCACAATACTCCGAAGTTTGAGCTCTATCCCATTTTACCACCTCCATATATGAGATATAAGCAGGATTCCCAAAATATATGATGGTCCAATATGTATTATAATGACTGACGATCAGCAGCCATACCATCAATGTTGACTTGTTTATGCTTTAAAACGTAGGTAACCAACATATCGCGTATCTCATCAATCATTTCTTGATTGTAAGTAGCGGGAACTAGGGGAAAGTACTGCAAAACATGAATTATTTTTAGATTAGTCATATAAATGAAATTAGAAACATATCAAGAATATTTAAATATTTTTAGAGATTATGCTATGCAGTACATGTCATTAAAACATATACAAGTATAAAGTACATGCTTAGTTGGATGGTCATATTATCATTAATCTTGGTACAACTCCATGTGTGCATGATTAAAATATAAGGCAATGTATTATATTCTTGCTATAAGCATTAGTCTTCTAAATAATTAAATAAAGCTGCACCTACATTCACAACAACATACAACTAGGATAAAACATGCAAAACTGAAACCCACAACTTCACAAGGGCATGAAAAGAAGCTCAAGTTGTGTGTTCTTGCTTTTACTTAAGCTGGATTTCATGCAACAAAAATAATTATTGAAATAAAAGCTTATATATATCTCTAATACAAAATTCAGCAGAAAGTCTTGTAAAGTGACTACTTAGAAGTTTTGCTTCTGATATTTAAGTGCTTGGTATATGGTAATAAGAAAACATTA
Source organism: Chenopodium album (assembly GCF_948465745.1). Lineage (NCBI taxonomy): Eukaryota > Viridiplantae > Streptophyta > Magnoliopsida > Caryophyllales > Amaranthaceae > Chenopodium > Chenopodium album. Next base: position 38,207,984 of record NC_137850.1, read on the forward strand.
ATTGAGGCATTGAACTTCTATTAGGTCAATCATTTTCCACTTGTAGTTAGTGCTTTTACATCTTTTAATTGATAAACTAATCAAAGATTGTGCAAAATAAAAGAAATTCCATATTTTAGCCGTACTAAATTAGGCGTATACACAAAATTAATGTGAATAATAAAAGATACCTTTTCTGGAACCACTTGTTGTCTCCTTGATATTATCTCTTGCATATAGCGGCATAAATAATATCCACAATCTTTAGTGTCTTGATATTGTTAGTTGTGGACACTATATCATAGTGAAACATAAAAAAAATATTGAGTTATAAAATCTGATTGTTCGGAGCATATTGATCATAGTGTGCTTAAAAAATTGTGAAGTGTAGATCACATACTTTTGGTTGAAGCCACAAAGTTACCGGGTTTTTTTTTTCATTTTCTTAATTTCCTTTCGATGAATAATGCTAAATTTCACAAGTCCGCTACACAATTTTCACAAAAATATTAGATGACAGATGATACTATACATAAGATATATTTGTAAACGAAATATACATACTCGTTAATGGTTTGACGAGCGAATTCGGGAATGTCATTTTCAGCTCCGGCTGGATCAAGCCAGAATACAGTTCCACGCCATATACTTATGATAGCTAACCTCCAATGTCGACTATATATATATATATAGCTCATTAGTTTATCCAAAGATTGATATACAAAAAAGTATAAGAAAAAAGGGGTTAAACATCACTCACTGATCATGGTACGGAGCAAAAAAAGTTGGTTAATATTCTTGCCACCATTGCACCCAAAAATATTACATAGATATTCAGATCGAGCTCCTTCTTCTGTCGGGGTTAGCGGAGAAATAAAATTAACGTCGCAACAACCATACACCCTTGATATACTCTCTTTTTTACACCCTTCGCTCAAGTACCTTGCATATAAAATGTATAGATTTCAATTATACAGGCACATACCTCATAAAAATAAATATGAAAGAAAAACTAATGTTAATTATCTAGGCACATACCTCATGAAAATCGACATATGACATGCTCCAACCTCTCTTTGGAAGCACCAATCAAACATCTCTTTGTAATCAAGATGAACTACAATCTCGTTGTGAAACACACTAAATGGGATTGTTAAAAATATGGTCTCATTTCTATGTCTCATTCCCATAGCTTCCTTCTTGAAAACTTCTAATAATAAACCAGAGGTCACCATGGCACAATCTTCATTAGTGATGTTATATTTTTTTTGGATGATACTTGTGTGGATGGAAATTCAAAGATAGGGGTTTTTTCCATATCTTTAACCTGACTATCAACCTTAAGAGTTTTGTGCAACAAAGTAAACAAGTAAATTAGATGAAATGTTATAAATTAGATTTTTACAATCATATGCAAACACACTTGTTGTGTTTTTAGTAAGTAAAAAAAATGACTTCACTGGCAAAAACTAAATAAGAATACCTTTTTCTTTGGGAAAATTAATCGATTTGGCCACGGAACAAATGATTCCTTTGCTTGACATACAAACCTGAAATCCTAAATAGGATAAGGAAGTAATGCAGTTGGCACAAGATCTTCTAGTATAGAGACTCGATGATTACCAGTGGTCAAATCAAAAAAATGAATTTTAACGAACCACTAATGTTGACCCTGGTATGTACACTTGCCCAATTGCAACAATCTGGATTCCTTTGTTTTCATCAATCGCCAAGCAGCAATCATGCATACCCTTGTTATTTACATACATGTATATCATTTAGTATAGAGATATGTTAGCTATGTCAAAGGTATCGCCAAGAAACAAAATAAATTTCATTTAATGTAAATATTGTCTATTACTTTGGGTGCAATTTAAAAAACCAATACAAACTTGTTTCTTCTAATTTATTGCAGGATAATGCAAGTATGAAACACATCTCAGGTTAGTTTAATGCATCGGCAATTTAGACAACTTTATAAAATGATGTAATTATTATGTAGTAGTAGTAGTAGTAGTAGTAGTAGTAGTAGTAGTAGTAGTAGTAAATGATAGTTATAATACCTCAGGAAGATTGCTAATAGGTAGTTTATCATATGTCTCGGGCCATGAAACACTAGTGTATTCATGTTGGGAAGATTCGGCATTGGCATTCTCGGGCTAAGAAACTTGATAGGTGTAGACACCTAAAAATGTCTCCCCAAAACCAAACCCGATGATGAACCATCTTTCACCGTCTCTATTGGTCGGGTTCAGTATTTAATCCCGAGAGTGCTTAAAAAAATCGTAGTTAATTAAATTCAATTTTTGAATAGTCCATAGATCAGTCTTGATGGATGTTTGGTCAAAGCATAGGTTTTTTTTTTTAATTTCAGCCCAAACCTTTTTTATTGTTTTATTATTTAATTTTAGCCCAAACCTTTTTTATTTTATTGTTTTATTATTTATTTTGGCCCAAACTTTTTATTTATTTTATTTACTTATTTTCTTATTTTAGCCCATAATATATTAGAAATGGCCCAAAATTATCAATCGGCACTTAAAATGCTGAACGAAATTAGGGCTAAAAATGAATTTAGACGGAAAAGCGGACTGAAAACTCTCGCGTCACGGCAACAGTCCACCGTGTCACGGGAAACTGTCCCGTCTGACGGTGGGGTTCCCCGTGTCACGGGACACCTGCTGTGACACGGGGGTTTCCGTGTCCTTTCCGCGTAAACCCTTAACGCGTTTTCTCCCCCGTTCACTAAATATTTCCCGCGTCACACAAAAGTACACCGTGTCACGGGAATGTTTCCCGTCAGACGGTGGGATTTCTCGTGTCACGGTACACTTTGCCGTGTCGTGGTATACTTTTTTAGGGTTTTTATCATTTTAGGGTTCCGTGTGTTCCCTTAGCACATTTTTTCTATAAATACCCCCTTCATTTCTAATGTACGGGGCATCAATTAATTCTCTATTTTTCTCTCTTCTATGCTCTAGCCTAAACACTAGTCTACCCTTCTTCTTTCAAAATTCCTTCTTCAAGCACTCCAAGGAGTCCATACTTTACTCGTGGTTCTATCCTTAAGCCAAGGCGTGAAAGTTGCAAGCAAATAGAATCAAATTTGGAGTGAATTGAATATTTTGTTTGTATGCCTTTGAGATCGCAGGAATCACTTTTCACTATAAGAATCGAGTAGAGGCCAATACGGGTGAATGTGACTCCATGACTCATTTCGTACCATCATCCCCGATCCTCCTTTCGTGGTTGCGAACCATATGGAGTTAGTAATCTCATGGATTATGAATGGGGTGTAACCTTCACGGGTCAATCGTTGGGCCTATCGTTGTCCCTTATCGTGGTTGCCTTTTTATGATCCGTGAACGGTTTACAAGTTCCTTAAAAACTTGTTAGCGGCTCCCTACTTTCCTTGTCCCTAATCGTATATGTCAATTCCCACTTCCTATGAGTGCCAAGCATATTCACACATGCTTTAACGTAGGCGCACTTCGAGCGACGCCTACAATTTGGCGACTCACTGGGGAGGATTCTTGGTTATTTATCTATTTGAGTGATCGGTATTTAATTAAGATGAGTGGATGAGACTTGAAAGATTCTTGAAAAATATTCCTGTGATTAATTTGGCATTTTTGCATAAGCATAGACGTTTCATTTAGGTCTGTCCCGTAGGAAAAATTGAATAACTTGATTAAGTACGAAGGAAAACAGGGCACCAGTCAGACTTTCTGACTGTCGTGCCACGGCAGAATCTGCCGTGTCACGGTGCAGTACACCGTCTGACGGTGTGCAGTACCGTGGCACGGGAATCTCTGTCATGTCTTGGTAGTCCTAAAATTAGTCTGGTGGCTTGTTTTCTCTTCTCACAGTCAACTTCCTTCGATTTTTCTGAAAAAAACGTGTGTGTTCTACATGCGTCTTAGCCCCGGGGGATTTAAGCTCTATCGACCCAAAAACGCTCATGGCAATAAGGGTTCATCCGAGTTATTAAATCGACCCAAACCATGGAGTCAAGTTCGATTTCATCACGAACTCGCGGAGCCGCCCGTTGGCATACACCCCAAGGGAGGCTGCCTTGCTAACGCGTCCAAACTCTTAACCATGGTACCCTTTTGACACCCAAAGCTTGACCAATAGTTGAACATAGATCTTGACCCTAGGCTGCGAACTTTTTTTACATCATCGTGACTAAATGCTACATGGTTTTTTTGGTGCTAACCCTCATGTGTTTGCTTTTTTTTTTTGTAACTCGTGACCGAGGGTTTTTATTTCCACATAGTAATTAGTACAGACCTAAAATCGACTAAAATATGGAAAAACTCACAAAAAAGACTTGGAACTGGGCACCGTGTCACGGAAGGTCCTGCCGCGCCACGGTGAACAGTGCCGTGACACGGCGCTTTCTACCCTCTGACGGTAGACTGCATCATGTCATGACAGTCAGCACCGTGACACGGTGCTCAGGAGAAGTGTCCCGTCAGTCTTTTTTGGTTTTTGTGCGTACGATGTGGTTTATGTGTCCAGTTTGGTGTCATGTCTAGCTGTACGATCATAACACGTGTCCATAACCTCACTTAATCATTCACATGTTGTGTTCACACACTTTATTTCGTTAGTCGTGCACCATTTCATGACCGTATTTTAGGGTAGACTTTTGTCGTTTTTTTTGTGTCGTTTTTTTTCGGAGTAAGTCGGACGGTATCCTCCCATATGTTTTTTAACAAAAAATAAATTGAATTTCAAAATTATAGAATTTCAAAATTCAAAATTTTTTATTATTTTTTCCGGATTGGTTAAGGTTAAATTTGGTCATTAAAGGTGTGTTTGTTTCGGTGTCACATCACTTGGTCAAGAAGCAGGGGTAGATTGTTAAGGTTCGAGTCAATACCTCAACAACCTCTTATACCAAAGAGGCGTACAATGAAACCACCACAATCATCTCCACAAGATCCATCTCCAGTCTACTTTCAACCAATGGCTACTAAGGAAGATATCAAGAACATCAGTAGGACAATTGAAATGTTTTCTAACATGATGCAAACACTCACCACTAGAGTCAACACGGTAGAGCAAGACAATCATAACAATGTCACTGCTGCTACAATGGACAAGATTAAGGAACAGATGAGTAAGAAATCTGAAGAATTCAATTATGTGGAGCAACCTGTCGTCTCTTCATCCATAATTGACAAGCTTCCTGAGAAGTTTTCCACTGCTAACATTCCCAAGTTCAAGCCCCTACTGATAATCCACTTTTCCATTTGAAGGCCTTTTCTACGACCATGGCTCTTAAGGGAGTAGATGTGACACTCTTCCCTACGGTGTTCCCTCTTTCCTTAGAGCACGCCTATCAACAATGGTTCTACTCTCTGGAATCCAAACATGTTGCGACCTGGGAGGATGTTGCTGAAAGTTTCATGAATCGTTACAAGTGTAACATTCAGGCCAAGACTTCTGAACGTGAACTCTCCATTCTCAAACAGAAAGAGAATGAAGGCTTCACCACTTACTTAAGCAGGTGGAGGGAAACAGCTACGCTCTTGTTGGATCCCCCCAAGGAAAAAGAGATGGTCCGCTTGTTCATTGCCAATTTGACTCATAAGTACAAGCAACACTTGAAGTTTCTGCCTCTAAGTACCTTCGAAGCTGTATACGATATTGGAATCAATATCGAGGATGAACTGATGAAGACTGCTGGTAGGAACAATAATAGCAACACTTGGAAAAACAAGAAGAACGACACTCCTTCTTCTTCGTATTCCAAGCCCAATAATGCTACCAACAATATCAATATCAATGATGTGCTGGCCCTTAATGCTCCTCCTTAAAGATTCCAAAGGCAAAGGAGGGTCTACACGTCTTTAGAAATGACTTATGATGCTACTTTTGACCGTTTGCATGGTCAAGGACTGATTATGCCAATTGGACCGTTTCCAGAACCTCGACTAGAGAATAGAACCGCTAGCTATGACCCCAATGCTTATTGCAAGTTTCATCAAGGCAAGGGTCATAATACTGAGAAGTGTTGGAGGTTGAAGAATGCGATCCAAGACCTAATTGATGCTAATCAAATTCCTGTCCCTCCAGGGGGCAAGAAGCCTAACATTCAAACAAGTTCTCTTTCTGATGCTTTGGCTATCATGGGAGATGAAGTCTCCTTTGATCCGTCAATACTCATTCAACCTGTGAATGAACCTTTGCCGGAAGTTGTATTTGTCTCGAGCTATGAAGAAGTGAATGGAATTTGGGATAGTGACGATGAAGACGTCTATCTCAAGGATATAACATGTTCATCTCTTAGCACAAGTGAAGATATTTGGGGAAACCTTGAGGTCAAAGTTCTCACCAGAAGTGGACGGTTGCAAAAGCCTAGTCCACCTCCACCTCCACCTTAATCACAACCGGTAGTTGATCCCATCGACCTTGTGAACAATGATGTGGTCAAACAATTACAAAAAACCAAGGTGGAAATGAATGTATGGAAGCTTTTGGCCACCTCTCACGAGCATCGAAAGGTTGTGATGAATGCTTTGGTGAAAATAGGAGTTGATGATGATATGTCTCCTCAAGGACTGGTCAATTTTCTCACAACTGAATTGCCAAGTACTAGCAATTTGATTTCTTTTTCTGACATGGATCTGCCCCCGGAAGGGGACCAACATAACAAGGCCTTACACCTCACTGTGGTGAGTAGGCAGATGAATGTTCCTATGAGCCTGGTTGATAATGGCTCTGCAATCAATGTATACCCACTCCGCACTGCAAAGAAGTTGGGCGTAAAGAATGAAGAACTGACTCCCTCTACTCAAGGGATTCGCGCTTATGATAATACTCACTAGTAGGAAAAGTGCTATTTATAACTGGCGAAATTGACTTTTTGTAAATGGCATTGTTGGTTGCAAATGCCACCGTTACAACTAGTGAAAATTATTCGTAACTGGCTAATGTTAGTTACAAATAATGTATTAGTTGTAACTGGCATAACCCAACGCCAGTTACAAAAAGTCTATTTTCCAAGTAATAAATCACACTATTTGTAACTGGCATTAAGTTACGTCGGTTACAATAAGGGTATTATTCGTAACTGGCATAACCTAATGCCAGTTACAAAAAGTCTATTTTCCAAATAAAGAATCACACTATTTGTAACTGGCATTAAGTTACGTCGATTACAATAGGGTATTATTAGTAACTGGCAAATCATAATGCCGGTTACGAATATATTTTTTTTTAAAAAAAAAATAATATTAGTAACTAGCACTAGATTATGCCAGTTACTAATAAATAACCTTTTTTTTAATATTTTATTTGAATACAAAAATGTTAGTATACCCTACCAAACGACCCATCGTCAAATGGGTTATAAACTGTTACAAGTCAACCAACAAAACACGTACTATGAACACTTCCATATAACTTAAATTCACCCACAACATACAATACAAACACTCTAAATAGTTCCACATAACTCGAATTATTCATCCACAACCATACAATACAAAAAAATTAATTATACTTAAATTTCCAAAAAACAGTTAAAACTTGAATTAAAAAGGCATTGATTTATAATTTAGAAATGTAATAACAATAACCAATAGGCTAAATAAAATTAAAGTAGATATATAAAAATGTATTATATTATTTTATTAAGCTAAATGTGATTAATCATATCATCGATTAATAAGATAGCTAGTCTTTCAACAAAAAATTAAGCCTAAAAACCTTATCCCATTGTTCTCGAATCTCATCCAATTCTACATCGCTGTAGGCTGCAAGTCTTGCCAAATACTCCTGAAAAAAAATACGTGTATATATATTATACTTTATAAAAATAAAACATCAACCAAAACTCGTAATATATCTCAACACTAACCTCTTTCAAATTACACTTGCAATCTCTATGGAAAGATAATATCGCATACATATATCTCATCACATAATAAGCACATTCGGTACCACCACATTGTTGAGCACTGACAGGTAAGATTCGTAGAGCAAAAGCAGGTAAGATTCTATATAGGTGTCACATGTAGAAATGAAAAGGAGTGAATTTGATTATTAAAGTGCCGCAGCCAGTGAAAGAAAATCAGCATAGGCCCAAGGTAAATGAGACTTTTAGGTCCAACACCTACTATTTAGAATTTTTCAACTAAATTTGGGCATCCAAGTAGCCATAACTTGTCAACTTGCTGGGCCTGTAGTCTAAAGGTCCACCAGCACCCAAAAAGTATCATGGAAAGTTAAAAAATTTATGGAAAGTTACAAGTCAACTACAACTGTCTAAAACCAATCATAGATCAATAAACTACAAGTCTTCCCACAAATCACAACTAGGGTTCAGCTATAACCTTATAAGTTCAACATGGATGCATAAAATGCTTCGCTTCTAGCCAATGACCACAAACATGATCCAGCAGCTTCTTTCAAGAAATAATGATTGCCAACAAAAGGTGTTAAATAGCAAAACTCATAATAGTATAGCAAAGCTCGAGCTACTTTCCAGCACCTAGATCAAGCCTTCAGCCAAGCAAGGTTCATAAACTACATACAACACCTTTGCAAACTATTCTACAAGGAAAAATAACCAATCTTCAATGCTAATCAAGCACCGTATATCTGGTCAGCTTTGCTACAATGCTGACTAAGGTTAATAGATTGAGCCCTCAATATCCTACCTTAATTCTTATCTCAAGAAGAGATCTTCTGATATGTGATTGAGACTTTACCAAACAAATACACAACAATTCCATTTATGAGAGAATTCTAACACAATTGTTCTTTGACTTTTTGTATGATAATAAACTAATTGCAAATTGTTTAATTTATCTACTTGTATATTACCACTCCAACAGCAAATTCTACAAACAATATCAACCAACTCCGCAAACTTAAAACTAAGAAGACTAAACAACGCTGAACAAACTATCTAGCCTAACTCAGTTCTGAATTCAGCCAGTTCTGATATTCAGTTCTAAAAATCATCTCTGAATTCAGGTCTGATTTTCAGTTCTGAATTCAATTATGATTTTCAGTTCTGAATTCAGGTCTGATTTTCTGTTCTGAATTCAGGTCTGATTTTCTGTTCTGAATTCAGGTCTGATTTTCAATCCTGAAAGTCGGCTCTGAATTCAGTTCTGATTTTAAGTTTTGATTTCAGTTCTAATTTTCGGCTTTGAATTCAGTTTTGATTATCAATTTTGCATCCAGTTCTGAAATTCGGCTTTGAATTCAGTTTGATTATCAATTTTGCATTCATCTCATGTGATAATAATTAAGAGTTCAATCTCAGTCAAATGAAGGTTTACTTCTAATAAACGAGGAAAAGATTTATCACCATAATACACATATTAATACCTAAATTGTGAGCAGTAAGCACTAATAGTAGCTTTGATGCTAAATAAACCGTGCTAACCGGTACCCGGATACGAACTATAGGCACATCTTCCCAAGGATAGTGATCTAGTGATGGTTGTTAGTTTGTTACAAGTCTTAGTACTTATAGGTAGCAGCAGGTGTAACAAATTCAGCAATAGCAAGGTATTAGTGTCAGCAACAGCTTTAGCATGTCAGCAACTAGCTATAAAACTTATACTAATAATAGTTAGAATCAGTCGCTTGTTTGTTTAGTATGATAGCTTCATTCAATTCCGTAATACACAATAGCTTTATGAATACTCAATATATAATTTTATACATCAAGAATCGATAAAATTCCCTGAGCTCAAAAGATCAGCAAGGAATTCAGAATCAGATAACTCAGACACCGAAGACCGATCTTCCAGCTCCTCGCGTACATTAAAATATAGAAGTCATTTACCATAATGTATCAAAAGAACCAAGAAAGGTAAGGATGAGTCAAATGAATGTTCAGTCTATCATATACAAATAGGCAAGTAAAATAATGAATTAATTGATGTGGTCCTGTAAATAGACAACACCAGCATTACAAGAAAGAAATGTGTAAGCTATAAAAAAATAAGCGATTCCAAGAGCACATAAACCTCTAAGTTCCTAGGTGAATTCCCGGAAACATCTATAGCACTATGTTGAAAATTGTTATTCACAATCGATATATACATCTCAATTAACTTAGCTTGCACACACAAATTTACACACGCTTCAAAGAGAAAAACAGCAGCCTGACATACTTGGCTAATGTACCCCAATTAGAACCTTTATCTATTAAACCTCAATCAAAATAAAATCACACCAGAAGACATAAGTCCTTCCTTGAAACTGAAATCAGATCAAATAAAGAAATAGCAGACCTAGCAGCAAATACAATTCTAGAGTATATCAAATTCATACAAAATCTTAGGGTATTCGACTTTAATGAAAAACAAAATTCAATTCCAATATTAGGACGTAATTTTAGAATTAAGAAAGGGAAAATTAGATTAACCCTAATTTGAAAAATTACATACCTTTGAACAACGATATAGAACGAATTTTGAAGTTTAGGCTTTGTCATAATGTTCTGAGTTTCAGTCTTGAATTTCAGCTCTGATTTCATTTCTGATTTTCAGTTCTAAACTTCAGATATGATTTTTAGCTCTAAATTCAGTTCTGAAATTCAGCTTTGAATTCAGTTTTGAAATTCAGCTTTGAATTCAGTTTTGAAATTCAGCTCTGAAATTAGTTCTGAAATTCAGCTATAATTTCAATTCTGAATTTAGTTCTGAAATTCAGCTCTGAAATTAGTGCTGAAATTCAGCTATAATTTCAGTTCTGATTTTGAGTTCTGAATTCAGCTTTGAAATCAGTTCTAAAATTCAGCTCTGATTTCAGTTCTGTATTTAAGCTCTCATTCCCTCTCCTCTTTATTAACCTTTTGAGCTTTACTTAATCAATTATGCTAGTATTGATTATTTGACATATTGCTTTTAGGGACAATGCAAATGCTATTTGCATTACAGAGAATTGAACAATAAGGGACAACATCTGATAGTACAGGGGCTTCTATTTTGGGAGTTGAGAGTTGATTATGATCACTAGAGATGAGGTATTGATAGTACAGGGGCTTCTATTTTGGGAGTTGAGAGTTGATTATGATCACTAGAGATGAGGTATTGATAGTACAGGGGCTTCTATTTTGGGAGTTGAGAGTTGATTATGATCACTAGAGATGAGGTATTGATAGTACAGGGGCTTCTATTTTGGGAGTTGAGAGTTGATTATGATCACTAGAGATGAGGTATTGATAGTACAGGGGCTTCTATTTTGGGAGTTGAGAGTTGATTATGATCACTAGAGATGAGGTATTGATAGTACAGGGGCTTCTATTTTGGGAGTTGAGAGTTGATTATGATCACTAGAGATGAGGTATTGATAGTACAGGGGCTTCTATTTTGGGAGTTGAGAGTTGATTATGATCACTAGAGATGAGGTATTGATAGTACAGGGGCTTCTATTTTGGGAGTTTAGAGTTGATTATGATCACTATTATACTCCAGGCAAACTTCAAATAAGTTTATGTAAAATATTATTGAAAGTATTGTTGTTGTTGTAAAATAACACATCTAAGTGAGGTCTACAATAAGAATTAATCCCCTTAACATAAGAGAGGGGGGAAAGAAATTGTACACACCACCACCTAAATCCAAGTGCTTTAAGAAGATCTAGGACGGGAACAACATATTTTGAGATCCCCTAGCACTTGCCATGCACTCAAACTGCTTCTAACATTCTCCAGTTAGGAACAACATGAAAATATACAAAAGAAAAAAATGCAACTCTACCCAACCTATTCTTAATACAACAACACTAGCTCCAAAAATACACACGTGCTAACAACAGAAATCATACTCTGCAATATTTAATAATTGAGGTGATATTAAATGTTACAAAAATTGCTGAACAAAAAAAAATTAAAGAAGCAAAACCACCAAAATCATGCTAATTTTGAGCTTAATAAAAACAAGTTGGTCTAATTAATGATACATCCTGCCCAAAGAAGTTAGTTGAGAATGAACAAACAAATTGGTACATTTAATATAACTTAGCAACAGGAAACTTCATTGAATGCAGCCTAAAAAAAAGGGAAAGCTGGAAGAGCAAACTTTAACAATTACAACACTTTACAAGGTCGACAATTCACCCAACGAACACATCTCCGATTATATTAAATCGAAATTATTCATCAAAACCTAATTTTCTTGGTTTTTAATAAATCGAAATTATTCATCAAAACCTAATTTTCTTGGTTTTTAATAAATCAATTTGATTTAAAATTAATCAAGTATTTGACAACAACAACATTCAATTTGAATTTACATGCAAAATCACTAATTCGAAAGTAGAACCCTAATTCGAAAAATTACATACCTCAAAACCTTGATATTTTCAAAACTCGAAAAACCGTAGTTGGAGGAGCAGTGAAGTGAGTTGCAGTGAAGGAGAATGAAGAGTAGTACGTGAAGGAGAAACCATAGGAGGAAGAAGGAATCTCACCTCTCGCGAGCAGTTGGAGCGAAAGTGCAAAAACAATAAAAAGTTTGAGTTTTTTTTTTTTTTTTTGTTTTTTTGTTTAGTTTCAGCAATAACTACTTGAAGTGTTTTTTTTTTTAGCAAACTACTTGAAGTTAAGGGGAAAACACATACTTATGTTTCCGACACTACCTTCAATAAAAATTAAACGCTTGTAAAAAAATTAATTAAATGAAAATTAAGTATGAGTACAAATCCCCCCTTGCAAATACAAATCCCCCCCCCCCACAATATACAATTTTATCATTTGGTAATAGGTATTGTTATCCTGCAACTTATGACTTCGGAACAAGTTCAAGATGACATTTTCCAATACTGCCTCAAGGGTCTGTGTGATTGCAAACTTTCGAGGAACATGATGTTAGTGGACACGAATTGTCATTGAGGTTTCTTGATTATAACTGAATTACTTGTCGGCCCAGGTCCATACAATAAGGCCAGCCCACCCGCCATATGTCGTTTGTAACACAGTTATTTGATTGGTCATGTACAATTACATTAGATTCTTCATACCTAAAAACAAGAACAAAATCCAAGTTCAGATATAAAACCTGGGGTGATAAATTAAAGGCCCAAATTTAGTAATAATTTGATATCTTAGCCCATTTTTTTAAAATGCCTAACATTCATATTCCTAAATGGCCCAATTACATCAACAGTATTAACTTCAGTGCATACTATTAAAAGGCTCCACCACTACCCAAAGAGGCATACTAGTACTTATTCATTACAGGCCCAGCTTCAGTAACACATTTGCTTACATTTAAGCCCATACCAAACACTACACACTGAACCCACCATAGCTATACATTCATAAGGTCCATTAACCAATTTTTTTCATGAATCAGTACACTTACTATCATTGCACAACATAAAATGAAACCCAATAGATTGCATATTATTTTTAGTTTACTAGAATCCACTTCTTTGAGTTTCTAAGACTTTCAATTAACCCGTAAGAGTTATTTTTGTCGAAGACTAGGATAGCCATGCCCCCATCACAGGTAGTGCATGAAGATCCGTACACTGCATATGGGTGAATATAGTGGCAAATCAACCGTGCCATGTGTATAGACACCCTATTTTCTGTTAGGATGATCACATCTAGCATGTTTAATTCAAATAGTTGTCATAATTCAACTAAGAAGTTTTTCCTACACATGCTTTTACAGTTCCAGAACATGTGTTTTTGTTGACTTTTTACTGGCGTGACCTTACCAATTTTGAAGGTGAGGCGAATTGCTTTTCCATCTAACAAGTTGCTAGAATGAAATTCGGACTCACATGTAATTTCATGTATTGCTAAAGGCCCAGTAGTTACAAACATATGAAGATAATCGCTAAAACTGTTTATGTTTATCTTATGTTCTTCATGACAAAGAATAGTCAAAAGTACAATTGGAGACCTTGGAGTGGCTGACCCTCCTAGTAAGCATGCTAGTGAATCTGGGATAATGTTTCACTGCCAGCACCACCTGCACCTCCATGGTTGAGGAGAATCCATTGTACAGCCACCTTATAAGCTTTTGGCCAAATAGCAAGATTAGATAAATCGGGCAAATGCCCCGGTGTGACCTTATTGTTCGCATGAATAACTACTACATCACCACCCAACTTCGAACCCCTAGCTATAGTCTTTGCTGCTAAATCAGCATGCACAACTTTTATTGTCACTTCTCCTTTACTATTTAAAACAGAAGTCTTCACAAAGGCCATAATTCCTTTAGACGGTTTATTTTATGGGGATGTTCTTTGTATAGATTTTAGAACATGAGGTGTTATCAGCATGGCTGGTAAGGCAAATTCCATATTCCTTTTTTTATTGGATATTTGCTTTTTTTTTATTCTTTTGGTAAGATTGAATGGGGGGGCTCATGTTGGTATTGATTGAGGTATTAAAACAATGAATATCTTTTTGAGGTATGAAAAATTACACAAATCAAACACACACACACACACACACACACACACACACACACACACATATATATATCCCAAATGAAAAAAGGCAGGGGCTGATACTTTGGGCGCCATAAAAGGGAGCCAAATCCAAAAAGGAAGTACATCATCTACACATGAAATAACACCTAAAACTTTGCCCCCTTTAGACCAATGGTTTTTAGGGTTAGGGTTTATGAACCTTCCACAATATTTCTGTAGTGAAACCAAATTTAATAAAATTAAAACATAAAGATATAGCAAACAATTTTGTTACATGGTAGCTACTGAAACAAAGTATAAATTTTAATTGTAAAGTTTTATAAATTCGGAATCACAATCTATTATTTTTCTGTTTTCGAACAATAACAAAAGAAACGTTCCGGAGTATACAACTTTAATTACTGTTTGTATAAAAACCTTGGTAATTTATTTTCAAATGATGATCAAATTTTCCCTGAAATACAGATTTATATAATGTACACAAATTTCTAAGTCAACAAAAACATTATAGCATATTTATTAAAAACAATTTATTTTTCATTTGTTAATAAACTAATCATTTTTCTACTACATACCAACATTTATTTGGAATATTCTTTATTATTATTCTTTAATATCCATTAAAATTTTACCAATAAGTTTATAATTATTAAATAAATAATCAGCTCCTCCAAGAGAACAATTACACCAACGACGAAGGAATAATCAAATAAATTTGTGACAATTGGCATTCTTTTGAAGGAACCAATTAATTGTCTTAATAATTATAAAATTAAAATTACTTGGAATTACACTGCTAATCAACACCATGTCAATTTCCACTATTTAAATTAGTACTACATAATGACAATAATCCCAACTACATCACAGAATAATATCCGATCTGATTAACACTTCAATTCAAAGGCTACAAAAGATGTCACAGTTTAGCAAAATAGATTCCTTAATTTGAGAAATATGATTTAAATACTAACAACATAAACTACGATAGACTATCACATAACCATATCCGCCAATTTCAAATATGCATTTTAGGTGTAGTCATATCCAACACCATCCACATGCCCACATGTCTCCGAAAACCTACTTGGAGCACTCACCCTTGAATTTCTTGCAAGCAAAGGACATTAGCTTACCCGGACTTGCCTTCCTACCCTACATATGTTTAAAAATATATAAATGATTAGAATTTTAATTGTATTTATCTTTTAAGTATAACACTGTATGCATAAATAAAACATTACCTGAATAACAACATCTTGTATAGCACATGTTGAGTAAATGAGATTTCCAACCAACTTGATTAGCTCCTCCTTGTAAAGTATTGCGGTACCACCAGAGCATGAGTTAATTAACGAGGTCCTGACTATGAATCGCCATGGAAAATTACTCACCACCTTATTGACATTTTCATCAAGATGCCTTGTCTCCAAAAGAACAACCACGGATGGGTTGTAAGCAGCATGCATCAACTCGAAATTCTCAGAGAACGAGTTCCTAGCAATTCCCTGAACATTCCAACAAACAATATGAGTGTTCGGGACATTGCAAAGATAAGGAACCCAGTTGAGGCAAGTGACATGATAAAAAAACCACAATGTTGAAAGGACCCCTCTTCTTAGATTCCTTGGCTTTGTAAATTTGGATTACCACCATGCATTCAAATATGGGAACATCCACAACTTGGATAGCGTCGGTAAAAGTTCCCATGCAGAGATATACGGTGTCCATGCACAACCGTACAACCGGTACACTCAAATCTAGAACCGGCTTGGGATCAATCAAGTGCAGCAAGTTGCCGAGGATGGTGTTCAAGTGTTCCAAACACCACTTGATCACTGACTTTCCTTGAATAGAGACTGGGTTTAGGTCTTCAATGTTTGGAATGTGCGCAGGCTTGGTTTGTTCATGCAAATCTTTAGGTCTCATTTTAAGAGTGGAAATCTCTAGGGTTGGTGCTTTAGGGTTGAGAATCATCTCGGAAATGGTCTTACGAGACACATAGGTAGGTGAATCAGAGGAATCACAACAGAGGAGATACATGGAGTTGAGATCCTTTTCCCTTTCAATTCCTTAAGTAGGGTGGAAGTACAAAAAGGCACGGTTCATTGTTTTGGTGTAAGCTACTCTTAGCCAAGGCATGGTTGGACACTTAGAGGATGAAGGGTTGCTTAAGTGGCTAGAAAGGGAAAAAAAAAGGAGTTATGATGTGGTGAGGATTGCAACCACATGCCAAATATATATAATCTCTTTAAATGGAATATTGCATAAAGAAATAAATGATCTTAATCATTTAAAGACATACTATGCTCACCCAAATGATTAATAATAAATGTCTTGCTTTTAAATAAAAAATAGAGCTTTTCACTCCTCTACCTAATGTTGTACGGAGTAACATTGAAAGTTTACATTGTTAATCACATATTTGGCATGCTCATACAAGTGTTGATATAGATGTTATCGGGTTACAAGGTCATTAAAATTGAGTATGATTGCACATTGTTTACGACATTACAATTACCGTTACTTTACATACCTTATTTTGAACAAGATAAGCACCACATTTTTTAACTAGCAAGAAAATATTTTTTAACCCCTATTTCCATGTATGAGTAATTAAAATATAGATCTAAGATAATCTTCCTAAAAATATATACCCAATGATAACAATTACATAATATAGTGTATTCATATAAGATCTCCATTAATTAAAATCAGTAGATGATTTAAATTCATTAGAAAACTATTTTTCATACTTTATCTCATTTCATTTGATTGACATGACAAAGTTGAACTTAGGTATATTTTTATTTTAAAATTTAATTGCTATCACAATTATCGTATATACTGATTTAGGATACATGATTTAGGAACCCCATCCTTTTATTCCACTACAAAAAAAATTACATATAGAAGCAAGTAAAAAATGCCTCTAATAATAATGATGTAGCCTCTAATGTCCTTTAGAGATAATTATTCAAGTGCCTCTAATAATTCTTTCGCTAATTCATGGTTGCCTCTAAAGCCTCTTTTAGAGGAAATACTATGTATTGATTTTAAAGGCCCATATGTTTAGAGGCAACCATATTATCTTGCCCCAAAATATAATTAGAGACATTATTAAAATTTGCTTTTAAATACCATAATTATTTAGGGGCAACCATATAATTTTGCCTCAAAATATAATTAGAGACATTATAACAATTTGCTTCCAAATATCATATACATTTAGAGACAATCATGTAATTATGTCTCAAAATATAATTAGATGCAATTTAATATATTAATGCCGATGATACTTAGATGCAAATTGGAAATTAGACATGAAAGGTTTTAGAGGCACAATACATGATATATGCATGTAATGTATTTATTCTAGATGTATAGAATTTTTTTTTAAAAAAAAAATATAAAAAAAAAATAAATTATAATATTACCTTCAATGTAAATTTATAGGCAATATCATTCTAAGGATTCACTTATCAATATAACATACGTAAATAAAAAAAATATCATGATGAACATGGTTGATTTCAATAAATAAATCAAAAATGATATTATTAATAAATTAATAGTCACTACATAATTGATCAATCCTCTTAGCATAACATATCCAAATTGATAAATTTTTGAGCCTAGGTTTGGTAACTTTTCCAGATCTACAACTTTCACGAAGGGACTATGGCAAAAAAAAAAAAAAACAATTGCAAATTGATGATTTTGGAGCGACCAGAGCAGCAACTACAACACATCATTTATCTTCATAGGGGCAGCAGTAGCTTCACGGGGCAACAATAGCTTCACTCTACAAAGGCAACAACATTTCAAGGAATAAGTAGATGCAACATTTAGGCAACATTCAACACAACGTGACATTATTAAATAAGTAGGAATCTATCATAATCATACAGAGCATAACATAACACTACCTTGAACATGGTATTTGATCACACACAACAGAGTACATTTAATATAAAAAAAAAACAAAATAAAAAATCAACTTTTACACACAAATTTTCATTTCATTAGCAAATTGTTTCTGGATGGTCAAGTTCAAAGATAGCATCACTAATCCCTACCCTTAACCAATGTTATGAGAGTAAGGTTCTCATAAACAAAAAGTATTTTAGAGGTAATTCCATAGGTAATAATTTCTAATTTCTTAACTAAGTAATAAAAAGAGTTGCCATGTTGAATTTTGATTAACGAGTAAACTGATCATCTAGATGCAAGAGACATTACATATATATTAAAATTGGAAGCTCAAAATCTAGAAAGTTTAGGCAATGTTAGGACTATATTTATAACATAGAAATCATATCAATGAACAATCAAAGACAACCACCGCTGATTATGGTTTATAAGCTTCTAATAGCACAAACAAAACAATACTAAAACTTACAATGAATATAATAAATAGTACTACTCCTCTTCATCTTCTTGCATTTCATCATCCTCTCCATCCTCATTCTCATTCTCATCATCATCCTCATCTTCATCTTCATCCACATCATCATTAACCTATAATTTCATAATTAATATGCAATAAAAAGAATCAAATTTAATTATATTATCATATAACAATATTAAATAATGAACACGTAAAAAAAATATTAAATAATGAAATATACCTCATCCATATTTGTTTAAGACAAATCATAGCCTAGATGGTTCAAAATATTTCCCATGAAACCTTTCATAACCTCCATTTCCTTCTGAAGCCCTCTCATCTTTTTCGTCAGGGCTTTATTTTTCACATTTATTTCTTTTACCTCTTTTTTAGCCTCTATTGCCTCATTCTTTGCCTCATCGGCTTCTTTGCGTAACTTTTCACCTTCACTAAATGTCCCATATAATGATGTAATAGAAGGACTAACTCCCTTGCCACGATAACGACCACGTTTACCAACGGGTTTAACTTTTGCATAGATTTCTTCATCGGTCATGTCTATTTCTCCCGCCTCACGTTGCACAAGGAGCTCTTTAATTTTTGACTACATAAAAAAATTATATGTAAGATATACAAACAATGGAAAACTACTTATAAACACTAATATTCACAAATGAAATCAATTACATATACATAAGATTGATTCAAGACGAAGAAAAAGGTCACATTCTTTTGAACTAAAAACAAATTAAATGTATCTCCATTTCTAAAGAAATTTTGACAGCATTTCCTTCATAAAATGATTGAAAATCAACTTTAATAATTTGTTTCAACTTGCTTTGTCACATAATAAACATAAAACAACTCTAGCATCATTTCAATCACAACACATATATACTATATTCACATTTTATTTTCATAATTGTCTAATCTTTAACAATATAGAAATACCCGTACAAAAAAATAATATAGAAATAAAAAAAGATACCATGGTTTCTTTTGCCACTTCAGTGATAGGTGCTTTATCACGTTTTGAATGAGTTTCCTCATATAAATCCAACATGCTCGGCATTACTTTGTCACGCTTAAACTGATATTATAAAAAGTCATATCATCAAATTAATTTTTATTTTGTATATAAAAATAGATAAAAAAAAAAGAAAGAGTTTACCATATCTTCAGCTTTTTGAGCAAAACTCTTTGTCCCAGCAGTGTGTCCAGCATCTTGGTAAGAACGATTGTCAACATTTCTTTTACTTATGCCCTTTAGAATTTAAAAAGGAATATATAATTGATGTCCAAAACTCAAAGAGAAATAAAGAAATATATGTTAAAATTATATTATACCTGAAAATCTTTTGACCCAAAATATGTAACAAGCCATTTCCAGTCATTTTCATCGACATTTGGGGGCATATTCTCTTCTTTAAGTCGATCTTCATCTGTATCCTCCGTATCATAATAACCTCTTTTAAATTTTGCGCGATAACCCCTGTACTTCTTATTTAAAGATCCCATGATATACTTTTTCCTTTTCTTTAACTTCTTATCACGTTCCTCTTCATCTTGGTCATCCTCAAGTCCAATATCAAATTTTTCCTTGACGATACATACAAGTGTAGTTATTAGAACAAAAAAAATTACAAGAACATAATTTATTTGTAACAAGATATAAATTTAAAAAAGAAAAATACCAGAACAAGTTGCCACATCTTCTCCTTATTTTCTTTTGGAATTTCTGAAAACACTTTCACCTCATAAAGTGGAGCATTAAGAGGATCTCTAACAAGGGCACCACAATAACTTGCCAAACAAGCTCTATTTACACCAATCGGCTGACCCTTTATGTTAAAATCCACTTTTTTTTTCTCACCGGGTCTTATTTTTGCCATTTGAAGATTTCTTGTAGGACCTCTTGGAGTTTTGGTCTTATAAGTTTTTTTCTTTTTTTTTTTTTTAATTTCCTATAGCATACAAACATTATAAAATGTATTAATTCGTGCAAAGTAAAAATAAATAAAAAAAAATCATTGAAAAAATAACAACAAGAAATACCATTGTTGTCTTCTATTTCATTATTTATAGGTGTTTCATCATCATTACTTCTAATCATGTCTGCATTGTTGACATCTTCTTGATCTTCCAAATCAATGTCTCTTGTTTGATCTAAATTATTATCACCTTTTTGATTTTGCAAATCATTATCATCATAGTTCACATGGTGTTGCACATCATCTCGTACTATATCAAGTGCATTTTAATTAGGGTCGAGTTAATAGAATATGTCAGAGTTCAGAAATTGCATAAACATTCTAAAAAAGACGCTTGTATAATGAAATTATAATATTTTTATAAATGTACCTTGAGAATGACCATTGCTTTCACCTTCATTTCTTTGTTGAGAACCTAGTAAGAGTTAAAATTTAAAGATTAATGAAATATAAATGCATATCTCTGATCAAATATGAAATTATATAAGTGTATAAAAGTAACCTTGTATAGCTTTGATGGTTGTTCTGATTTTATCAGAATTTTTATTTCCATGTCTTGTCTGTTTTTCTTTATTTGATCTTAAAATCCTAGCAATTGACATTGGTGGAATGACATTGCTTGTTCGACCCCTTTCTTTGATCTTATTAATTTTAACCTGGAAAATTTAATAATAAAGAATAGGTACCCAGGCTAGTTATAAATTATGCATAAATAATAGATATTATCTAAGGAAAACTTTATGAAGGAACTTTTCAATAGTTACACTGCTATTAAATTTGGAATACATAATGGTAAAATAACATGTTAATATCTCAACGATATATTGTGAAAGTATTAAAAAGTTAGACAACAAAATAAATCAATACCTTTTTATTTGAAGTCTCATTGTGAGTTTCTTTCTCGTACTCAACTTCTTCATCCTCATTAGGTAGATAATCACCATCTTTGTCAAGAGAAGCATTACACTTTTGTTTACTTTTCTTAACTTTTGAGCTATCTACTAAGCTCGTCAAAGAAGCGGCAATGCGCTTTATCCCCAACGTCTTCATTCTCATTTTGTTAACTTCAATTGTCTTGAGTCTTTGTAGATCGTACTCATTTTGAGCTATGTAATCTTGCTTTAAAAAAGTTTTTCCTCCTGATTTTGACATTTTGGAGCTAAAAAGGAAAAAATCTTAAAAATCAAAGTTCTGATAAACTACTATAAGTATGTGCATAAATCAAATCATTACAATAGATTAAAACTTTGTAGAATTCTAAATTAAAGCAAAAAGTATTTAAATTATTGGCCGAAATAATTTGTACAAAAACATCATAAAGTTATCTGTATATGTATTTGATTAATATGCCCTTGTAACAAAAGCTAGTTACTTAAAATCTCTTAAGTCAAAACTTGCAACAGTTTGGTCTAGTTCCTTTCATTAAGATAAAGACATCATATAACATTATGAAATTCGTGAGTGTGATCACTTTTTTACTCACATGAGACATTGTTATATGTTGTTTATTCTAATCTCTCTTTTTTTTCTCACAAAACTCAGTAATCTACACACATTTGCACAAAAATCAACCAATAAACACATTTTAATTCAGCTTAAATAGTGGTATACATTAATCAAAACATCCTTTACAATATACTGGTAGACAATAAACATCAAAGTTGTTACATTTTTGCATCAAAATGCAAGTCCACATTCAAAAAACATAACTCAATTTATATTCCGCCATTATTTTCCCAAAAATCAAAACATCCCACCAAAGTTTCTTTATCTAAATTTTGGTAAATTAACCTTTGTCTAACTTTTTTTATCAAAGTTTCCTTTTATACTATCACCATAAGCAATCTCAAAAGTCAAATTTGTAGGAATAATACTACTCAATTTCTGGAACGAAACAGAGGAACAAGACAAAGAAAAAAGCTTGGATTAGCCAAATTTGATTTTTTTTTGGAGTACACGTCTCACTGTTCAAGGTAATTTAATTTGATTTGTTTACTTTATCAATAGAAATAATGTTTTTAATATAGTGTTTATGAATTTAGGGTTCCTGTTCTTTAGTTTATTGTCATAATTTTATATTGAAATTTGATGGTGGAAGTGAAATTGAATGTTAAAATTATCAATTTTTCATGAAATTCATCCTATTATATAATGTATTAATCGCCATAAAAGGCACTTAACCAAATTTTGTTGGCTTTGGGTAAAACGATTGTAAGGAACTAAATTTTGTTGATTAATCGCCATAAAAGGCAATTAATCAAACTATAATGTATTAATCGCCATAAAAGGCAATTAATCAAATACGTGTGCAAACTGCTTCATGATATTTTGAGTATCTTTATATGCCAATTTGACAAACTAATGCAGTAATTAAAGTATTGTTGACACATTAACGAATATAATCAGCCAAGTACTTTTTTTAATCCCTTGTAAATTTCTATTTGCTTAATTTTGTGTTGTTAATTCGTAGCTATGTTACAACATCTTTTAATGTAATCAACTTGTTTGTACATTTTAATATGTATAGGACATCATGGTGTCAAAGAATCGTGAGTGGATGCAATACAAAAAAAAATGATCCTAGGTACAAGATTGGTGTAAAAGAGTTTTTAGAATTTGCTTTTTCAGAAAAAAAATGTCAAAGCTGTAGCACCTTGCCCATGTGTCAAATGCAATAATGAAAGGAGAAAATGTAGAGACGAAATAGAGTTAGATTTGCTTAAATTTGGGATTGTTAAGAGTTATACACGTTGGTTGCGACATGGAGAAAGGGTTAACGATTCAACAATTCATGATAATGTTATAATTGATGAGTCAAATGAATACCCATTGAATGAGCATGATGTCATGTCTGATATGCTACATGATGCCTTTGGATTTTAATTTGAAAATGTTCTTGGGGACGAGACAGTTGGTGTGAATGAATGCAAAGATCCTCCAGAAGCAACAAAAAACTTTTACAAATTGATGGGTGATCTTGAGTTAGAGTTGTATCCTGGCTGTAAGCAATTCTCAAAACTGTATTTCTTACTTAAGTTATTCCACATAAAATGCTTAGGTGGAATAAGTGATAAAAGCTTGTCTACGATTCTTGATCTATTTAAAGAAGCATTGCCGGAAGGTAACACTCTGCCAGAATCTTTTTATGATGCTCAAAAGATGATAAAGAGCCTATCTCTTGAGTCCATCAAAATTGATGCATGTCCCAATAATTGTATGCTGTATTGGAAGGATCATGCGAATGCAGACGAGTGTGTTAAGTGCCATGCTTCTAGATGGAAAATTGATGAACGTAATAATGGATCTTCCACCTCACAATGTAAGCCTCAAAGGACTCCTAGCAAGACAATGCGTTATTTTCCTTTAATTCCCCGGCTTCAAAGAATGTTTATGTCATCCAAAACTGCAGCAAGTATGAGATGGCATAGTGATGAACGTGTCGATGATGGTTTAATGAGACATCCAGCAGAATCTAAAGCATGGAAATTTTTTGATAAAAAATATCCTTCATTTGCCTCTAAACCTCGCAATGTCCGCCTTGGGTTAGCAAGTGATGGGTTTAGCCCGTTTAGAAATGGTCATATTCCTCATAGTACATGGCCCGTAGTTCTTATACCATATAATTTACCGCCGTGGCTTTGTATGAAACAACATTCTTTCAATGCTTATACCAGGTCCTAAGGGGCTGAAAGATAAGATTGATGTTTATTTGCAACCTTTAATAGAGGAGCTAAAATTACTTTGGGAAGTTGGTGTTGAAACATATGATGCTTCAAAGAAAGAGAACTTTAAAATGCATGCATCTTTGTTATGGACAATAAGTGATTATCCAGCCTATGGTGATTTATCCGGTTGGAGAACTGGAGGAGCTGTTGGTTGTCCCTCTTGTAATAGTGATACTTGTTCTGAGTGGTTACCAAATGGAAATAAACATTGTTATATGTGTCATCGTAGATTTTTACCTTTAGATCATAAATGGAGGTATGATGGAAGAGCCTTTGATGGGAAACAAGAGCTAAGACCTGCACCCAAACCATTATCCGGTGAGGAATTGCTACAACAAATTGATGCTGAACAAGCTGAGTGTAATAAGAAAAAGAGAAGGCGTGATAAGAAAAAGAAAAAACAAACAAAATTATGGCGAAAGAAGAGAATTTTCTTTGAATTGCCATATTGGAGTAGTCTTTTGATACGCCATAATTTGGATGTGATGCATATAGAAAAAAAATGTGTGTGAAACTTTACTTGCGACTCTACTAGATATTGAAGGAAAAAGTAAGGATAATTTAAGTGCATGTCTTGATCTACAAGAAATGAAAATTAGAAAGTCATTGCACCCTATAACACGCCCTGATAAATCAAATGAGCTACCTCCAACTCCTCATACATTATCTTTGGAGCAAAAGAGAGATTTGTGTAATTTTTTGACTAGTGTGAAGTTTCCAGATGGGTATGCTTCAAATATTTCAAAAAATTCCCTCCTCAAAGAACGTAAACTCTCTGGATTAAAAAGCCATGATTATCATGTTATTATAGAGCATCTATTGCCTCTTGCTATACGTGGTTGGCCTAAATCATTGTCTGCTCCACTTATTTAGTTGAGCACCTTTTTCAAAGAGTTATGTTCAAAGTCTTTGAAGATTGATGAGTTAGAGAAACTCAAAAAACAAATTGGTGTAACTCTATGTGAGCTAGAAAGAATTTTTCCACCTTCCTTTTTTGTAATCATGCTACACTTACCTTTTCACCTTGCAAGTGAAGCTTTGATTGCAGGACCAGTTCATTATCGTTGGATGTACCCCATCGAAAGGTACATAAATTTCATTCTGCTTGTTTTTATAATAATAATAATAATAATAATAATAATAATAATAATAATAATAATAATAATAATAATAATAATATTTATTATTATTATTATTATTATTATTATTATTATTATTATTATTATTATTTAATCAAATATGTAAGTTTTACTATTTTCTTATAGGTATCTTGGAAAATTAAAAGGTTATGTACGCAATAAAGGCCACCCGAAAGGATCAATGGCAGAAGGTTATCTTTTAGAGGAATGCTTGACATTTTGTTCAAGATAAATGGAGGATATAGAGACAAGATTTAATAAACAAGATAGAATTTATGATGATCGTGAAATCTTTTCAGCTGATATCCTACCTATATTTGAGACAAGAGGAAGAGCATTTGGGAAGGAATGTCCTCGTTTACTTACTACAAAGGAATGAGAAGAAGTTCACTTTTATGTGTTGAATAATTGTGATGAAGTACAACCATTTACTGAGTAAGTCTTATATATTTTAGCAAGTATAAAGATTATTTTTGATAGAAAAAATATATATAACTTTGGTAATTATCTATCACAGTGAGTACACGCGCAATGCTACAAGTAACAAGAGAATGATTTCGTCTCATAAAAAAGATTTCATAAAATGGTTTAGAGATCAAGTAAGTGTTTATTTATTTCTTAATTTTTTTTCCTATTTTGAAAATATGTATGTGTTACCACTTTTTTAGTCCTATGGTTATGGATCTATCATCGAACCAACAAATAGCCTATACTTAGCATTCTCATCAAACAATATAGATCTGATAAGATATTTGTAACTATCAAGGAATTAATAAATCCTCTTCTGGTGGGAGACTATTCTAGTTGTTGAAAAATAGCCTTAATTTTTTTGTTATGACGTATATGTCTGCACATTCATGACATTCATGACAGGGGGTTCCCATACTGATAGGTTTAAGAGTCTTATGTTCCTAGTATTTTTGCCAATTTTTTAGTATGTCATTTGCCTCTCTGTTTTAGTGCTAATGAGACACTTTTTAAATTGACATCAAATTTAGCTGTCAAACCCATATGAATAATGTTTTATGTACAAGCCTTTAGAATATAACTTTATCCTTCAGTTTTGCTCTTTATGTACAATGTCATAGGTTCACAAATCTGATGACAATCCACTAGCCACTGTATTAAGCTTCGTTACTTACTAGGTACTATAAGTGCTAGTGCATACATGATAAGGATTTATCCATGGGGTTTGTGTTAAGACCATGTTCAACTGTAATAGACTGAATGTTTAGAAGGCATTATGTTAGGTTTGGGTTTAATCCTACTAGATTAATATTTTCATTAGAAAGACCAACAATACTCATAATTTGATACTACGTACCTATAATTAGATTAATATTGTCAGACAAGATGAATAAATAATATACTTGAAATCAAGTAATCAAACTTCATGACTTTAAGTTTAACTAACTCTTCTATTATCTCAAGCAGCCATGTTAGTTTCAAGTTAGTGATTTTAACTTTTAAGTGATTCATCTATTTTAGAACCCCATCAGCCCCTTATTAGTTGTGTTGTGCTATATTACCAATCTTGTATTTCTTGATCTCTTTCATAATGGAATTACCCAAGTCCTTAAGTTGTCAAATTTTTAATTATAATGATTATTAAATAGTAAACAATGATGTTTGGTTTATATAAAGTTTCATGCAAACATAGAAATTAAATTGTTATGATGTTTTGGTTTAATATTTTTTTTACGGCTTTTTATGATAATCTTCTATGCTTACATATATTTATCTATTTTATAGGTGACAATTTTGTCAAAGGAAAACCATCCAAGTGCTACTACTAACTTAAGAGCATTAGCACAAGGTCCGGATCGTGCAGTGATATCTTTAAATGGCTACATGGCTAATGGATTTATGTTTCGTACCAAGGATAGTGAAAGGATAAGAGAAACACAAAATAGTGGGATTGTTGTGAATGGAGAAAGTGGATCAACAACCCTTAATTATTACGGCCTCTTACAAGAAATCATAGAAGTTCAATATATGGGAGGAAATCGTGTCACTTTGTTTAAGTGTGACTGGTTTGTTGTGCACACTCATGGTCGAGGGATCAATACTGACTGCTTTGACTTCATAAGCGTTAATACATCAAAGTTGTTAGCTAATGATCCATACATTTTAGCTACACAGGCTCGTCAAGTATTTTATGTGAATGATGTTTTAAAGCCTAATTGGAAGGTTATAGTTGAGACCACACCAAGAAACTCATATGATGTCCCAGTGCTCAATGATCATGATGGAACTAATCATATGGATACTATGTATCAATGACCCTTTTTGTTATTATTGTTTTTCTGTTTTTGTTGTTAACAATTTTTTTTATCTCGTTCTTTTTTTAAAAAAAATATTTAATTTAATAATAAGTACTGTTGTTGTTTAATCTATAGATTCCTACTTTACACAATGATTTTTTTTTTTATATATATATCATCATAATTCGATTTGTTCACATACGTTTTTTTTTTTGAGCTTTGATTTCTAATATTTATTTTACAGGTATTTATGTTTTTTTTTGTTCTAATATGACAGGTACATCTAAAGAATGATAATATAACTGCAAATGATTATGGACAACAAAACTCAAGATAGTTGAAGATCATACGTTGGACATTAACCACTTTGATGACTATTGATCAAGCTTAGTAGAGAATATAAAGCCACTAGCTTAGAGTGCATAAGCTATTTTAAAGGTCCCAACCGTGGCCCACTAGTCTACATAAGAAGTATTTGATATTTAATTACTTATTTATACTCTAATGATCTAATTAGTGGCCTAGTGGGTTACATCCACTATAAAAATAATAAAAAAAATAATTAAAAAAAAAAGAAAAGAAAAGAAAAAGTAGCTTAATTTAGGAATAAGCCAAGGGATGCAGAAATATTGTTGTACTTACTCTCGATCAAATGGTCCAAGTCTTTATCGTCCTTATTACAAACTAGGCCGGGATGCCTCTTATTATAGATTAAAAAAAAATAGCCAACAAAATTAATCCATATATATGCTCGTAGTCTACGTCATTATAGTATCTTATAATATAGTATGAAATTATGATACTATTATCCATAATTCACGAGTAATCCGTCAATGTCTGTTGTTGTTTACATGGATCAATGCCTCCCCCATCACCAACCTGCATGAACTAAAACACTTATAATTAGATCAACTACAATTCTACAATTACAAACAAAATATACATATAAGTAATATGATGTACTTCCTTTGCCCCTTTGAAACAATTGTCCAATAATTTTTTTTTTGATGTCTGAAAAGAACACATCTTAACCTACTCATAACTTTAAAGGCTCCAATTGTAAAAGTCTCGCACAAGAAAAATACACTTGATCATTTCCCTTTTGATGCATCACTATACGTAATACAGATACAATTTCTAGTATTTTAAGAGGCAACAAAAAGTTTTAGAGGCAACCACAATTTCTCGAATGCTAAAAAGAACGTTTAGAGGCAACACAAAATTCATTATTCCTAAAAAGAAGTTTTAGAGACAACCACATTCTCACTAATGCTAAAAATGAACTTTTAGAGACAATTTGTAATCCACTAATGCTAAAACTAACTTTTAGAGGCAACAATAATTTCATTGATGCTAAAATGAACTTTTAGGGGCATTCTATAAACCATTAATGCTAAAAATAACATTTAGAGACAAACAGATTTTAATTGATGCAAAATATATCTTTTAGAGACTATAAAAAATTATTTTCCTCAAAGTTTTGCCTATATAGATAAATTTTCTTGTAGTGTTCCTACGTACATAATGCTATTAATTTAATGTTACGAATTTCTTTTTATTGAATCATTAAAATATTCAAAATTATTTGTTAAATGCAAGTACAAAGAATTTCTTAACTAATAAACTCGATGCAAAACCTAGGGGATTGTTACACCTAGGGGTATGGTTTTTATTCCTAACTGGATGATATGTAGCCTAGCACCGTGTTACATTAGCCCTAAAATATTTATTTATACCTATTTTGGGAAATGGTGACACAAACGTATAACATTTTTATAAAAAAAAAAACATTTTACATTAAATTTACTTATTGTGAAAAACTACTTTTTTTTTTTTTATCTTCAATAGTAATTATATTAAACCCCGACATTTCATATTTTTATATTTCAATTGCATCCAAATTCAATTAAACCATAAATTTATTATTTATAAAAACCTAAACCAAATTATTAATCTACCATGTTTGATTGTCAATACTAATTATATTAAACCGCAACTCTTTATATTTGAATATTTCAATGGCATCCTAATTCAATTATAAATTGAAGTTACTAAAAATGTCCTTTGAACGAAGCTATGATTCAACTGAAACGCATCAATCGTTAAATGCATCAATAATATATGTTCACACGCATTTTTCAATTAAAAAATGGAATATACACTATTCACACCCAAATTCAATGACATAACACAAATGTAGGAAAAGGTGAGTTGTTCACACATTAAGTTTAACTACTGGTTTCAAAAAAAAAAAAAAAAAAAAAAAGTTTAACTACTCATGTTAAACATTCAACAATAATATTAGGTGTTCGGATAACTATTGCCCCATAGTTGACATTTTCATACCCATATTATGAACTATAAACTGCCCCATTTGAGTTTGATATTTCATCACAATATCCTTTATATTGGTTTTGTTTACGGCAATCCGAATTGAATCAGGTGTGTTAGGAGAAATGGAGTATGAAGGTCTACCATGTACAACAATAACTTTTAACAATTCCATGAACGACAAACTGGTGAGTAATAATACGATCAATCATTCATTACAATACATTACTATGTTAAGGTCCACATTATAACAATAAGGTACTTATTTTGTAGCATTTTCCGTCCGAGTGGAGACCACGACTTCGTCACGCTACGGATTCAGTCAGAGTCATGCGTGGGAATAAAGGGGGTATTTTGTTAGTGTGCGCCCATGCTAAATTCTTATATATATATTTCGAAAATTCTTATATGTGCGCCCACACTGTTTCACCAACACCATAAGGGGTATTTTGTTAGTGTTATACTTACAGGGGTTAAATGGCCAATGTTAAATTGGTTAATTAGTCAACGTTTCAGGGTTACTGGTTAGTATTAAAGGGGTTACCCAGTAGTATTATAGTAATTACTTAGTCAGTGTTGTAGGGATTGCTTTGTTCTTTTGCAAGCGGCCACACGGTATGGCTAACCGCACATGAGACGGATTATATAACCTTTAACAATACAATTTCACTATCGTTAGGGTAGGTATTGTTCTTAGATTTGTAATAAATGTAAGCATTATTGGGACACACATTGAAAAGTAATTACATAGTTTTTCTTTTAAAGACATTTTAATAACGTGCACGAAGGTAATATTTACTTCAAAACATAATTTTTACTATGAATTAAAAACAAAACTTTTTAATTATATAAAAAATTTCTTGAAGGAGAAAATAGTGAAAAAAATAAAAAATTATGAGGGCCTTATTTTGGGATTCAAACATCTGACCTTATGCTTAGTAACGTGTTGAGGGGTGTTCAATATGACCATTTTGGGACAGTGCTTCGATCGTGTATAATAGCCCAAAAAAACATCAATTTAGACTTGTTAACAATTCATTTATACCTACTTCGAAAATGCTTAATAATAATAACTTCTCATCCTAAGACCCAAAAAAGGAGGATGTGATCTAAAATCTTAAGACCTTTGGCTACTATTACTCAAGTAAATTTTTTTTTTTACCTCCATTTCCAAATTGAAAATTATTTAAAAAAATAAATTTCAATGTGCACACAAAATTACTTTTTTAAAATGAATTGCCTATAACCTACATAATTAGCCTACATACATAGCCTAACCGTCCAAAGGGGATACATTTTTAAACTGATTTGCGAAAGTACAGTAAAACACATACTTCATCTGTTTTAATTTAGTTGCAACACAGCCCTTTGGCACGCATTTTAAGAAAAATATTAAACTATGTAAACGGATAAATTAATTTACAAAATTTTACCACCTACAAGAAGAAAAGATTAAGTTGCTACGGTTTAAATTTCTTAGATTAATTCATTCGTTTACCTAGTATAATCACATCCTCAAAAAGCGTGATAAAAGGTGTGTTGCAAGTATAAAAAAACAGAAGAAGTAAGCTCCAGTGCTTTCTTTTGTACCTGATATTAGGTAACCCTATACACCATGTTCTTACATTGACAATATTTGATACTGACCTCCCTGTTGTTCAAATAAAGGTGTAGGATATGGGATGTCTATGGTGTATAAGTGTATCATTACATTTTAAGTGTAGTACAAGATCTACTTTTCATGCTTTGTCATTCAAGCCGGATTTCATTTCACACACTTAATTATGGTTGATGAACTAATATCATCTGCCAAAAAATATTGACACTCTTACCCTTATCCACTAAATATATGAGAAAAGTAATATTAACACTTTGTTTAATTTCTATCATTCATACCATGAATGGGTTAATTGCTTTAACTACATATTAAACATGTTATGTGGGAGTAGGAGACACACAATTTAAAAAGGTGTGGACTATTTGTTTTAAAATATATGTGTAGGTAATATTTTAATGTTAATTACAAATTGAAGTTTATTTTTGTAAGGAAATCAAATACATATCTAAATCAGATTTAATTAGTCATACAGGATTTATAGCTCATGATTAGTGTTGTCAAATTTCAAACCAAAACCGTTTAACTACCCGAAAAAAACCGACCCAAGTGAGAAACAAACCGATTAAAAACCGTTTTTTAAAAATCGAAAACCGACCCGAACTGTATGTGAATGTACCCGAAACCGAACCAATCCGAATAACGTTACACCGTATAAGAACCGAACCCGTTAATGAACCGAGCAAGCTCTAAACCGCACTGAAATCAAACCGAACTGAAAAAAGAACCGAACGGTTTCTAACCCGAAACCGCTTTCAATCCGAAACCGTTTACACCGAACCGTTAACAACCCGCACCCCGTTTGGACTAAACTGTATATAAACTGAACTGTTTATAAACCGAACCGCATGCAAACCGAATCGTTAATGAATCGGATCGCTTATAAATGTATCGGCTACAAACTGCTTACTATGAAGAAAATATTAAAATCAAGGCACACATACTGATCGAGCATTATTATAAACTGAACCAAAAAAGAACCGAACTAGTTATAAACTGAATCGAAAAAGAACCGAACTAGTTATAACTAAACCAAAAAAGAACCGAACCTGTTATAAGCTGAACCGAAAAAGAACCGAACTAAACGTTTGGTGAGTATGTTTCACAAATGAGCTGAGGCTACCATGGTGGATCCTAGTAAGGTGGTTTTCCTCCATGAAAGGAGAACTTTGGGAGCTACTAAAACAATCGGAGAAGAAAATATTGAAAATGGAGATGAAATCGTGACTTGGGTGGCGATGGACACTTAAGTATTGACCCCCATAAATTGGGTCTGTTAGTTTTACTTTGGAAAATATAATATGTTGATGAATCCCCTAGTTAAGCACTTAATTTTAATCTTGTGTATCCACTGACTTTTGTTGTTTTTCAATGTGTGACGGTGAGTCGGTGAGTATTAGATAAGATCCGAATTAAATCGGAATAAAACTCGATAGACAACAGTTTTTGCG
Organism: Chenopodium album; assembly: GCF_948465745.1. Taxonomy (NCBI): domain Eukaryota; kingdom Viridiplantae; phylum Streptophyta; class Magnoliopsida; order Caryophyllales; family Amaranthaceae; genus Chenopodium; species Chenopodium album. The sequence continues at coordinate 38,241,296 of NC_137850.1, forward strand.
ATTTTTGTTTTTATCATATCTTTTGATCCAGAAATCGAAATAAGATAAATAATATGTCGTTGGAAAGCTCTTGAAGTCTAATTTCTAACCCAATTAGAATCAGATTAAATAATTTTTTTAGAATTAAATATATGGTCGGAAAAGTGGGACGGTGTCATTTTTTTTATAGAGTTTCGTATTTCTTTTATATCTTTTTCGTTGTAGCTTGGAATTAATATTATAATATATCATTGAAAATATAATTTCAAGGGATATTTAACCATCTAAGATTTAGATAAAAAAAAAATATGAGGCACAAAAATAATATCTGACTATCTTTGAACGTCTTTCAATTGGAATAGAATTAGGAGTTTCAAAAAGAAAAGTTTTATTCAATTTCAAACTTTTTAATCTTATCTTTTCAAAAAGTATAATTAAGATCTTTTAGAAACTTATAGTAGCTTCCAATTAATCCTAATTGTGTAAGAATGGGATTAAATCCTTTGGACCCTCCACGTGATCATTGGGTCGTAGGTAAGGTGGGCTTAGGTTCGGTTTAGGCTCAGTTTAGTATTTTGGCCATAACTTATTCGTTATAACTCGGATTTGGGCTTATAATATATCATTGGAAAGCTATTTTCAAGCCCCATCCAAATATTTAATCATTGGAGCGGTGGACCAACAATATGAAACGTTTTTATAGAAGGACACGAAATGAATGATTTTGGGTTAAAAGCCACGAATAGAGGAAAATAAGTTATTGTTTGGGGAAATGGGCTAGGAATTCGATTGGTTTATGAAATTTATTGGGATTAAATATGGATTTAAGCACTCCAAATATTAAATACTCAACCCGACCAATAATGGCGGTGATAGGTTGTTCATCATCGGGTTTGGATTTGGAGAGACATTTTTAGGTGTCTACAGAAGCCCCCACTTAGACCGAGTTTGTAGCAACGACAGTTTCAAAAATGACAGTCAAAGTATTCAATAGGGATGAAGAATGATTTAGGAAGTTCTGCGATCCTAAATCACTTTGCATACACCCATACCTGTAGAAAAATGTTAGTTCCACATATAAAAGAGTAAAGGGATAGAATGCGTATCTGACACCAGTGTATCGGTGACAAATGAGTGATTGGTAGCTTCCTGTGCTTGAAGGAATCCACTGGATGATGTTTGTTGAGATACTTTCCATACCTGAGGAAAATCGATTGCTGAGTTTGTCGGTTTTTCAATGCTTGAAGAAACCCAACGGTTGAGATACTTTCCATGCTCGAGGAAAGTCGATAAATGATATAATCGCTAACTTCTTCGCTTTGAGAAGTTCCAACGACCAACAATTTTCCATGCTTGAGGAAAAAATTGTCTGATGATGAGAATGCAAGTCTCTGTGTATCGAGAACCTTGCGCCGTGAATCGTCTTCGCCTGGGAGATGATCACTCAAATGATGATTGTTTGATTGTCCCCAAACGTGGGCTGTAAATGGTTTGCTTGTCCCCAAACGTGGGCTGTACATGGTTCTCTTGTCCCCGAACGTGGGTTGTAGATGGTTTGCTTGTCCCCAAACGTGGGTTGTAGATGGACAACTTGTCTCCGTACGTGGGCAATAGATGGTTCGCTTGTCCCCGGACATGGGCTGTAATTGAGACCAGCAAAATAAAATTTGCCAAGGGACTTGTATAGACTATGATTGACTTGACCAACTAACTTGGCCAAGCTTGAATTAAATTGACATGACATGTGTATAACTTATGGTTGTGTGTGTGTATATGGTGTGTGTGTGTGTGTGCAAACATAAGCAACCGACAATGCAAAAAGCAAAAAAAAAAAAAAAAATCGTCATTTTTGTCATAAGATGAGTGGAGGGTACCTTTTTTGAACTTCCCCAAAAGAAAAAGACATGAAAAAGGGGAGAATTATTGAACTTCCTTGTCGTGCAAGAAGAAATGAATCCCATGGATTGAATTGCTTTTCTTGGAGATAATATATGCATGATGCATGTTCTTAGGCTAGGAGGCTAAGTAAAATTACACCATGTGACACAATAGATGAATGAACTTAGGTCATGGAGCTAAGCATCATATATGGTGTAAAGAAGTGATCTTGAACGTCGCTTAGATCTAGAGCTAAGCACGTATATAGATTAAATGATTGATGAGTATTGCATATATAATGAATGTTGCTTAGATCAAAGAGCTGAGCACGATATGCGATGCATAAAACAATGAATATTCTTTATGTCTGGAAGCTAAGCAAGTATACAATGTCTCTTAAGATATTGTCTTGAACGATGATGAAACATGCACAATTTTGAAAATAGATTTCATGAAAAAAAGGTTCCTAAAAGGAAGGGTGATATGGCTATGTATGTGTGAAAGACGTGTGTGAAAGTGATGCTAAGGTGAGGCTGCAAAGATTGTGGTGATGGAAAGAGATATGAGAAGAGTAAAAAAGGTGACCCTTTAGGCTAGGTAGGCTAAATGATGTGGGTTAAAGCCCCCAAGTCTATCTCTAAATGGGTAGGGATAAGCATTCTATATTCTTTGACTCGATCATGCATGGATATAAATATGAATGTGGTCGCACCTCGGTGTGAGGTTGCCTACGCACTAGTAGAAAAACTTTCATTTGCGTCGCCTCTTTTGCGTCACTCGTAGAAACAAGCGAAGCAAATGATATATTTAACTTCATTATAAGTTATTTGCGTCGCTCATTAGTTGTGAAGCTACACAAAAACCTGATATGCTTCAGCTTTATGTTATTTGCGTCGCGTTTATTTATTAGAACGACACAAATAACATTCTTATTTGCGACACTCCTTTAGGGACAAGTGACGCAAATGAGTTTGTGAGTTATTTGCGTCACTTCTTTAATTAGTGAGCAACGCAAATAGTTAATTCACATCATTACATTAAGTTATTTGCGTCACTTCTTTAATTAATGAGCGATGCAAATAAGTATAGGTTAGTAATTAATTCTAAATTTTCTTCCCATCTCGCCATTTGCTACTGCCTCCAAATTCGATATACCCACAAAAAAAAAACTCTTGCGACCCCATTTGTTGCTGCCTTCAACAACTGAATTCAACACAGCATTCGACCAAACCAAAACCCCTGAAAAATAGAAAGATCGAAGCCAAAAATCTCCCATTTTCGAGCACAAAATCGACCCAAAACCCCCAGCAAAATCAAACACTAAAAACCCCATAAAAATCGAGCGAAAACCCCCCAATTTGAGCAGAAGATCGGTATATAAACCCCCAGCAAATTCGAACCCTGCAAACCCAGAAAAAACCGAACATTTTCCAGCCAAAAACCCCCAATTCGAGCAGAAATTCCAACCTCAACCCCCAGCAATTTCGAACCCTGAAAACCCTAGAAAAATTGAATATTTTCAAGCCAAAAACCCCCCAATTCGAGCAGAAATTCGAACCTAAAAACCCAACAAATTTGAACCCTTGTTTTCTTTGATTTTTGTTGATTTAATGGTAGAATTTTGCCACAATCCCAGGTTTTTTTGCCCTGATTTTTAGAGTTTTGTGTTATTTTTAATTGGGTTCTCTTCAATCGTTGTTTTCAATGCATTTATTGATTCAATCTTTGAATTTTTCCTCTAATTTAGGGATATGTTCGGCTTTCTAGGGTTATTGTGATGTTTTATTACTTCTAATTGTTTGTGTTTTGGAATTGTTATTAGAAAAGCGAAGCTTTACAGATTTAATAAAGAAGGAAATCAATAGAAAGAAAGGGGTACTGGTACAGTGAAGTTTCTAAAGCATAAGGTTTCTGGGAAAGTTCGATTGGTTATGCGGCAATCTAAAACTCTTAAGATCTGTGCTAATCATCTGAGTATGTGACTTTACTTCTATCATTTGTTAATTGTTCTGGGTTTTTTTTGTATAATTATTGTGTGAAATTTCTTGAATTAATGAGTTTTTTCTATGATTGATCAATTTGTATTTGTAGTTATTACGGGATAATGGTTCAAGAGCATGCCAGGAATGAAAAATCTTGTATGTGGGTTGCTAGTGATTATGCTGATGGAGAGTTGAAGGAGGAGATGTTCTGTATCCGATTCGCATCGATTGAGAGTGAGTAAATTTGATTTAAATTAAATATTTATTATCTGTGTTGCTGGTCCAATATCCTTATGTTTTTGCAATTTGCCAATTAAACGAATTTTAGGGTTATCTTTGAGTCTATTGTCCAATTTTTTGATTAATTTGGTTTCCATTGCGAATTGCTAATTGATTTTAATCTCGATATTAATCTCAAATTTTTGCTTGAAGAACCCCAAACATTGAATTTGTGTCCCTTTTGCTGAATTTGATCTTAAAATTTGCTTAATTCTTCAAGTCTATTTGTGAATTTCATTCAACCCATACAATTTGTTGAATTTCATTCAACCCATACAATTTGCTGAATTTCCTCATCCTTAAAGAAGGTTTTTCTCGTTAATCTTTTAGTTTTGCTAATTTCCCCTTTTAATTTTGCTTAATTTTTATCTACTTTGCTATAATCCATACGATTTAACGAATGTTTTGGGTTTTGTCAATTTCTCATTACTATATGTTTACTTATTTCGTCAATTTCGATTATGTTTTGCCTTATTAATCTAGTTTTTTCTTTCTATTTAATCAATAATTGAAGCTATAATTCCATTATATGTTGTCTATACACAATCAACACTTGAAGAACTCCCTGTCAAAAAGAAGAGGCCGAGAAAAAGCATTACTTTATGTAGGGAATATTTCAAGCATTACCCCAAACTTGAATCCCACTGTGATCATACACTAAAGCATGGTGGCGTCGAAAGGGAAAGAAGCTAGAGCAAAAGAGTCGCCAACAAGTTTTAGGAACTTGTAAACCGTTCACGAGGTGAAGGTTACACCCCTTAACGATCTAGGAGATCGTCAACTCCAATAGGTCTGGAACCATGACTGGTAGTTCGGGGATGAAGGTACAAATCCAACCTAAAAGATATTGAACCTGCCCTAATAATAGGCCTCTACTTTATTCTGCTCGTATTCATGCGCGCTTTCTGACTAACATGCAATCATTAGGATTACCCTAAACTTGTTTATCTATGTTGGTTGAATATTAATGCACAAATAAATCTATTATTGGCGATCACTTGAATTATAATCATATTAACCCCAAACAAGATTATTAATTATCTTATTAAGCATGATTACAAGTACCAATTCCCTTTTAACATGCATAAAAGGCGTGATCAAGCAATATCAATAAATATATCAAGCAACATAATAATCATCATAACAATAATAATAAATCATAATAACAATCATAAACATAATCATGTTAAAGCATAATAGCAAGATCTAGGCATGATACTAACAAGATTAATAACAAACCCTAGCATGTCACTAAGCAATAAAAATCAAAGCTTTAGCCCTAACATGATACTAACATGCTATTAGGAAAGACAAGGAAGCATCGCAGGAATCACAATTGTCATATTTGATATTGGAAATTATAATTATTACCCTAAACATGATACTAGGAAGATTAAAACACCCTAGTCATGATTTCTATATCATAATATTAATAAATCAATTAAAGTACTTACTTGGATGTCTCGTATCTCTTTCTAATAACAAAATACACACATTAGTAACTTCAAGAAAAGTAATAAAACAAACAATTAAATCAAATAATTGAAATAGATATTTGGGACCAAACCCTCAGAAATTAAAACCTTTCACGTCTAGGGCGAAGGCAACCGAGAAAAGGCTAGTTTAGAAAAGAGAGAGAGAGAGATAATCAAGAGATTATTGATGAGAATTGGTGATAATTAGAGAGATTTGATATGACCTCTATTTATAGAGAAAAAAGAGGGTCAAAGAATAAGAAAAGAATCCAAATTCGAATCGAAATAAAACTCGATAGCAAGCAGTTTTTGCGGATTTTGTTTTTATCATATCTTTTGATCCAGAAGTCCAAATAATTCATATAATATGTCGTTGAAAAGCACTTGAAGTTTACTTTCCAACCCAATTAGAATCAGATTAAAAATCTTTTGTAGATAAAAATATATGGCCGAACTAGTGGAATGGTGTCAGTTTTGGATAGAGTTTCATATTCCATTCATATCTTTTTCGTTATAGCTCGGATTTAATATTATAATAATCATTGGAAAGAAAATTTCAAGATCTATCCAACAATATAAGATTTGAATAAAGATTATGAGGCACAAAAATTATATCTGACTGTCTTTGAACATCTTTAAATTCGAATAGAATTAGGATTTAAGAAAAAGGAAAGTTTTAAAAAAGGAAAGTTTTTATTTAACTCAAATTCTTTCATCTCAATTTTTAAAAAGGGTAATTATGATCTTTTAGAAACTTATAGAAGCTTCTAATTAATCCTAATTAGTTTAGGTATAGGATTAGACCTTTGGACCCTCCACATGATCATTGGGCCGTAGGTAAGATCCGGTTCGAGCCCAGTTTAGTATTTTGGCCATAACTTCCTCATTATTCATCGGAATTGAGCCTATAATATATAATTGTTATTTCCTACACCCCTCTCTAGCCAAAACTACCTACTCCCCCTCACTAAATTACAAACATAGCCTTTCTAGATAACTCTCCATACCCATTTACACCACAATAAACAAGTAACTGACTAACCGCTTACATATACGGAAAAAAAAAAATCATCATTTTCTCTAATTCTCTTCAACTCCAATTTCTCTCTCTTCAAATACTCAAAATCGCTACAAATCAGGGAAAAAATCTTCAAAAAGGCTACAATAATCAGATGTCTTATTTAAAGGATGAAATTGCAATGTCGAAAGAAAATCCACCAAAGAAACAGCGAATATCAAAATCGTAAGTTTTTTTTGTTCATTATTTATATGATTAAACCTTAATATTATAAATTATTTTTACGGATTATGTTTATCATTAATAATTTAAGTGTAAAATTGCTAAATATTGTTTAACAACATGTATAATAAAGTAGTAATTTGTTTAACTTGTTTTGTAGACTATTAGAAGGAAGTTCTAGAGAGTCCTAAAGTGGATTCTAGATCTGCGGTTTTGTAAGTTTTACTTACCTAATTTGAAGTTGTTTATTTATAAATTTTAGCTTAAATTTAGTTAGTTACATTTTAAATATGTTTACCCATGTTTACTAATTTCTGAAAAATTAAAAAAAAAAACATTTAAAATTCGTAAAGACAGAGATGATGATGATATTCCTATTCTCTCTCCATTTAGATTTAATTCGTAGTGAAAATACTTTTGATGTATGTTCATTTTCATTTACATAAATGTTCAGTTATGTACTGCATATGGTTCATATTACATGCAACTTGGGTGTATAATTTGTGAGAGTTAAAAATTCTAAAGTTGCATAAAATATGAACCATGGTTAGTATTAAATTTTGATATTTATTCATTCTCATACAAAAAGATGTCATTTGACTTTTAATAATACTGTTCATTTTCATATTGAAAAATGTTCATTTATATTTCAATACTTGCTCATTATCGTATATATTGAGCTATACATGTTCATTTTATAACAATGTGTTTATATATGTATTTATAATGTTTATTAAGTTTTATTTTAATAAATTTGATCTCTTATTACACAGGATAATTATATAAAAATGTTGAAGAGTATGAAGAATGTGATTCTTATATTGAGAAATGATACATACCAAAGAAAGTACACATGTTATATATTGTAAGGCTTGAAAAGGGTACAACCTAACAACAAGAAAGATGCTTTCATATCAGTACCATTTATTTATACCAAATGTATTAAATGGCGATCGATGTCATTTTGGAAGATGCATATGTACAATTTAGAATAATAATACAGTAATAATTTTACTTTTAAGAGTACAAACTACTATGTGTATTAGTAGAAGAACTTGTTACAGTTGTAATTGAAGTTTATTTTTATATTTGATACTATGTTTATATACACATTAATACATGTTCATTTTCATAATAATACATGTTCATTTTCATATTAATATATGTTCATTAGCGTATACATGCTCAATTTTATTTTGATAGATGTTTATTTAAATTATATTAAATGTCCAATTGCACATTTAAAGATATTCATTCAAGTTTTAATAATTGTTCATTTTATATAATTTAAAATGCTTTTTGAATATTAACAATACAATTTAAAAGAGACAATAATGTTCATTTTAAATTTTTAATAGATAAATTTACATTTTGGAATTAAAGCTAAAGAAAAGCTTATTTCTAATTTATGAATTCACTCTTATATTGGTAGATGATTCAAAACATCTTGAGCATATGATATTTCTAATATTGAATTGATTAATGTTCAAATACATATAATATAATGTTAATTTATATAACAACTATTGTTCAATTTCATAATACGTCGTTTTCATTAACAAATTGACCACATTAGAAAATTATGGATACAATACATTGTCCAACTAATACTATTTGAAGAAAACACTCAGTGTAAGGATAATATAAGAGCAGCAAGAAGATTCGCAAAAGCATAATATTCAATGTTCACTTATGCATAGAAATATATTCATATTTGGGAGATAAATATTGTAGATAATATTTGTTTACAAAATTATTACTCTATGTTTTATTTTTAAGTATTTACCTTTAAATTTTGATAGATTATATATTTTTAAAGAATGAAACTTTTTATAATATATATAAATTGTGTGTTTTTAGATTAAGTGTTGTCTTTAATAACTTTGTTAATTATGTACAATGAAATGATCAAATTTAGAAACATAAATGTTCAATAATACATGAATTCCTACTTGATCATTACCTGTACTTTTTAAAATGTTCAATATCACCGAGAAATATAATCATTATCAAAATCAAATATGTTCATTTACCTCACTTGTCTGAAAAAAGTATTAAAATCAACCAAAAATCCTAAAGTATATATATATATATATATTTTTTTAAAAAAAACTAGTTCTTCCTTGCTATTGTTTGCAAACCTCTTAGTTACATTAGTATAAAAAGAGCTAAAAACCTATCGTACTTATACGAAACATATTGACCACCACGTCGAATTCCTTAAACATTTCTTTGAACATTTGAATGAAGTTTATCTTTTCTTGAAACACTTGAAGTAACTTCCAACATTTCTAGAAGATGTGGGAGCAAGTTGATCATTTCTTGGAACATTTGGACAAACTTCAACATTTTTAGAAACAATTGATAGAACTTGAACATATATTGTAACACTTGAAGGACCTTGAACATTTCTTGAAACACTTGAAGTAGCTTGAACATTTGTTGAAATACTTGAAGAAGCTTGAACATTTCTTGAAACAAGTTTAGAACCTTAAACATTTTTAGGAACACGAGGAAGAACTCTAACATTACCTAATGCTTCTATTATTCTGATCATTTCTAACAATATTGAATTATTGACACGAACATGAACGTTTCTTGGACACTAGCGGAAATTCTAGCAGTATTAGAACAACTTGAACGAATTAATTAACTTGAAAAGTAAGAATACATTGATCATTTATACAAACATTCGATTTCTTCTCTTTATAAAAAATATTGATCATCATCAAAAGCATATATATATGCATGTACATATATAAAAGAATAAATGAACATGATAAATATAAATGATTATTTAGTATTATCAAATTGATCAAAATAATGAAAAATTATTTTTTTAAAAAAAACACACCAACACAAAAACGAACATAATCATTAACATATATGTACAATAACAAAACACTAAACAATAAAAATCTAAATGATCACTTAGCATTATTATCAACTTGATTAAAATAATAAACAACTAATTATAATATTAATAACAATGTCAATTAATGAGCATCCAAAAATAACAAGTATACAATTATATCACAACATTAATATATATATGATCATTTAGCATTATCAAATTGATCAAAATAAAAAATCGAATTGAAAAATATCAAAAAAATACAGAAATTCTAATATTGGAAAATAACAACAAATAGCAATCAAAATCAATAATTAATAAACAAAAAACAACTAACAACTAACAAAATGAAAAAACAGAATACACAAATTGAACTAAAATAGAGACAAAATTAAATATTAACAAAACTAATCAAAATTACTCACATTGATCAACAAAGTAATCAAGCAATCTAACACAAGAAGGTAAAATCACTTGACAATCACGATCAACATCGCCAATCGAAGAATGCATAATTTCACAATCACGATCAACAACACAAATCAACGATTCCTCCATGATTGAGAAAGAAAATTAAAAAAAAACACATGAATGAGAGAGAAGTAATGAAATAGTGAGAGAAAATTCAGAAAAACAAATGGAAAAACAGAAAATTAGGTATATAAATCATGAATTTATATGTGTGGCTTGGGAAGTAAGAAACAAGAGTAATGAGAAGGAAAGAAAAAAAAAGTTGAATAAAAACAGAAACTATATAAAAAAAAAAATGAAACGACGTAGTTTAGGGAGGGGGAGTAGGGAACTCTACCTAAAGGGGGATGTAGGTAAAAATTTTCATATAATATATCGTTGGAAAGGTCTTTTCAAACCCTATCCAACCACACTATTATTGGACCCTTATCATGGACCAAACTAAACTGGAATGCACGTTTTTCATAAATAAGGTAAGAAAAGAAATTTTTTCAAAAATAGAAAGAAGAGATATTTTAATAAAAACATCCTCATCACTAGACTTTTCACACTTTCACTTCATTCGATTATGATTCGACGTGAAAGGTACTCATCACTGGGTTTGGTTTTGGGGAGACACAAATGGGTGTCTACTCTATATGTTTTGTCAATTTATCATTACTATATGTTTACATTTTTTGTTGAAACTTTCATGTAAGGATTTTGCATTGTAATATTTTATTGCATTAATTTTATATCTCTGGAATGCAGCATAGCAGCATCAGTTTTGTTAGGAGTGTTTTTTTTTTTTTTTTTTTTTTTTTTTTTTTTTTTTTTTTTTTTTTTTTTTGCTACCATATCCTATCAGCCAATACCCAAGGACCTATTCTACTGGGGTACATATATATTTGTGTATCTTCCCTTTTCTATGTTTAACGATCATTTTGAATTGTTTGCATACATTTAATGATTCAACTAAGAATTCGTATGCACTAATAATCACAGAACTAAAGGAACCATTCAATCTACGCAAAGGATGGCTTTTGTGGACTATTATTGCTTTGGCTTGCTATTATGTTTGGTGTCTTTCTAGTTTCTACAAATTGCCGGATGTAAAGGTTAGGACTCGATCTTGAACTACTATAGTTGTTGATTATGGATAAAGTTTAAATTCTTATAAAGACATACATACAATATTGTTGATCATTTCATATGATTTGCATCCTGATATGATCTAATCAAAAAATTTTATCAACTCTTCATCTTTAGTTAGTGCACAATAGCCACACTGCTACAGCCATTTCCGTGTAAATATGGACATATGGATAGTCAATTAATCACCAGTTTTGATATTTGATTTCAAGAAGAGTGCAAAGAGTGGTGGTGTGTGTTACTTCAATGCACAAATTTCAGGTACATATCTTTACAAGAAATAGTTCTTCATTTGGCCATATATATAATATATAAACTCTACCACTTGTATTTGGATGGTGTATTGATAATGTATGTATTTGCAGCACTCTCTGCGTGTTTGTGTGTATGAGTATTATTGGTCCAGTTGCAGAAGAAGTCTTGCATCGCGGTTTTTTCTTGGCATCATTGACCAAATGGTTAGTCAAAGTGTATCAAGTTTGCCTGCAGTCTCTACATTTTTGTGTTGCATATAGTTATCCCGGCCCTTGTGCCACTTAGGGCTTAACCACATTTCTTTTTCTTGACCACGCCAGTCATTGTCCTGTAATGTTCTTCAAAAAACACGACCTAAGCACAGCCCCAGGGGATTCCTAGTTCCTATATCTTATTCATACGTTAAATGATTATTCCATAAATTAATTCATTCATTCATTCAATGTTACACACTTATTTATACTAACAATTTGGTTTCTTTTTTCCCTTGATCTGCACGGTTCCTACACAGGTTACTGTGGGGATCAGTTCATTCGTATTTGCTATTGTCCATAGAGATCCAATTCCTAGTACCTTAATCGGTCATTATGATATGGGTATTTGTTCTACCTGAGTGTGTCAAAAATAAGTATTTGCTGATATTCACATTAATATACAGATTCTGCATTTTCATCTATTGTTACAAATCTTTCTTGTATGCAAGAGAAATATTAGGACCAAATTACATGCTTTAGATGAATGAGTAGCTATTAGATGTCATTTTTTTTGTAGTCTGTAGAATTACATGCTTTATTAATTGCTTTTGTGCAAGGTCACAACTCACATATTTATGTTCTCGCTGCTCTATTGCTGTTAGCTATAATGAATTGATTGCTTAATCATCATGGTTCCATTGAAAATGTTTAATTTACAATAGTAGGGAAATGCTTGTACAATTAATTACATTGTTTTGTCAATTACTTTCCAATCAAGTGTCTGATTGAAAAACCCTCTCTGTGCTTGAGAATAGCTCCAGTTATAATCATTGAGTCTATCTTATTTATGTCTTATTGTGTGATTATATATCATGATTAGGTTTTTGGTCTGTATACTTGTATATAGAACTCAGGTATATGTATTATCAGATTGCCAGTATATGCTCCATGTAGATACCCTTGAGAAAGTGAGAAACATTCCAATTCAATGTTGTGTTTGTATATGATTGTATACCTGGTTTTCTATCACAAGAAAGAGAATCTACGTGAGTGTGTCTACTACTTCATGCGTTATATGTACGAAATATTTTAACATCATCATAGCAGTGCGGATCTTATTAAGGTATGAGTTGTCAAAAATTTTATTTTTGTTTGATAAATACAATTTGATGTTAGCTACAATCTTGAATTAAAACTTTCCTCTTGTATATTTGTTGTGTTGATAGGATTTTTCAAGAACTACACCGTATACCGAGGAAGAGATAAATGAGGTTCGAGATATTTGGGTAGAGTATTTTTATATGTAATGTTAAACTTTAGATTTACACTTAGCAAATGTTGGAATCTTGTTTTGGATTATAGGCTTGACATGAATGAATTTGGTTAATTGGAGTTGGGATGATGAGTATAATATCAATGATATTGAGATGTAAACTTATTATTGGACAGGTTGTTAATATATAATGCCGTCATTCCCAATTTTATGGGTAGGCCAATATACAAAGGAAACTCTGCCAAAATTTACATTTGCATTCATTAATATTGCATTTTAATTTCTATTATTGGCGTTAGCATATTACGTTATACCACTACCAAGGGAAACAAGTACTACAAACATATAGAAGCAATTATTATATATATATAAAAAATTCACATCATTTGTGTCACTCATTAAACAAACAAGTGACGCAAATAACTCGCTTTTGTATTGTCTAGTAAGCCATTTGCGTCACTCCTATATAAACAAGTGACACAAATTAAAAACAAAAAGTTGCTCAGAACAGCTATTTGCGTCACTCCTATATAAACAAGTGACGCAAATGACTTTCATTTACGTCACTTGTTTATATAGGAGAAACGCAAATAACTCTTATTTGCGTCGCGCCTAGGAAAGACGCAAATGATTTAAAAGTCATTTGCGTCGCGAGCAGTTGCGTCGCTCATATAAGCGACACAAATGCACTACAAATGAGCGACGCAAATGAGCCTTTTTCTACTAGTGACGTATCTGTTAGGAATCAGGTCGAACGTAGCTCTAACCGAACTTTGCACAAGTGAATGTATACCTCAAAGAGGTCTTTCGAGGGTTGGAGTGTGGTTAAGCTAATAGGTGAAGAAGAAAGGGTAAAAGGCTCAAGACCCGAGGTAAGACCCCAAGGTGTGTAATTGTGAATTTGAAATTTTGGATTTTGCAAGTTTTATTTTCACATTTTTTTTTCTTTGAATTTCTTTTCTTTTATTTTTTTTTTATTTTTAATTTTTTTGAATCAATATAAGCAATCTCAGATCATGCGATCCATCACTCACTTGGCATTCATGTTTCTCAGGCACGGTACCAAGCACTCAATGAGAGGCGTAATTTGAGACGTGTTCATATTAAAGACATCGGTTGATTCGCCCTTAGACATTGTTTTATTGTTGCTTTGTAGCTTTTTTTTTTACTTGCTTTTGAATGTTATACAAATTACACACCTTCCCATCCCATGGTTAGGTGAATGTGGGTTGAATAAATGAGGCCAACCGTTAGACGAGGCTCAAAGTGGTTAATGAAGAAATGGATATGTGATTGAATGGTTAATGGGGAATGAATGGGTTACAAAGGTGCCTTAAATCATTGGTGTACCTTGTGTTTGGTTAAGCAATTCTTTTTATTTTTTTTGCGAATGATGATCGGATGCAAAGGAAAGAAACGCTCAGTGATGGAAAAGGTAAGAAATATGACACATAGACAATACACATGGATAACGAGAACCTATGCTAGACTTATTAGGGGAAAGGGTTGAAACAAAAGAAGAAAAAAAATCATGAAATCTTGTATGGAAAGCTCGTCTCGTGCTTCGTCTTCATGGTTGCTTATGACTTCCTTCTTACCGCTAGGAGGGACAACAATTTTGGTATTGTTGATGATTTGATTGGAACAAAAGAAGGAAGGAATGACGTTCCCCTTATTCTTCCAACTCTTGGACTATGGAACAAAATGAGCTCACTTAATGCATAGAATCAATACTCGGATTGGAAATGAATAGTGTATGAAAGAATTTTCAAAATCAATGGGAAATACTCCACTCATTCCTATTACGACAGAAAATGACGCATGCATGGTCCTAATATACGATCATAAACAATATAGTGCGTTACTTGAAGACAAAGTGTGTGCAACGACTCAACATGTGTGATTAGGTGATTTTATTAAGACTCGTGGTATGATCGCATGGTTAGACATGAGAACGTTGTGAAAAACATAGGACCCAAGGACCAAATAGCACGGAAGACTAAAAGACAAACTAATTCGATGAATTTTGTCCAATTTTAATGTTTATGCTATTTAATAGGTGAAAAAAGTCCATTGGCAATCGTTAGTCATAAATAAATCAACCACAATCAACAACAACGAACACATGTTAAGGTTAGCACAAAAAATCACAAGAAACTAGGAAGACGAGTGGAATTCTAGAAGAGTTAGGACTCATGGGTATAAATAAATAAATAAATAAAAATCTATAATACTATGTTATACGAGTTGACACGGATTAAAGGACTTGGCTAAGACTAGCTTGACACAAAAAGATATAAAAAAAAATATTAAAAAGAAAGAAAGTTGACGCTAAAAAGACACCTAAACGTAACTGGACAGGCTGTAGTATATCGGTTATAACTTTTGGTCTGTGACTTTGATTGGGACGAAATCAACGCCAAATGAAAGATAAAACTCAGGGCTACATATCCATAGGTGGAACAACATGCAAATCTTTCTAGAACTCCGGATATGACCAAAACAAGTTGACTCTTGTGCAAGATACGGGAATAAAAATCCGGGTTGACTCAAAATAAAAAAATAAAAAAAAACTATGACTTGACTCTAATAAAAAAGGAGGGTTACATAAGAAAAAAAACAGAAAAAAAAATAAAATAAAAATATGCACACATAAGCACATTGTCACGAATGATGCAATGAAGTTTGCAACCTAAAGTCAAGATCTATGTTCCACTATGGTCAAGCTTATTTGGGTGTCAAAGGGTACCAAGGTTAGGAGTTTGGACGCGTTAACAAGGCAGCCTCCCTTGAGGGTGTATGCCAACGGGCGGCTCTGCGAGTTCGTGATGAAATCGAACTTGACTCCATGGTTTGGGTGGATTTAAAAACTCGGATGAACCCTTATGTAGGGAATATTTCAAGCGTTAATCCCCTAGCTTGAACCCCACTGTGATCATACACTAAAGTACGGTGGCGTCCAAAGGGAAAGAAGATAGAGCAAAAGAGTCGCCAACAAGTTTTCTAGGAACTTGTAAACTGCTCACGAGGTGAAGGTTACACCCCTTAACGATCCAAGAGATCGTCAACTCCATAAGGTCTTGAATCAAATAGGGTTCGGGGATGAAGGTACAAATACAACCTAAAAGAGATTGAACCTGCCCTAATAATAGGCCTCTACTTTATTCAGATCGTATACATGTGCGCTTTCTGACTAACATGCAATCAATAGGTTTACCCTAAACCTGTTTATCTATGTTGGTTGAATATAATGCACAAATAAATCCATTATTGGCGATCACTTGAGTTATAATCAAATTAACCTAACAAGATTATTAATTATCTTATTAAGCGTGATTACAAGTACAAATTCCCTTTAAACATGCAATTAAAAGGCATGATCAAGCAATAAATAATAGATATGTATCAAGCAACATAATAATAATCATAATAATTATAATTATAATTATAAATCATAAAAATAATCATAATCATAATTATAAAAACAATCATGAATCATGTTAAAGCATAATAATAATAGCAAGATCCTAGGTATGATACTAACAACATTAATAACAAACCCTAGCATGTCACTAAACATTAAAAATTATATATTTAGCCCTAACATGATACTAACATGAATATTAGGAAAGAAAATAGGAAGCATCGCAGGAATCATGATTGATATAAGCAAATCACCCTAAATATCATACTAAAGAAAGCATCCTAACATGATACTAGGAACATCCTAAACATGATACTAGGAATCAATAAAACATCCTAACATGATACTAGGAATCAAAATAACAATCTAAGCATGATTTGTATATCATAAAATCAATAAATCAATTAAAGCACTTACTTGGATGCCTCGTATCTCTTTCTAATAACAAAATACACAAGTTAGTAACTTCAAGGAAAATAATAATTAAAACAATTAAATTAAATAATGAAAATAAAGATTTGGGACCAAACCCTCAGAAATTAAACCTTTCACGTCTAGGGCGAAGGCAACTTCGAATATGGCTAGGTGTATCTAGATCAAATGAATGCGGAATTTTTATATTTAAGAGAAGCTAGTTTAGAAAAGAGAGAGAGAGAGAGAGAGAGAGAGAGAATAATCAAGAAAATCTTGATGAGAGTTGGTAAAAGAGAGAATAAGAATTGATGAGAATGAGAGAGAATTGTAGGTTGTAGATGAAAACTGGTTATCGAAAACAGATTTTTTAGCACGTTATATATAGAGAAAATCAGCCAAAAAGATAAAATATCAAAACAGAGTTCTGGCGCACAAAAAACAGATTAGCGCCAACGCTGGCTATTGGCGCCAGGCGCCAACAGTAGCGCCAGGCGCCAACACTAGCGCCAAGCGCCAGGCGCTGATCTGGAAATTCACGCGTTTTCTTAAAATCAGATAAAAATTGTCGTACAGGAGGATAAAATCGTATTTTTTCCTCAAAAATGGTCTTTGGTTTTAATTAAAACTCTGAAAAGTTAACAAAAGTCAATTTATCAATGCTAATTGAATTAGGAATGAAAAGAACTTTCTAGAAGAATCTAGAAGACTAAAACCATTCCTAATTGCATTAGGAATGATAAATCTATATTAGGTCCTCCCCTAAATCATTGAGCCGCATATAAGGCTCAACCGGGCCCAGTTCAGTAAATTGGCCATAACTTCCTCAATATTCATCGGAATTGGGCTTATAATATATCGTTGGAAAGCTCTTTTCAAGCCCCATCTAACTACACTATTTTTGGACCCATATCATGGACCAACCAAACTGGATTGACTGTTTTCTTAAAATAAGTTTTCAAAAACAGAGAGAAGAGAAAAGAAATTAAAACTATCCGCAACACTAGACTTTCCACACTTTCACTTCATTCGATTATGATTCGACGCGAAAGGTACTCATCACTGGATTTGGTTTTGGGGAGACACAAATGGGTGTCCACACCTTATTGCCATGAGTGTTTTTGGGTTGATAGAGCTTAATTCCCCGGGGCTAGCCACGTACGTAGAAAACGTACAATTGTGGAAAAACAAACAACCTAAAATGCATATGCATATGTGACAATGCCAATTAAATAACAGGAATACAATTCAAGAATCTTTCAAGTCTCATCCACTCAACTCAATTAAATATCAATCACTCAAATCGATAAATAACAAAGAATCCTCGCTCCCTAGTGGAGTCGCCAAATTGTAGGCGTCGTTTGAAGTGCGCCTACATAAGCATAGTGTGAATATACTTGGCACTCTTAGGAAGTGGGAATTGACATAATACAATTAGGGACGCGATTAGGGACAAAGTAAAGTAGGGAACCGCCAACAAGTTTTTAACGAACTTGTAAACCGTTCACGGATTATAAAAGGCAACCACGATTAAGGGACAACGAAAGGCAACAACAATTGACCCATGAAGGTTACATTCCATTCATAATCCATGAGATTACTAACTCCATATGGTTCGGAACCACGAAAGGAGGATCATGGATGATGGTACAAAGTGAGTCATGAAGTCACATTCGCCCGTATTGGCCTCTACTCGATTCTTATAGTGAACAACAATCCTGTAATCTCAAAGGCATACAAACAAAATATTCAATTCGCTCCAAACTATTATTATGCTAAATTGGTTGAATATTAATGCAACATATTATTATTCTAAAATATTTGTGACCACTTAAATTAACAACAAGATTAAAGGAACCTAAACCGGTTGTCCAAATTATCTTATTAGTCGTGATTTTCAATTACATGTTCCGTCCCTTTAAGATGCAATATGGTGATCATAATAAATAATAATAGAAACCAACATTAATATTGGAAGCAATTTAACAATAAATCCAACATATAAAATTGTTAGAAAAATAATAGAAATAAAAGGAACATGATTCCTTACTTTGATTTTGCTTGCTTGCAACTATAAAAACAATAAACGCGTTAATAACTTCAAGGAAAACTAATACAACGGTAATTAAAATGAAATTAAATAGAGTTGATTTGGGGCCAAACTCTCAAACAATTCTACCTTTCACGCCTTGGTTTAAGGACAGAACCTCGGGTAAAGTACGGACTCCTTGGAGTGCTTAAGGAAGGTAATTTGAGAGAATAGGGTAGGCTAGTGTTTAGGCTAGAGGGAACACACGGAACCCTAAAATGGATAAAAACCCTAAAAACACTGCCGTGACACGGAAGAAAAATGTCGCGTGACGGGAAATATTTGTGTGACGCGGGATATTCTAGAATGACACGGGACATATTTGACCTACGAGAAGTGAAAACGCATGAAGGGTTTATGCGGAAAAGACAAGGGACTGTCCCATGTCACGGTACTAGCACCGTGTCACGGGGAACTGTGCCGTGGCACAGCAGTGTGTCCGTGGCGTGGCACAGTTTGCCGTGACGCGGTAGGCCCTTTGTCTCTTTTTCCGTCTAAATACATTTTTGCCCTAATTATGCTCAGCCTTTTAAGCGTCGATTCAAATTTTCGGGCTATTTTTGATTTATTATTAATTTAATTGGGCTAAAATAATAATAATGAAAAAATAAATAAAAAGGTTTGGGCCAAACTAAAAAATTAAACTATGCTTTAAGTAAACATTAGGACTGATCCCTCGACTATTTTATGAACTGAATTCGACTAAACATGAACTTTAAGCATTCCCGGGATTAAATACTCAACCCGACCAATAACGGAGGTGAAAGGTTGTTCATCATCGGGTTTGGTTTCGGCGAGACATTTTTAAGTGTCTACACCCACATGGCTCTAGGCCCATTTCTCCTCATGTGCAAAGGTATAAAAGCCATCAATTGTACCATTTTACATTCATTCACATATAACCTCAAGCAATTAATTCTCTTGCATAGCTTTCTTTTCCTTACACACTGTACTGACTTCGGCATCGGAGAGACCTTCCTCGGCACAACTCCCGAGGCCAGTTTACATGTGTTTTATTGTGCAGGAAATCCTCGGTCCAGCATCACTTGGACCGAGTTTAGTATTTAGCGCACTTTTTAGGACCTTGCCGAAGGTCCCATTGTTTTACCCGAAACAATAGGGGTTAGATATAAACACTGTTTTTGCCCCCTTAGAGTAGATCCCACGCTAAAGAGTGACTAAAGATTGAAAGCTCTTATGTTATGGTAAGAGTAGTACGTACTCTTGCGTGTGGGCATTCATTGTCTTTATTGTACGTATTAACATGTAAATTTCCAAGTCGTAAACTCGTAATTCTACGAGTCAATGCATAGCTCGCATGTATGACTTGGCGCACCAAAAGGTCCAAAACAAGAATAAATATTAAATACAACTGAATATAATTGTAAACTGAGGTTGTCCATAAGTTAACCAAATAAAAATCCTAGGATTGAGTGGTGAACGAAGGTTCATAGTCAAGTCAATAGAAAAGTAGTGGCCTGGAGTCGACTCATACTAGTCCATGCTGAAAGAGATTAAATCACAGCATTATGCAAAGTATGTATTAAGAGTATGCAGCTGAATGCCTGAATGTACACATAACAAATTCATTAGTCCAAAAAAAACATATGTATTTTTTTAAGAAAAAGTCGTGGGTTTGGGTTATGTCATTCAACACCATCAACATGCTTATACCATACTTGTTGATTTATAATCATGGATTAATTTTCTCCTTGGCTGCTGATGATGCTGCAAATTTGACTTCGTTAGCCGATAAAAGAGTTGCTGCAGGTACATACAATTAAGCTCCTTAGTCCTAATAACTTGCTTATACATTCAAATATTATTATGATGCTTTAAATTAGTAATCTAGAGTACTACGTACCTACTAAATATTTACATGTATCAATCTTTTGATTTGTAAGCTTTCATATGTTCATTTTTCAACCTAGATAAAGTTTAGTAGGTCATCACATGACGTTTATTTAATAATAGATACTAATATTGTCTTTACTTTAATTTTGTTGAGCACATGAGAAAACCCACATGTAAGTGGTGTGTTGTCTCACATTAGTTGAGTGTGTAAGTGAGACTTTGTATTGGGATGTGATTGAAGAAACAAGAATGTTGTATCCACTTTATAAGGATAAGGGGCTACTCTCCTCATTGTCATATGATTTTGAGGTGGAACCTCATTGGTCGTATAAAGTGGATAAGTTGTTATGGGTTTGGCCCAAGTCCGTTTATCAAATTTAGAACCAATCATGCAAAATTTATTTTTAATTATTCCCTATTACACCCTTTTTTTTTTTTTTTTTTTGAAAGCTAGAGTCAGGATTGCACAAGAGGTTTAATAAAATAAGATTTTAACGGGGTAGATAAGGTAATATTATTTTATTATTATTATTTTTTTATGGAAAGTAAATTGGTGTGAGATGGACTAAGGACCATTGGAGGGAGTGAGAAATGATTAAGTAAATATGAGTGGGGACTATTAGTGGGTAAAGATATATACAAAGTATATTATTAAATTGCAAATGTTTCCAAAATAGGAGGTGTAGCTGTTACAAAAAAAAAATAGACGAAAATATATCGTGTAGCTTTTATAAAAAAAAAATATATATGAAGGTAGTATATTTCTTCTTTATAATTACTAGTTTTTAACTGAATTGATTTTTTTTTTTTTTTTTTTTTTTTTTTACAAAACTGATATTATATTTATTGAACTAATAAACTATAACTATTTTTTGTTGAACTAATCTAAAATTATTTTTATTGAATAATATTTTTTTAGGGAAAAAGAACAAGACCTTACTGTACTAATATTGAGACAAAAAACGATAACACATTCGAAATTAAAGGATAAAAGTATAGGAAAAATGGAAAAGTAAAATCCAACTTTTGCACTTTTTTCTTCTAAAAATTCAACCTTCATTTTATTCCTCAAAAATCTAACCTTTATACCCTATTTTCTCTAACACATCCATTAGACCTTTAACATGTTAAACATGTTTAAATTTTTATTATTTTTTTAATCCTTTCAATTTCTTTTCTCACTCCTCCTCTTTCTCTCTCCTCTCTCCTCAAAAATAGAAACAACCCACCTGTACATCACCAACACCACTGGTACGCCACCAACACCACCAGAACACTGTACCACGTACGGCGCTTGTACACCACCAACACCACTCAACCACTCTCACCCCCGCATCCAATCACGTCACTTCCCGCCATTTTCTCTTTCCTTAACCCACCTCCGTCGCACCACCAACCT
Organism: Chenopodium album; assembly: GCF_948465745.1. Taxonomy (NCBI): domain Eukaryota; kingdom Viridiplantae; phylum Streptophyta; class Magnoliopsida; order Caryophyllales; family Amaranthaceae; genus Chenopodium; species Chenopodium album. Next base: position 38,263,484 of record NC_137850.1, read on the forward strand.
TCGACTGTCAAACCCGAAACAGAAATGGGCACCAACAGCTTATGTACACGGACCCGCTTCAGACTATTCGGTAACTGACCCGGACCCGAAAGTTGAGGGGTTTAGGAGAGAGAAAGTTGAACCAAAGGTTGCGATTAGTTGGGGAACTTTATTTCTGGAGTTTGTTGGTGGACCAAAAATGGCAGCTTGCTCTTTGTGTTTCTGCTCTCGTTGGGGGTGGGTTCTGGTGGCGATTGTGTTGCGAGTGTTGCTGGTTTCTGGGAATGTGGTGGTCAGGGAAGGAGGGTGGGGTCGGAAAGGGAAGTGGTGAGGAATGGTGGCCGATTTATTGGAGGGTGGTGAGGAATGGTGGCCGGATTTAATGGAGGTGGTGAAAATAGTGGCCGGAAAATCTGATATTTTTTGTTTTTTTAATTATTTTTATTATTTTTGTTTTTAATAATTAAAAAAATAATTGACCTATTATTATCTGACACGTGGCATCTAACTTTAAAAAACCGGTTATCAACCGTTAATGGACCTTTAGATAAAAATGGGGCATAAAGGTTGAATTTTTGAGAAATAAAATAAAGGTTGGATTTTTGAGGAATAAAATAAAGGTTGGATTTTTAGGAGGAAAAAGTACAAAGCTTGGATTTTTCTTTTTCATTTTTCCAAAAGTATAATGTCAAGTTCAGATTATTCTACATTTTCTTGTTGTTATTTGAAAAAAAAAATAAAAACATAAATGTAGGCATATACAGTATATTTTTTTCAAGGAATGAAAAATAAATTGTGTCGTAGGAAATTTTTTCTTTAAGCTAAGGTGTAGTTCTCTTAACCTTATTTTTTTTAGCTTAAATTATTTTTAATAAGCTGAAATTATTTTTGTCAAACTTAAATTACTTATACTAAATTAAAATTATTTAACCAAACTAAAATAATTTCATTGATTCTCTATTATATTTCTTCTTTAAGTAAAGTTGTTGATTTTTACTAATTTAAACTGAAATTATTATTATTAAATTAAAAATTTTGTGATTGATCTGAACATATTTTTGTTGAACTTACATTGGTACTAGTTTTATTAGATATTATTTTTTGTAAGGTGAAGAGAAATGCCCTAAAGTAAGGGTAGTTTAGCAATATATATATATATATATATATATATATATATATATATATATATATATATATATATATATATATATATATATATATATATATATATATATATATATATATAATACTCCCTTTTTCCACAAAAATAATTGACACAATCAAAATTTACACATAATGAGATTCTAGTTGGATTTTATTTTTATATAATTAAATATTAATGAAAATTTATACAAAAAATATATTTTGAAACTTTGAAGTATTGCCTATCTAATAACATATTTTATAATAAAATATATACTTTTGTTATTTTAGTGACAAACTATAGTCACAGTTTATATATACATAGTGAAAAAATCCAACGTGTCAATTATTTTATGATGGAAGGAGTATAAGGAAAAATAATAAATCTGAAATTTTATTATGCTTTGACTGGCGTGATTATAGAAACATGTGTCAACTATATATAAAAGATACGTATGGACTTTTAACTAGAGCTGTCAATTCGGGTATTCAGGTCGGGTTTGGGTTGGGTTAATCAGGTCTCGGGTTAAACAAGGATCAGGTTATGTCGGGTTAATCTAGCTTCAGATCAGGTTCAGGTTCAGGTCGGGTCATTTTCAGTTCATGTTATAACGGGTCGTTCACCTTTTCAGATATAGGTCGGGTTCAATTTGAGTTAAAATCGGATCGGATTCAATTTCAGGTTTGGGTTGTTGAGACAAGTTTGGATGAGTTAATAAGATGGTACAGTTGGGTTCCGGTTAGTGTTGAGTCAGGTTTTGGTTCAAGTTAAATTCTAATAAATATCGATGTGGTTAAGTTGAATTATATAATTACGCCTTCCATAATTTGATCAAGAATTATCAAGATTTTTGTAATTAAACCTATATACGAGTAATATACTACCGCCGTTAACATTTACTTGCAACTTTGGGGTATTATTTGAGAGACATAAAATATTCCAAAGTTGCAAATAAATGTTAACGGAGGTAGTAGAACTAAATATAAGCTGAACAAAAGATTTTATTAAATCGGATTGAGGGTTTACAGAATTATACTAGTATATAAACTGAGTAAAAAGGTATATAAAATTTTATTAAACTTTCCATGACTCGGATACAAGTTTTAATTGGGTCGGGTACTAATTCGAGTTCGGATTATTTTCGGGTCGGATTAAATAGGTTAACGGTTACTTTCAGGTCAGATGCAGGTTCAGGTTCAAGTCATAAAGTATTGGATCAAATCAATTTTCGGTTAAGATCAGGTAAGGTTCAGGTCGAGTTACAGTTCACTAGTTTCACCCCATTGTTCGAGTACATGTTGGGTTCAGATCATTGTCGGTTCAGGTCGAGTTTTCAGGCCGGGTCAGTTTTTAATAGCTCTACTTTTAACCATTTCATGCATCATACACCCGATTGTACCTAGCAGGCTAGTAAGGCACAAACGATTGTAAAAGATCTTTTTTGATTCAAATTACTCCTCTGAACTTATATAAGAGTGTAGTTCGCCTTCATTGCTAATGTGTGGTTGTTTTATTTTGGTGGTTGACTTGCGAAAAAATTAAAAGGATTCATCAGCATTGACTGTGGAATGACTAGAGATTCACAATATAACAATGCGAGAGGGTTATATTACAAGTCGGATTCAGAATTCATAAACACCGGAAAAAACATGGAAGTAGAGAGCAACTACACAGTTGGTGGGTTATGGACAAGTTACAACACACTCAGAAGTTTCCCAAATGGAATTAGAAATTGTTACACTTTGAAACCTTTACAAGGCAAAAATAGAAACTACTTAATCAGAGCTTCTTTTTACTATGGAAATTATGATGGACTAAACACCATACCAACATTTGACCTTTATGTCGGAGTTCATTTTTGGGCAACAGTTAAGCCAGATTCCGTTGGAGAACAACTGTTTTTGGAACTTATTTACACTTCTGAAGATGACTTGATATATGTATGTTTGGTGAAAACCGGATCAACCACACCTTTTATTACTGCATTGGAGTTGAAGCCTTTGATCGACTCTACGGGTAATTACAATTCCAGTGATGGTGCACTATTGACTCGTGTGCGCATGGATGCTGGCTTCTACTCAAACCCCTATACAAGGTTGTTTCTTTATTTCTATCTTCATTGAATTTTAAATTGCAACACTTTTACAATGGACTTTTATTTTATTTATTTTTTATTGCAACACACACTTTCTTCAATGAAAATACCTCACACTATTTTACAGTATTATAATTTGTATGTCTCACCTCACATGGTCCCCACTTTTACCCTACTTAGGCCTTGTTTGGTTGACATTCTAAAATGGGGGAATTGAAAATTCATGGGAATTGAGAAAATGAAGAGTTGTTTGGTTGACATAAGAAAGCAAAAATGGGGGAAGTGGGAATTCATGGGAATTTCAACTTCCCACAAAACATGGGAAGTAAATTACCTAGCCCCCCCTAGGTAAACCAAAATTCATGGGAATTCTAATTTCCCTTATTGCCAACCAAACACATTTATGAAATTCCTAGGAATTTCATTAAGGAATTAACTTCCCATGAAGTATAAATTCCTATGGGAATTAAATTCCCACATCAACCAAACAACACCTTATATTATTTCTCTTCTCTTAAGGGTCTGTTCTAATACGTTGAAACAGCTCAGTTCAGTTCAGTTCAGCTCCTAATTTCCTTCTCTTAAAAAATATTCATTTCAGTTCAGGTCAGCTCAGTTCAGTTCAGTTCAGCTGAGTTCAGTCAATGAGAGCAGGCCCTACCCATTAATTTATTTAATACTTCAACCGTTCTAATATTGCAACAATGAGACTTTTACACTATTCATCACTCGTTTTTTACCACATAATATGATTTATAAGTTAAGCAAAATATAGCCATGTGAGATCTTGTTGGACTCTCAAATATTTTCACAATATCAACTTTTTAAAATGTTTTTTCTATATATTTATAAATATTTAACATATAAAATGTGCTTCAAGGTGCGTACTTTCATCCTTGTTGCAATGTTATTGGAACGGAGGAAGTATAAGTATGTATCCACTATTACCTTTTTTTTTTTTTTAATTTTATCATTTTTTAAATTTCCAAATAAACCTCACTTACACAATATTTTAACAAAATTAACTAAACTGCATAAAATCAAATTTAACTCAACTGCATAAAACTTTGTGTCTTTTAGGGGCGTTTGGTTCGCTAAATATAGGTATGAAGTATGAGTTAGAATGACTAAAATCCATACCATATGTTTGGTTGTCAAAAGTATGAATTTTAAACTCATACCTCATATCTCAAACCCATGAGGTATGACGTTTAGAAACCTTTGGAGGGAAGTGGGTTTGACTCATTCTATTCTTTTAGGTATCAAATAAAAAGAGAGAATAGTGAGATATTCCATTCCAATATTAAACCAAACACATAATATTATATATCAAGTTCCAACACGATACCACCTTAACTTCATCCCTTCCCAACCCCATATAACTCTGCGAACCAAACGCCCCCTAAAGTGCTGTAATTAAAATAAAAAGAGGGGACATACGGTAATGGGAAATTTTGGGAGATTCCTCCAAATTCTAAATCAAAACATAAAAATGAAACGAGATTATATTGGGAAATTCCATGTTTCTCATGGTGAGAAACGAAATTTGTTTCTCATGAGGACATTTTGTGAATAAATCAACAATTTTTTCATTATTGTGGGCTTCACAATTAAATAAAGTTGTTGGTTTATTTGTGAAAATGCCATGTGAGAAACAAAATTTATTTCTTACCATGAGAAATTGGGGCATCCTCGATCATATTACGATTTTAAGCAATACATACTTTTGCATTATTCTAGTTTCTATTATTGTCTCTATTATGATCATTAAGGCTAACACAATATTTAGAATCTTATTTCTTGTACACTTGTATGTTGTTTTTTTAGTGTAGCTGATGATCCATATGATCGACTATGGTGCGGAGTTCCAGCTAATAATATTCACACTTGGGGCTCTTTAAAAACTGATCAATCAATGAATTCTACGTTCATCGATCACTACGAGTTACCACCATCAGTTTTAAAGACAGTTGCCGTTCCTATGCCTAGCAATATCTCCTTAAATTACTACAGTCGGTGTATGGGATCCTTAAATACTGGATTAGTATGGGTTTTCTGGCACTTTGCAGAAATTCAGAAGTTGGGAAGTAATGAAACAAGAGAATTTACTATTTCAATACCTGGAAAATATCAGTCAGAAATAATTAGCCCCAGATATTTGCAACCGTTAACCATCGTTTCCGATGTAATAACACTGACTAATGGATCTTCCATCGAGTTTCTCATTACGAAGACAAATACGTCGAAACTCCCTCCTATTCTCAACGCTTTTGAGATATATGAAATAGTGGACCTCAAAGCATTAGCAACAGACCAGAATGATGGTAAGTTACAGCTTAGAGAGAGAGAAAAAAAAAAGTATACATTCTTGAATGAATTTTTTCAATAAATACAAGTATTAATTCTTTTGCTTTCATTATTATCCAGTTGATGCTGTTATGAACATCAAGATGAACTACACAGTGCCGGCGAGTTGGCAAGGGGATCCTTGTCTACCTATTGTTCCTTGGGATGGTTTAGAATGCAGCAGCAATGGTCATAAGTCCCCTCGAATAACTTCTTTGTGAGTCTAAATAATTAGATAGGAATGTATATATTGGGATATCATATTATTAGAATAATATGACATGAGATAATATACATTCCTATCTCAATACTAAACATATCCTTTTTGAAGTTACGCAATGATTTGATACAATAAATATATTAGTATCTATAATTGAAAATGAATTGAATGCCAGGAATTTGACTTTCAATGGATTGGCTGGAGATGTACCCCTTTCATTGTCTGCTCTTACAGCTTTAACCTACTTGTAAGTTGACATTATATACTCCGTACTTCGTATATAAATAAGTTTTAATTATAAAGTAGGTTATTCGATCAAAAGTTTGAGTAATTGTGTTTGTTAGATATGTAAAATCATCCACAAAAGTATATATACTATACATGTATGCACATAAATTAAACATATGTGTAGACTAAGCAAAATGATCGCGTTTACAATACACCCTCTCTATTCATTTTTGTTTATTATTTCACACTTTGATTTTTACTACACACATTCTTTCTATACAAAGGGATCAGCAAAAGTTGATCATGAAACTCAAATAGTAAATTAAAGAATAAGGACATAAAGTGTACCTATTTATTGTTATTCTATCAAGCTAAGATTCATTGTACAATATTGTGTAAAGACCAACTCATATATCCTTAAAACTATTGGCAACACAATATACATTTAACTTTTAACATTATTATTGCTATTAGACCATCTTTGATGGTCAGAAGACTTGAGTGAGTTTTTTTAGGAGAGAGAGAGAGTATTTTTTGCAAAGGATATTAATAAGATGGTATTTAAATTTAGCAACTCTGTAAGAAAGTTGCTAAATTTAGATACTCAACTTTGAGTCTCATTTGACGAAAAGTGTAGGCACTTTATTATAATATATTTTGTAATTAATTTAAGATTTTTTTTTTTTTTTTGAAAAACTTACAATATAGATTTTGTGGGTCATAAATTGAAGGTGACATTAGTATACTTTAGAGACTCACCATTGAGAAATTAAACTTCACATGAGTTGCCAAATTGAGAATTGGGTTGGGTATCACCATTGGCGAAAAAAAAAAAAAAAAAAAAAAAACTCATTTTGTATCTCAATATTCAAAGTTGAGTCTCAACATTGGAGATGGTGTTAGGAGTTTGATCTCAAGTGTCATGTCATAGAAAGATCATATCCCAATATGTATACACAAGGGCATTTAGGCTGATGATTGAATATCTTGTCACATACATAGAGTATCATCTGACGCTAATACAAGTGAAATGACGTGTTTTATGGTATGATAGGTGTTCTTGACCTTGTGAATTTTGTTGCTTCAGGGATCTTTCATATAATAATCTTATAGGGGTAATACCTGATTTTCTAGCTAAGATGCCATCTCTACATACTATGTAAGTTTTTTAGTTGCTTTAACCAACTTCTTAAGACTTGAGATGTGTATGAAGTTGACCTTGTCTAATCCTTCTATAATAGAGATTTAAGAAGTAATATGCTCACTGGTCCAGTTCCGATAGCACTCAGCAAAAAGGTGGAAGATGGCTCTATAATTTTGAGGTAGGTTAAGTTATATTCCATGCTATCACGTATAATTTTCATCATAAGAAAAAACCGAGCAATGAACTTTTTAATAATCATAATTGTTCTTGTAATTAAAGTTTTAACATTATTCCACCTCCCAACTTTATTTGTATCCTTTTCCCAGATTGGAGGGCAATCCAGATGTGTGTATGTCAAACCCATGTAAGAAAAAGAATTCAAAGAAGATGGTGGCTTTATTGTCTTCAATAACATCTATAATATTCATCATTATTTCGATAGCAATATTGATTTGTATACTTAAAAGGAAGAAAACAGGTATATTAAAGTTTTTTGTACTTATTCATTCTAAGGGTATATATTATTATAATTAAAGACATCATACCAATTTTTTGAATTATTAGAGATTCACCTTAAATAATGTGGCTTGAAATCATTCATAATTAAAGTCTTTAAATCAACAATAGCACTAGATCGAACAGTGATCCACCAGCTAATACTCCTTCCGTTTTTAAATACTTGCTCCAATTCTATTTTTTACACTATTCGTTCGTCCTACTTTGACTAATGTTTATGATTTATACATAAGAAAAAATATAGTCTTGTGGGTACTTGTTGAAATCGTCTCAGTGAATAGGTTATTAATTTTCAATTGTTAGAATTTATAGTTATTGATAATTAAAGATATTATTGATCAAATATTAGCATCATCATTCGTGCCCAAGAGAAATAGAGCAAGTATTTAAAAACGGAGGTAGTATATAACAACATTAATCAGGTCTAGTTTTAGAGCCTGTTCACATTTACTGGACTGAACAGAGCTGAAATGATGTTATGAACTATGATTTTTCTTTGGTTTGTGTATAGTTATAGCGGTAGATTATGCTATGTTTTTTCATTGTTTAGCAAGATACATTAAAAATGCATCATTGAAGCTGGAGAGTCGGAGTTTCACATACGTGGAAGTGATGAATATGACCAATAATTTCCAAACAATTATTGGAAGAGGAGGATCTGGAGCAGTTTATCAAGGCTCCTTACAAGATGGTACTCCTGTGGCTATTAAAATGATAAACCCATCCACTCTAAGCTTAAAGTTGTTTCGTACTGAGGTATAAAATTTTCATTCTAATATACACTATCTGAAGGTTGAGATCTATACAAAAGAAAGCATAATTTATGCATCCTATAAACTACCTTAACAAAATAAATAACAACTCTGTTTTCTAAATGACAGGCTGAACTGTTAACAAGAGTTCATCATAGAAGCCTTGTTTCTCTCATAGGTTATTGTGAGGAAGGCACAGCCATGGCACTCATCTATGAACATGTAACTAATGGTAACCTACAACAACATTTATCAGGTAAACAAACAATTAACAAGCAAAATTGTACAGTGACCATGACATTAAAGAAAATTTGTGTAGAACTACCCTAAAGATAGAATGTTTTGTGAATAACTACCCAGTTTTTAAAATATTATTTATAAAAGTTTGTCTAACACTATCCATAAACGATTTCCAACAATTAAACTGTAAGAGTGGGCCCTACAAACAGCTCAATTGGACGGAGACCGTTAATGGGTAGTGCTAGACAAACGTTTGTTTTCTTATGGGTAGTTCTAAACAATAATTTTAAAAACGGGTAGTTATTCACAATGGAACCCTTCTTTAGGATAGTTCTACACAAAATTTACTGACATTAAATTATTTTGTACGAAATATGTAGAATTGGTTTATATTCATTTGCACGGGAATGCATGAATAATGTAGTAACAAAATATGTTCATTTGCTTTTTGTAGATAAACATACTAGGGTTTTATGTTGGAAAGAGAGACTACAAATTGCCATAGACGCTGCACAAGGTCAGTTGATTGTGTTATATACTTACATGCAGCACTATAATTTCATATGAGAAAATGTTGCTTGACATTGTTTGATTATATGCTGTACAAGGTTAACTTGCATTAATGATAAAATATTGTAACTGTAGGTTTGGAGTATATGCATAGTGGGTGTGAACCTCCTATAGTACATAGAGACATGAAAACTTCCAATATTCTACTAGACGAGAACATGCACGCCAAGATTTCAGATTTCGGCATCTCCAAAACATTCTCTATTGAAGGTACTGAGAGTGGTTTGAGTACTAACGTGATGGGAACACGTGGCTATGTTGATCCAGAGTAAGTTTACAATTCTCATAGTTGACTTCAATTGTACAGGGAATCATTTGAACATTATTTTCTTTCTAACTAGAAGAATTATATAGGAAAAATTGATGGGAATAATCCCACCTTTTGAGCATCGGAGATTAATAATCCTACTTTTGGGATTCTTTTTAATAATCTCACCTTTGTTGTCAATTCATTTTAAATAGTCCCAACCGGTCAAATAACCTGTTATAACAAGTTACTTGACACGTGGCGGCTTATCATTGGTCGAAAAAATAAAAAAAAAAAATTAAAATTAAATATTTTATAAGAAAATTAATAAAATAAATAAAACCACCCACCCATCACCCACCAGCTGCCCAATCAGACACCACTATCCCGAGTCGCGCGACTCTGGCCACCCAGCCTCCAACGACAGCTTTGGCTTCGGCGCCGGTGTCGCGATTGACCCCCTACCCTCATAGACCCAACTCCGCAGCCCCCTCCCCTCGAAAACCCCTTTTGATCCCGTCGCGACCCCAACCCCTCAGCGTCCTCCATCCCTTTCTCGGTCGCGTTAGCCTTCCCTATCCCCAATTCCGACCTCTCTGTCCTCCCCTGATCTCAAATTGAATCACGTCGTTTCCTAGTCAATTTGGTGGGTTGCGATTTGTTTGAAGGGGTTAATTGGGTTGCGATTTGTTTGAAGGGGTTAATTGGTCTGGATGGTGGTGGTTTCACGTCTTGGTGGTGGTGGTGGTTTCGGGTCGCGGTGGTTTCGCGTCTGGTGGCGGTAGTTTCTGGTCTGGGTTTGGATGGTGGTGGGGATGGTGGTGGACTGGTGGGGATGGCATGGCTGTGTTGTTAATTTTCTTTTTTTCTTTTTACTTTTTGATTAATTTTAATTTTAATTTTGGACAAATCAAATTGTGACACGTGTAAAATAAACTTAATAAAAAAAATTACCTCTTCAACCGGTTACTGGTCACTCGAAACTATTTAAAGTGGATTGATATCAAAGGTGGGATATTAAAAAGAATCCCAAAGGTGGGATTATTAATCTCCGATGCTCAAAAGGTGAGATTATTCCCATCAATTTTTCCAATTATATATTATGCTTTCATTTTTTTTTTTACACCAATCAGAGCCTAGCTTTTTATTACGTCAACAAAGATTTAAAGTCATTACAAATCGCCCCATGAATTTCAGGGGGATACTCTTCTAACCAAACACGATAATCACTAAAAGTACTACTTAACTTAGCTAAGCTATGAGCAACACCATTACCCTTTCTTCTAACAAAGGAGAAAGAGCAAAAAAACATTGGCTAGCCAATCGAAGGATGTCACTAACCACATTCCCAAAAGCACTCGGCATAATGATGCCCTTCTTCATATGATGGAATAGCTTCAAGTTGTCAGTTTCAAGCACCATATTTCTAAAACCAGCTTCAAGGGCAGTCAAGAGACTTTGCCGCAACGCAATTGCTTCACCCACCTCTACCTCAAAATTGCCTTTCACCTTCAAGCAGAAAGCCAACAACACAACCCCCTTCGCATCCCTCAACACGCCTCCCACTCCTAGCTGCTGATTAACGCCCAGATTTGCAACCGAGTTCAGCTTATACATGTCCCTGGGGGAGCTTTCCACACATAGTTCAGCATTTGGCTCGGCTTACTCACAGAGGCCACTTTCATCGCTTCTTCATACTCTCCCACCAATCCCACTGCCTTATGTATTATATCGATCACATACTTCGATTTTTTCTCGAAAACCCAAGCATTTCGTTGCAGCCAAACTCCCCATGCCAAATACCAAAATAAATCCCACCAATGAGGATCCTTTATTTTTTCACTCATGCTAGCACACCAGCTTCGAAGGCAGCTTGCTACCACCTCATTCGGATCAAGTCTCAGCACTGAAAGGCTCCAAATCAAGGCAGCCTTAGGACAATGTAACAGCATATGCAATGTTGTCTCATCCGCTTCACCACACATCGGGCAAATTTGATCAATATCCATGCCCCTAGAAACTAGTCTCATTCTCACCGGAATAGCATCTTTAATGCAACGCCAAGCAAAAAAATTTATCTTCTGAGGGACCTTTGCCTGCCATATTATCTTCCAATTAAATATAGGAGGGACATTGGATGAAGAAGCTCTGCCATTCTCATCATTCTCAATTAAGAGGTGGTAAGCACTCTTCACACTATAATTGCCATCTTTAGAAAAATGCCAACACCAACCATCCGAGCTATCAAATAATGGTATTGGAGTACTACAAATATCTTCAACCTCCCTGTCAGAAAAAATACCATGAAGAATGCTCACATCCCAATTCCTACCCTCCCATAATTGATTCACATATATTGGCACATTTTCTCCATCACCCTTGGAAGAAATCACACGGAAATTTGGCAACCTTGAGACCCATGGGTCGTCCCAAATTTTAATACTACTTCCTCCTCCGATAATTTTTCTTGCCCCTTTTTCAATAACTCCCCTTACACTTAAAATAGATCTCCAAGTATAACTCATCCCCGACACATTTTTAGCATCAAAAAAAGAAGAGGAGGGAAAGTATTTACCTTTGAGAACCCGAGACATTAAAGATTTCTCGTTGGTGAACACTCTCCAAGCTTGCTTTGCCAACTTAGCTTTATTGAAAAATTGCATGTTCCGGAATCCCATACCCCTTTGATATTTTCCACGGTACATATTCTTCCAAGCCACCCAACACATTTTACGTTCTTCACTTTTTTGCCCATAAAAGAAATTTCTACACATTTTTTCCACCTCATTAAGGATGCTAATGGGGATGAAAAAACATTGCATAGCATAAATAGGAATAGCTTGGGCAACAGATTTGATGAGAATTTCCCTTCCGGCTTGTGATAAAAAAGTGTTCCTTCCAACCTTTGAGTTTCTTCCACACCCTATCTTGAATACTCTGAAAAACCTGTTTTTTGGAGCCCCCAATGTAAGTTCGAAGCCCAAGATACTTGTCATGTCCATCGACAGCCTTAAAGATAACTTCATCTGAAGCATATTTTTCTTCTCACGATCAATGTTTCGGCTAAATGACACTTTCGATTTTTCCATATTCAATTTTTGGCCCGACGCCAACTCATAAGTTGAAAGAATATCCAGAACACTATCAGTTTCTTCTTCATTTGCCCTTACAAAAATCAGACTATCATCCGCAAAAAATAGGTGAGAAATAGGCTCTACATGCCTTCCTATTTTCACCCCGTGAATGATTTTTTTCCTCTCTGCATCCCTTAGGAGGGCGGATAACCCTTCTGCACACATAATAAATAGGAAAGGAGATATAGGGTCTCCTTGCCGCAAGCCCCTGCTAGGCTTGAACACCCGAGAAGGTTGTCCATTCACAAGGACATCAAAAGAAGCCGATGAGACACACTTCATAATGTTCTTCACAAACACATCCGGGAAACCAAATTTCATCATCATTTTTTCCAGAAACAACCACTCCACCCTGTCATAGGCCTTACTCATATCAAGTTTCAGACCCAAGTAGCCTTTCTTCCCTGTTTTCTTCTTCCTCAGATAATGGAAACATTCATAAGCCACCAAAATATTGTCGGTGATTAACCTTCCAGGAAAAAACCCACTCTGCGACTCACTAATAATTGATGGCAAAAAATTTTTAAGTCTGTTTGCTAGAACCTTTGACACAATTTTATAAAGCACATTACACAGACTTATAGGTCTATAATCAACAGGAGACTCACATTCTTTCTTTTTCGGAATTAAAACAATATGAGTCTGATTAATAGAGCTAATATCACCACCATTATTCAAAATATTTAGTGACCTAGAGATCACATCCGCACCAACAGTATTCCAGAACTTTTGGAAAAAAATAGCAGACATACCATCAGGGCCGGGGGCCTTTGAGGGGTGCATTTGGAAAAGAGCTTCACGAACTTCTTCACCGGTAAAGGGAGCCGCAAGATCATCACATTGCTCGGTTGATATTGCCGAATCTACCACCTCAATTACACTATCTGCCTCGACAATACCACTCGACGCGAACAACTCATTAAAATGTTGAACCATCGCTTCCGAAATCTGGTCCTCATCATCATACACATTGCCCGCGGCGTCCTTTATCTCTCGAATGTGATTTCTGGATTTTTTTTGGTTGGCTTTCGTATGGAAAAAAGTTGTGTTCTTATCCCCAAACTTTAACCAATCTTTCCTACTCTGCTGTCTCCAATACAACTCCTCCCTCCTTTCTAACTCATCCATTCTATCATCCAAGGCCCTCAATTGTGCAATAACACTCTCCGTTTGACTCTCCTCCATAAGACTCTCCATACAAGCTCTACACTCCTGCAATTCCTTCACAAAATCACCAAATTTATTTCGACTCCAAGCACTCAAATTCAACGACGTGTGAGCAATTTTTGAGCAAATATCACCTTCACTACTCCACGTATTTGCAATAATATCACCACAAGTCTCATCTCTAAGCCACATTTCCTCAAATCTATATTGTCTACCCTTTTTTTTCTTCTTCTGCTTCCCTACACCTTCACTAATGCATAACAAGATAGGAAGATGATCAGATTTGCGTTTTGAGAGATGTGACACAAATTAGCCCGGGAAGAGCTCCCTCCATTCCTTGTTCGCCAGATACCTATCCAACCTTTCCTGCAAATTATCCTCACCTCCCTTATTATTTGTCCATGTAAAAGGATGACCAATAAAACCCATATCCTCCAAACAACATGTAGCCACGGCACTTCTTAGAATGTCAGCTTCACCCAAGTTGAAATCTCTACCCCCTTGTTTCTCGCTCGACAAAAGCATAAGGTTGAGATCCCCACCGCACACCCATGGAGTATTACCGCTGCCACGAAGTCTTTCCAGTAACATTCCCGTCTTGTGCTTATTTTCATCCTCAGGGTGACATAAATCCCAGTGAACCTCCACCCCTTCTTCTTCGGCATTTTGACCCAAGAGTCAATATGATTAAGGGAGTAAGATTTAATATCCACCACTATAGAATCCTTCCAAAGCAAGGCAATCCCACCACTCCTTTTTCTCCCATCACCAACACAACTCACGGCTAACAAGTTATTAAACTTGAGCTTTATTTTTATTTTTTCCATTTCATGACACTCCAATCTAGTCTCTGACAGAAAAATAATTTGGGGTTTTTTAAGAAAAATGATATTTTTTAACGCTGTTACAGCCGAGGTGTTCCCCAAACCTCTACAATTCCAAGAAATGATGTAATTCATTGTTCACCAAGAGTCCAAGGTGTGGGGCCCGAGTCAAGAGTTCCACCTTACGTCTTTTATTCATATCAACACCTTCCTCCCCATCCACGATCATATCACACTTAACTCCCTCGTCTTCCCTTTCCCCTATTTTACCCCCTGACAGCAACATTCCCACCCTCACCTCCCTCTTTTTCTCACCTTTTATTATTTTGACTTTTTTCAATTTTTTAATCTTGTTGTTATCACCTTCTCCCTCTTCACTCCCTTCCCCTTTAGTATCCCCTTCCCCCCTCACCTTTCCTTCTGTTCCCTTCCCCTCACGCAGCACCTAGTCAGAGAGCACAGCAAAGGGTTCGACACCCAGCACCTTATTTCGCCCATTACTCATGGCTTGCACATCAAGTTCCCCATCCTCTTTCTTTTCTTCGACATTCCCTAGCTTATCTTCCTCCCCTTTCTTCGAAACTTCCATTACTCTTAGGACCATGTTAGTCCCATATTTATCTTCAACAGCTACAAGAGAAGCCTGCTTACTTCTAGGACTTTTCACTTCTTGAACATAGTTCGAAGGTTTTGGGGATGTGAAAGCTAGTTTTCTTGCGACCCCAACGGGACCAAGCTTAATGACATCAGGGTCATTATAAGAAGGAATTCTTCTTGATTTTGGCGCTGCCTTCAGTTTATTCATACACTCCTTCTCCTTTTCTCGCTCAGCCATATCAACTCTCACCTTCTTTTTCGGGGTTGCTCTAAGCCATGGACCATATTGAAACACAAACTTTGAAGCTTCATCTTCATTAACTTCCTTGTACTGGCATTCCTTTTCTGTATGTTCCAACCGATCGCAAAAAAAACAAAAATCAGCTAACCTTTCATACTTTAAATCCACCCAGCAGGCGTGATTTTTACCCATCGCCAGAAACAAACCCCTTTTCAACGGCTTGTTTATGTCAAATTGTACTTTTATCCTCAAGCAATCACCCCATCCTAAAGGATCATCATCATCGGCTTCCAAAAATCCTCCAAGGAACTCTCCTACATCATACATCACCTCCATCGATCTTTTGTTCAAAGGGACATCTAACAAGCGCACCCACATAGGGGTGTACTTAAATTCAATTTCTGATGGCTGTTGTTCTCCAATAGCCTCCTGTAAAAGCAAGAGTTTTTCATCGAAAAACCACGGCATTCCTTCAAGTACACGCTCTTTGTCTTCCTCACAAAAGAATTGAAAGACAAATAAATTTGTCTCTACGACCCTGATTGCGAACTTCTCCTTCAATCTCCATACATTCGTTAAGGTTTTTTTCATAGCTTCAATATTATAGGGTTTAACAGTCCATAACTTCCCTACTAACGTAAGGTTCAGTTTAGTTTTCGTGTCTTCACTGACAATTTCGACATAGTCACCCCCTAAAACTTCCCCCTCCTCCTCTGTCAATCTGAGTTTTTCCCAATCTTTAATTAATTCCTCCCCCATACTACCCAAACAGGAATCAAAAGAAGAAAATTGGCAGAAAATCGAATGAAATCGTCAAGAAATTGAATAGAATTGGTCAAAAAAAATGTGGAAAACTTACTCGCAAACCATAGCGCGGAACTGACTCACCCTAGCAAGGGACCAGTGCTTTTTATTAAAAGTTTACTTCTAGTGTGTATATATTATGCTTCCATATATAATAGAAAATTTTGCAAAAAAAAAAACACCTTTTATAAGCAATTTTTTGCAATAAGCCACCATACAATTTTTTTTTGCAAAACCACACCTTAATCAATTTTTTTTTTTTTTTTGAAAAACCATACCTTTTTGCCAAAAAATGGGGTCAAACCCTATTTTCCGGCGTTGACTACCCAACCCCACCCACGAAACCTCCCCCTCCCCAACCCAATTCACAAAATAATCCCCTCCTTCCTTCCACCCACGAAACCGCCTCCCCTCCTAATCCCCACCAACGAAATGAAACTCCTTTGTTTCCATCACCTTGCGAAATCTGGATTTAGGGTAGTTCGAGTGTTAATTTAGGGATGGGGGAGTGCGGCTAGGGGTGTCGGCTCTGACAGTGGAGGGAAGAAGGGTGGCTAGGGCTATAGAGGAGGGTTTAGGGTGGTCAACTTCGTTAGAGGGGTGTGTTTAGGGTGGTCAACGCCGTTAAAGGGGTGTGTTTAGGGTGGTCAATGCTGTAAAATGGTGGTTTTGTGGGTGGAGTTGGGGAAGGAGGTGGTTTCTTGGGTAGGGCTGGCGAGAGAGGTGGTTTCGTGGGTGGATTGGGGTAGTCAATGCCGGAAAATGGGGGTCAAACCTCAATTTCCGGCATAAAAGTATTGATTTGCAAAAAAAAAAATAATTAAGGTGTGTCATTGCAAATAAAAAATTTATAAGGTGGTTTCTTGCAAAAAATTGTTATAAAATGTGGTTTTTTGCAAAATTTCCTTCATCATATGTGGTGTAATTTCTAAGCTTTTGAAAGAGATACTAGAATATTGAATGAATTCCTTATTCTGACGAGTGACTATCATAATGTCTTGTGTTACAGATACTATAACTATCAAAGACTTAATAAGAAGAGCGATGTGTTTAGTTTCGGGGTTGTTTTGTTGGAGCTCATCACAGGGCAATCACCAATTGTGAGAAGCAATAATGCTGAACCAATACACATAAGTGCATGGACTACTCCTAAGCTTGAGAGTGGGGATATAGAACTCATTGTCGATAAGAGATTGGAAGGACATTTCACCACCAACTCTGCATGGAAAGCCTTGGAGATTGCTATGATGTGTGTATCATCTACTTCAATCCAAAGGCCAAGCATGAACCAAGTGTTGAGTGATCTGAATGATTGTTTAGCCATCGAAATGTCCCGAGGAAATAGAGAGATGGACAACCATGGATATGGTTATCCTACTACTGACATTGTCATTGTCGATACATCTATTGAAATGGGTCCAACAGCAAGGTAGCCACCTGAAATGATGCTGGAAAATCACTTTGATATTTATAACAGAAGAACTCTTCTATTGTAACGTATTATCAGTATCCATGTACTACTGTATGTTTATGTAATTTGATTTGGGAAATTTTGCAAACAACTAATTTTAAGTATCAACTTTTATAAAAATTCTACCGTGGTCGTCGACTATGGACGACTACGGACGACTATGGTCGATTACAATAAGAGATTGAATCTCAACCGTTTATTTATTAATTGATTAATCCTAGGCGTTCAAGTCATCAAGTCTAGTCATTAAGTCATTACACAATCATCATGTCTAGTCATCAAATTATTACACAGTCATCATGTCTAGTGACCAAGTCATTACACAGTCATCATATCTAGTCATTATACAGTCATTAAGTCTAGTCATTACACAATCATCACGTCTAATAATTAGTCATTTGCCACGTGTTGCATTTTCATTTGTCCAGAATTTATTTTATTTTTTACTTTTTTAGAAAACTTTTTTTCCTTTTTTTTTTCCATTTCCTCTTCATCTTCTTCCTCCCCTTCAAAACTCCATGGCTCCATGAATGGAGCTCCATTTCCGGCCAGCCCTTTGCCCACCACACCTCCACCTCCACCTCCGGCCAAGGATGCACGGATTCGATTATCTCCCGTACCAGAAACGTATCTAGGCAATTTCTGACGTTTCCTATGAAGCCCAACCCTTTTTTTTTTACAAAAAAAGCCCCAAATCAGTAGAATACTTACCTAATTGTTGATTTCCCCCAATTTTCAAAAACCCTAAAATTTTCGAACTCTGATTTTGTTCCTCCAACCGTCCAACCGGATTCAAGGCGGCGACCGGAGACCACCTGCGACTCCCGATCTGTTTGATACTTTTGAGAGTTTGAGTGTTTTCTTGGATCTGTTTGAGAGTTTTCCTTTTTTTTTATAATTTTTTTTTATATGTGAGTCAATGCTACGGAGTACTGGAGTAGCATGTGTTGATATATTTTTCTAGTAAAAAATTAAAAGTTACTGTAGATTGCAGTAGCCTAGGTGTTAGTTTAACTTTTTTTTTTTTCTTTTTTTTTCAATGAGAACTTTATGCTTTGTGTTATTTACCTCTTATATTCATGTTTTTAAGACACTAAATACCATAGTATTTCTTTTAAGTTGTGTTACATGGATTAATTTTTTTTTCTTTTTCAAAAACTTTTTAATGAATTTTATATTTTGTTGATTTTTTTTGCCGTATCCGAACTGTACCTATTTTTAAATTTTTTTTATTTTGCCGTATTCCGTACCCATATTCGTACCCATTCCATACTCGTATCCGTATCAGTATCAATTTTCGGGTCTGGTCAATTTGGATAGAGTCAATTCGAGTCGGGTCAAGTTTGTGTCGGGTCGCCAAAATAAATTCACTTAAAAAAATAGTTGGAAAAATAAAGTAAAATCGTTAAAAAAAAATTAAAAAAAAAATCATGAGTACCTATTACGTAGGAAATAAAGAATCCCTAAACTAAGTAATTCACTATTTCAACCTATTCACTTAGGATTCGGGTCAATTCGGGTCGGGTCACTACGAGTCGGGTAGATCAATTTGGGTTAAAATCGGGTTGGGTCACTTCGGGTTTCGGGTCATTTCAGGTCAAGTCGGGTCACTTCGGGTTTCAAGTCATTTCGGGTCGGGTCGGGTCACTTCGAGTCATCGGATTGGGCCAAATTAATCGCTCCGGTCTTCAGGTCTTGAAATTCATTTTTCCTGTCTTCAGTTCGGTCCGGTCCGGTCCAAAATCCTATAAAAATCGATTTTGGACTAAACCGATTTTTTATTAAAAATACACGTGAAACATTAAATAATGGTGAAAATTATTTTTAATAAGGTTAGAAAACTTTAATTTTAAAAGTTTTTTGTACTAAACATACAAAAAAAGACATAAAATGACGTCAAAATAAAGTTTTTCCTTTACTTTTTTCGTGTTTTCCATAACTTTATTAAAAATTTAGTATTCTTTTAAAAAAAATTCTTAGATCGGTCCAAAGCGCTCTGGTCCAGATTTTGGACCGATTGTTTCGGTCCGGTCTTCGGTTCTTAAAATTCTAATTTTCGGTCCACTCCGAGTCGGTCCGGTCTTGGACCAATGAACAGCCCTAGTACGGTGTGTGCATATATAATCTCATTAAGACAAGGGATAAATACATTTATTTGTGTCATTATGTCACGGTCAAAGCACCGTCCCAATGGTCCACATACTACCATCATTTTTCTGGTTTTTTTTTTATTCGTATCAAAAATAACTACCAACTTCCATTATATAACAAGAATTATGGAGTTGTGTAATCAATGTATGGTCGGTCTACAACATTGGTTATAATACTATGTATCATAACCAGTGGAGATCATTTAGAAAATGGAAATTATATATCATAACCAATTCTTTACAGTAAAAGTAGGTAACTAAGAATACTATACTATGTATGTTAGTTATGTTGGATAAGAGGTTAATAAAAATCACATCAAAAAACAGATATCCCTAGCTAGTTAATATTTAGGCGTACCCAAGCATCAAACTTCATTATTTTATTAGGACAATTGAGAAAGACAATACTTGACTAGAATATAGATCACGGTGTATAAAATGTTTTCCATTAAAGGTATATAAAAAAAAATATGGAAGCTAAAGGAAGTTGTGCATTGCCTTCGTACTAGAAGGTTAGAGAGTATGGAACACAAACCCATATAAAGTGTAAATAAATTAACATTTCTTTTAAATATCCCTAATTTAAATTTAGGCGTGCCCAATATTTGAAAATTATTATGTAGATAATAGAATTATGTGCCAAATCTATAGGCGTATAGAATATGCCAATTATAGAATTAAATATTAACACATAATCATATTTTTTGTACACGAGATTATATTTTGTATTTTTAACAAGGTTATTGACGATTCTTCTAAGTAAAGAGTTTGAAGAGAGATAGTTGACATATTCTAAATTAATATTTGATTTGATCCTTTTGGAAACAAAATAAATATGAATGCCGGATCATTGATCAAATTGGAAAAAATAAAAGAGATGTTGTTCGAAGTAAAAGAAGGAAATTGGAGCTGATGGGTCTGGAAGTAAGGACTTTCAGAAAAATGAGAACAACAGATAATGTGAATTGTGACACTCTACATAAGATTTATACAAGGTCAAATGTGATTATCCGAAATAATCTTATACTTTAAAATTTTTGTTATAAACCAAGAATTGAAGCACTTTGTCTATGTTTGCCAAAATAAACATCATGATCTATATTGTAGCTAAGTCTTGTCTTTGTCAATTGTCCTGATCAATCAATGAAATTCGATGTTTGGGTACGCCCAAATATTATTTAGGGATATCTAAATTGGAAATTTAAACTATGTATGCTAGCTCTACATAATAAATTCAAATATTGGGTACGCCTGAAGTTGAATTGGGGATATTTAAAAGAAATGTTAATGTATTTATGCTTTATATGGGTTTGTTTTCTACAGAAGAGTAATCATCGAAACTTTCACCAATCGGTGGATTGTTTTCCTAATAAAAACGATAAAAAATACCCTGTAATCATGTTGGAGTTTTGAGTCCATACTTTCTAATTTCGATTCCTAGTTCGAAGGCAATACATAACTTCCATTAGCTACCATATTAATTTTTTTTTTATACCCTTAACGGCAAACATTTTATACACGTGATTGATATTATAGTTAAGTCTTGTCTTTGTCAATTGTCCTGATCAACTAATGAAATTCGATGTTTGGGTACGCCCAAATATTATTTAGGGATATCTAAATTAGAAACTTAAATTATGTATGCTAGCTCTACATAATAAAATTCAAATATTGGGCACCCCTGAAGTTAAATTGGAGATATTTAAAAGAAATGTTAATGTATTTATGCTTTATATGAGTTTGTTTTCTACAGAAGAGTAATAATCGAAACTTTCACCATTCAATAGATTTTTTCCTAAAGAAAAGGATATAAATATATTTTAATCAGGTTCGAGTTTTGAGTCCATACTCTCTAACCCCTAGTACGAAGGCAATGCACAACTTCCTTTAGCTTCCATATTAATTTCTTTTTTATACCTTTAATGGAAAACATTTTATACGCTATGATCTATATTCTAATCAAGTATTGTCTTTCTCAATTGTCAAAATTAAATAATGAAGTTTGATGTTTGGGTACGCCTAAATATTAAGTAGGGATATCTAAATGCGAAATTTAAATTATGTATGCTAGCTCTAGATAATAAAATTCAAATAATGGACACGTCTGAAGTTAAATTGGGGTTATGTAAAAGAAATGTTAATATATATTGGGCACGCCTGAAGTTAAATTGGGGATATCTAAAAGAATGTTAATGTATTTACACTTTATATGGGTTTGTTTTCTACAGAAGAATAATCCATCGAAACTTTCACCAATCGGTGGATTGTTTTCCTAATAAAAAGGATATACCCTTTAATCATGTTGGAGTTTTGAGTCCATACTCTCTAATTTCAATTCCTAGTTCGAAGGCAATGCACAACTTCCATTAGCTTCCATATTAATTTTTTTTATACCCTTAACGGAAACTATTTTATACACGTGATCGATATTGTAGTCAAGTCTTGTTTTTGTCAATTGTCTTGATCAACCAATGAAATTCGATGTTTGGGTACGCCAAATATTATTTAGGGATATCTAAATTGGAAATTTAAATTATGTATGCTAGCTCTAGCTACATAATAATTTTCAAATATTGGGCACGCCTAAAGTTAAATTAGGGATATTTAAAAGAAATGTTAATTTATTTACACTTTATATGGGTTTGTTTTCCATACTCTCTAACCTCCTAGTACGAAGGCAATGCACAACTTCCTTTAGCTTTCATATTTTTTTTATATACCTGTAATGAAAAACATTTTATACACCGGGATCTATATTCTAGTCAAGTATTATCTTTCTCAATTGTCCTAATAAAATAATGAAGTTTGATGCTTGGGTACGCCTAAATATTAACTAGCTAGGGATATCTGTTTTTTGATGTGATTTTTATTAACCTCTTATCCAACATAACTAACATACATAGTATAGTATTCTTAGTTACCTACTTTTACTGTAAAGAATTGGTTATGATATATAATTTCCATTTTCTAAATGATCTCCCCTGGTTATGATACATAGTATTATAACTAATGTTGTAGACCGACCATACATTGATTACACAACTCCATAATTCTTGTTATATAATGGAAGTTGGTAGTTATTTTTGATACGAATAAAAAAAAAACCAGAAAAATGATGGTAGTATGTGGACCATTGGGACGGTGCTTTGACCGTGACGTAATGGCACAAATAAATGTATTTATCCCTTGTCTTAATGAGATTATATATGCACACACCGTACTAGGGTTGTTCATTGATCCAAGACCGGACCGACTCGGAGTGGACCGAAAATTAGAATTTTAAGAACCGAAGAACGGACCGAAACAATCGGTCCAAAATCTGGACCGGAGCGCTTTGGACCGATCTAAGAATTTTTTAAAAAGAATACTAAATTTTTAATAAAGTTATGGAAAACACGAAAAAAGTGAAGGAAAAACTTTATTTTGACGTCATTTTATGTCTTTTTTTGTATGTTTAGTACAAAAAACTTATAATATTAAAGTTTTCTAACCTTATTAAAAATAATTTTCACCATTATTTAATGTTTCACGCGTATTTTTAATAAAAAATTGGTCTGGTTTAAGATTGATTTTATAGGGTTTTGGACCGGACCGAAAAAATGAATTTCAAGACCTGAAGACCGGACCGATTAATTTGGCCCAATCCGATGACTCGAAGTGACCCGACCCGACCCAAAATTGACCCGAAACCCGCACTTCACCCGACCCGAAATGACTCGAAACGCGAAGTGACCCGACCCGATTTTAACCCAAATTGATTTACCCGACTCGTAGTGACCCGACCCGAATTGACCCGAATCCTAAGTGAATAGGGTGAAATAGTGAATTACTTAGTTTAGGGATTATTATTTCCTACGTAATAGGTACTCATGATTTTTTTTTTTAATTTTTTTTAACGATTTTACTTTATTTTTCCAATTATTTTTTTAAGTGAATTTATTTTGGTGACCCGACACAAACTTGACCCAAATAGACCCGACTCGAATTGACTCTATCCGAATTGATCAGACCCGAAAATTGATACTGATACGGATACGAGTATGGAATGGGTACAGGATACGGCAAAATAAAAAAAAATTAAAAATAGGTACAGTTCGGATAGGGCAAAAAAAATCAACAAAATATAAAATTCATTAAAAAGTTTTTGAAAAAGAAAAAAAAATTAATCCATGTAACACAACTTAAAAGAAATACTATGGTATTTAGTGTCTTAAAAACATGAATATAAGAGGTAAATAACACAAAGCATAAAGTTCTCATTGAAAAAAAAAGAAAAAAAAAGTTAAACTAACACCTAGGCTACTGCAATCTACAGTAACTTTTAATTTTTTACTAGAAAAATATATCAACACATGCTACTCCAGTACTCCGTAGCATTGACTCACATATAAAAAAAAATTATAAAAAAAAAGGAAAACTCTCAAACAGATCCAAGAAAACACTCAAACTCTCAAAAGTATCAAACAGATCGGGAGTCGCAGGTGGTCTCCGGTCGCCGCCTTGAATCCGGTTGGACGGTTGGAGGAACAAAATCAGAGTTCGAAAATTTTAGGGTTTTTGAAAATTGGGGGAAATCAACAATTAGGTAAGTATTCTACTGATTTGGGGCTTTTTTTGTAAAAAAAAAAGGGTTGGGCTTCATAGGAAACGTCAGAAATTGCCTAGATACGTTTCTGGTACGGGAGATAATCGAATCCGTGCATCCTTGGCCGGAGGTGGAGGTGGAGGTGTGGTGGGCAAAGGGCTGGCCGGAAATGGAGCTCCATTCATGGAGCCATGGAGTTTTGAAGGGGAGGAAGAAGATGAAGAGGAAATGGAAAAAAAAAAGGAAAAAAAGTTTTCTAAAAAAGTAAAAAATAAAATAAATTCTGGACAAATGAAAATGCAACACGTGGCAAATGACTAATTATTAGACGTGATGATTGTGTAATGACTAGACTTAATGACTGTATAATGACTAGATATGATGACTGTGTAATGACTTGGTCACTAGACATGATGACTGTGTAATAATTTGATGACTAGACATGATGATTGTGTAATGACTTAATGACTAGACTTGATGACTTGAACGCCTAGGATTAATCAATTAATAAATAAACGGTTGAGATTCAATCTCTTATTGTAGGACCATAGTCGTCCGTAGTCACCACTATTGTAAAAGCTTCGCAACTTTTATGAATAACTACTTTTATTTTAAAGTTTGCAAATAACTACCATAAACTTTGTTTTGATATGTTACCGGTTTACCACTACCACTTGACAGAATATTTTAGATTTATCATTTGAGGGACCCACTTTCCCAACTTAATCCAACTATATCTTTTTTTTTTTTTGATGCGATAATCCAACTATATCTTCACTATATAAAGACCTTTTCCCCATTAAAAACTCTGCTTCTTTTGAATGTCAAAATAACCAAATTAATCAGACACATTCAATCTAATTCACTAAAAAAAGTAAACCCCATTTTTAGATTAATAAACTACATACAGTACCCAATTAATCAATTAGTGTACATAAAATTGGTTTATTAAGCTCCAATACGCACCTTATTAAAGTTAGGGTTTTGAAATGTCTTTTGAATTAACTTTAATTAAATTAAAGATTATCTAATTATGGTTTATGATTTTCATTTTTGCTGTAAATTTAGTAATAGAGGTTAGTTATAAGTAATACTTCGTACCTTTCACGACCCTTGCCTTCTTGAACATTTATTGAAATCGCCTTCCCCTTTTTCACTGTCATAATGTCTTTTTTCATACTCATAATTTTGCTAGAAACGCTTATGGTGTGCGTGACATAGTATGGGTGAGACTGAGAGGGAGATGAATGAAGAAAGATGGTGTGGTTGACAGCAACAGAGAGATGATGTGTGAGATTGAGACTTGAGTGGGAAATGAATGAAGAAAGAGCTGAGAGTAGCGGAGTAGCGGAGGGAATACTTGATTGAGTGGGAAATGAATGAAGGGAAAAATTTGTAGTACTCCCTCAGTGTTTTTTTTAAGTCTTACACTTTGACTTTTTTTACTATTTATATAATGGTTTTGACTTTACTAATTTAAAGAGAACAAATGTTATTGTATAATACATTGTTAGATTCGTCATAGCGTACTCATAATGTATAATTTCATATTATCAAATTCCATATAATTTACTAATATATAATTAGATAAATTAGTGGGAAAAGTTGTGTCTCGACATGCTTGTTTGGTCAAAATGTAACACTTAAAAAATACAGAGGGAGTATTAGTTTTTTTTTTTTTTTGAAGTACGTATATTAGCTCGCTGCTCACATTGCCTTGCGGCAGGGCCAAGCAATAGCTTGCTCGCCCATTGGTGGGCTTTGCGTGGTCGGCTCTTAGCTTTGATTAGACCTAATCAAGTTGAGCCCGACCCGCTAGCCTAGCCGTTTCGGGCTTTTTTTTTCGGCCTAATTCCAATTTATGCAATTTTAGTTTTTTTTTTTTTTTTTTTTTTTTTTTTTTTTTTTGGCGCGGCTCGCTCGAAATTTGTCAAAAAGCCTACACGGCCTAGTTTTTGGACGGGTTTTATTTGACACATATATTTTGGCCCAAGCCTTTAACCGACCTGGCCCGAGGAATGAGCTAAATGACCTCGACCCGGCCCGCCCATTGATTACCGCTAGCTTTGTTATTTCTTAGATATTCTTTTTTCTCCTGTAAGTATACTTTTAAGCCTGAAAATTGATGATGATTTTTTATTAACATTGAAACCCTAAACACATAAACACAAACCTATTGAGATCTTAGCGGTTCTTGAGCAATTTCAACCTTTGAGTTTGGTTACATGAATTACGGAGGTTGTTGTGTAAATCTTGGGGATGCTTCTAGTATAGTCGTCGCTAGGATACTAGTACCGGTGGTGGCGTATTTCTCTTCTAATTAAGATAGTGGGTCCCAAACCACGGCATAATCGAAGTACATTAGATCTTTGATCAGGAATGTACTTTTGTTCTTTATTGTTCTTTTGATTTCAACAAGCTGTTTTCCAAAAAGAGGTGAATGCTAATTTAACAAGTTACTCCCTCTGTTTTTAAATACTTGCTCTATTTTTCTTTTTTCGGCCGTTTTTAAATACTTGCTTCATTTCTTTATTTGGAAAGTTTTTACAATATTTAACTAATTTATCTCACTTAGTGGACCCACCAAGCCACCAAATATTTTCTCTCCTCCAATTCTCTCCACTACTTTTGCTTTTTACAATTTTTTATTCTTCCACTTATCCCACTATCTCTATATATTATTATTTTTTCCAATTTCTCCTAAAACTCCGTGCATGAAGAAATGGAGCAAGTATTTAAAAACGGAGTATTGTTTACCAAAAAAAAGAAGGATGCTTTTGGGCATTTAATAAAGGTTTAGACGTTTAGTCATAAACACGATTTCTGGACCCATAGAGTAGAGCCCACGCTATAGAAAAGAATAAAGACTGAAAGCTCTTATGGACTTATGCTAAGAATACATACGTGTATTTGTTGTACAATTTCCAAGTCATAAAATTGTAGGCGTCAATGTATAGTTCTCATGACTTGACGCACCAAAACAAGAATAAATACAGCTATATTGTAAACTGAGGTCGTCCACAAGATAAATATCCTAGGATCGAGTGGTGATTAGTGAAAGAAGGTTCAACGTCAAGTCAATAGAAAAGAAGTGGCCTGGAAATTATACGCATATCAACGTAACACTCATCACATATTCACATACATCTTTATACAAAGTATATACCAATAGTATACTACGTATATATAAGTATACGAAATTCTTTAGTCTTAAAAAAATTATTGATTAAAAAAACAAATTATAATGTGGGTTTGGGTTATGGCGTTTAACACCATCAATATACTTATATCATACTTGTTGATTTGCAATCTTGGATTAATTTTCTCCTTGGCTGCCGATGATGCTGCAAATTTGACTTCGTTAGCCGATGAAAGAGTTGCTGCAGGTATAACTATTCTCCTGTTCACTTGCTTATACATTCAATTAGTTATTATGAAGCTTTAAATAAGTAATCTAGTACCTTACAACAACAAGAACAAAAAAAAAAAAAAAAAGTAATCTAGTAGTCTAGTACTACCTACTAAATATTTTAATTTGTAAGCTTTCACTTGTTCATTATTTTTCAACCTTAATTTGATAAAATTTCCTACTAGTAGAGCAGCTACACATGACGTTTATTTAATACTCAATTGTAAGATGTGGTCCAATTGCTGAAAGTTATGCTAATTTTTTAATTGATGGCTTGTATTGTCGGGTTGGTGGCTCTGTTTTTCTGCTGCCACGATGTGAGTTGAGGGTGTAGCAGTGCTTGGGGAAAGAGGTGATTGGCTGCGTGGGTTTAATTTATGAGGTGGTGCGTTGATCTGAATGGCAGCGAGTGAGTGGTCGAGGTTTGTGGTGGCAAAATGGTGGCAAAGTGAGGTTGGATTGTGTGGACTGGTGTATGAAAGTGGGGTCACCTGCTAATTTGCCAGCTGCTGGTGGTGGGAAGCGGCCAGGCAGGTCAGGGCTAGCTGGGTTCTTTGCCATTAAAGGGGTTGTGCTAGCTGGGAAGGAGGAGGGGAAAAGGTGGTTTCAATTTTTATGTTCAGGTCACCTGTCATTTGGACCTGGTAAAAGTCAATAACCCTAAAGTTCGAATCATTCAAAAATAATTTGTAGTTGAGATTAAATAAAGTAAATGGCTCAAAGTTGGATTAATTATATCAATTTTTTCCTTAGAAAATAAGAGAGGGATCATTTAAGACTCATTTAGTTAAAGAAAAGATTTGATTGTACTATACACTAAGGCCCCGTTTCGTTTAATGTAAAACATTTTCAATGGAAAACTAGTTTTCATAGAAAATATATTTTCAAGGAAAACATACAATTGCAAATTAGTTTTCCTTTGTTTGGTTGCATACAAGAAAAGTCCAAGAAAAATAAAAAAATAAGAGTGGAAATGTAAGGATGAATGAGAGGGAAGTAAAAAAAGAGGTAAGGAGGAGAGAGGAAAATGTGGCTTCCCTTGTTTTTGGAAGGAAAATGTTTTCCATCATTAAAGGATAGAATTTTCCACCCTTGAAAATTGTTTTCCACTCCTTAACAAACCAAACAAAGGAAAATGGGAAAAAATGGAAAATTTATTTTCCATGAAAACATTTTACATCAAACCAAACAGGGCCTAAGTAAAACCAGTTTCGTTTTGGATAAATGTTGAAAGAGTTCCATTTGATTAAATATTACTACTCCATATGAAGTTATATTAGAGTGTACTTGTTCATCATTATTGAATGTGTAGCTGTTTTATTTTTGCAATAAAATTTGAATTGAAGGATTCATCAGCATTGATTGTGGAATGACTAAAGATTCACGATACGACAATGAGAGAGGATTGTATTACAAGTCAGATTCCGAATTCATAAACACTGGAAGAAACGCGGAAGTAGCAGGAGGGTCATGGACAGTTTTCAACACACTTGGAAGTTTCCCAGATGGAAAAAGAAATTGTTACACCTTGAGACCTTTACAAGGCAAAAATCGATACTACTTAATCAGAGCTATGTTCTACTATGGAAATTATGATAACCTAAATACCATACCAACATTTGACATTTATATTGGAGTTAATTTATGGAAAACACTCTATTTAACAAGTGCAGATGACATGAGGATATTTGATGTTATTTACGCTCCCTCAGAAGATTTGATATATGTATGTTTGGTAAAAACTGGATCAACCATACCTTTTATTTCTACATTAGAGTTGAAGCCTTTGAACGACTCAATTTATAATTCCAGTGTTGGTAGTGCGCTATTAAAACGTCAGCGCAAGGATGTTGGCATCAATTCATCGACTAGCTATGTAAGTAGTGCTGTCAAATTTCAAACCGAAATCGTTTAACTGCCCGAAATCGATCGACCCAAATGAGAACCGAACCGATTAAAAACCGATTTTGTAAAACCGAAAACCGACCCGAACCGTATTTAAGTAAACCCGAAACCGAACCGATCCGAATAATGTCAAACCGTATAAGAACCGGACCCGTTAACAAACCGAACCAGTTCTAAACCGAATCGAAAGCAAACCGAACCGTTTCTAACCCGAAACCGTTTGAACCGAGGTAAAAACCGTTTACACCGAACCGTTAACAAACTGCAACCCGTTTGCACCGAACCGTTTATAAACCGAACCACTTACAAACCGAATCGTCTATAAATCAAACTGTAATTTCGACGTCACAATAACTCATCAAATCATGATTATGACACATCAATTAGTTGATTGAATAAGAAGCAGCTAATAATGTGATAGTAAAACAATAATAATTCATTAATACACTAAACTTTTATAATCTACGTTAATTCGTAATAAACTAGTAAGATCAATATGACTAAATTTGAAATAACATGATATGTATTTTTGAAATCGATGAGAATTTGTATATAATATAATGCCTAATGCCTAAATATGAAGTGATGAAGTTTCGGCTTGATATAAAACTTGTTAACCAGCAAAAGGTTAGCAAGTACTATGAAACTTCAAACCAAAATCGTTTAACTGCCCGAATCCAAACGATCCGATTAAAAACCGACTTTTTGAAATAAAAAACCGTTCCGAACCATAATTTAGTAAACGTGAAATGGAACTGATCCGAATAACGTTAAATCGTATAAAAGGCAAACCTGTTAACAAACCGAACCAAAATAAAACTGAACCGAAAAAGAACCGAACCGTTTCCAACCCAAAACTGTTTGAACCGGTATAAAAACCGTTTACACCGAACCGTTAACAAACTGCAACCCGGCTGTTCCGAACCGTTTACTTCCTGAATCGTTTACAACCCGAACCGAATTAATACCGCTCAAGAATAAACCGAAACCGAATCGAACCGATAACTATTTAAACCGAACTGAAACCGACCCGCGAGACACTTAAACCGATTTCAAACAGACCCGATTTAATACCGAACCGAACCCAAACTGTCAAACCGTTTTGACAGTGCTATATGTAAGGTATCTATGTTTTCTTCCTTCATTTCTAGTTATATTGAATTATACCACGTACAACTTGAACAAAAAATTAAAAATCTATCCCTTTAACATAAATTTACAACCTTTTTTTTTTTTAACCAAACAATATATATTATAAATTTATGTACACACCACATGTAATAAACTATGCATTATTTTTGTCAATTCACATGATTAATTATTAATATGTTTAGTTAATTGTTACTCCCTTCGTTTCTGAATAATATGCATAGTCAAACTTAGGACACTTGTCAATGCCACTAGCTGCGCTAGTTTGACCATAAATATATATATATATATATATATATGATTAAATATTATTAATATAAATAAAAAATTTAAAAAGTTAATACTACTGAGTAATATTTACAAGTATATAACAATATATATCATGATTAATTTTTTCAATGTTCCTAAACAACAATAGTCAAATTTAGGGCTTGTTCATATTTACTGAACTGAGCTGAACTGAACTGAACTGAACTGATTGGAGCTGAATTGAACTGAACTGAACTAAACTGAATTGAACTGAAATGATTGGAGCTGAACTAAACTGATCTAAGCTGAAATGAATATTTTATGAGAGAGGAAAATTAAGAGCTGAACTGAACTGAACTAATTGGAGCTGAACTGAACTGAACTGATTGGAGCTGAACTGAACTGAATTGAACTGAACTGAACTATTGGAGCTGAACTGAACTGAACTGAACTGAAAATAAGTAAATATGAACACGCCCTTAGTTTATGAATAACGAAAAAAAAGTTAAACATATCAATTATTTAGGAACAAATGGAGTAGTAAATTGTACTCCATCTGTGTTGCATCATTATTATTAATTTCACTTAATCACATTCACTACTATGTTTGCCTTTTTTTTTTATTGAATAAATGTTATGGAGTAATGGGATTGTTACAATGTCTTTTTTTCATGATTTATTTTATAGGAAAAATTGAAAAGAATAATCTCACCTTTCGCCCATCTGCTCAAAAAAACCCACCTTTTCGAATTCCAGAAATAATCCCACCTTGTAACTCCATCTTCCTAAAATGAACCTTTTACCGGTTTATGAAATTAGTAACCCGTTTTAGAAGGTGACTTGACACTTGTCACCTTCTAATTGGTCCTAATTTTAAATAAATAAAAAAAACAATTAAAAAAAACTCCCAGCCCCACGACCACCCCCTTCATCGCCACCATCACCACCATCACAACCCCCTGCCGCCACCTTCCCAGTTCCCACCATCACCACCAACCTGGACACCTAAGATGCAAGCCCAACCCATCCACCTGAGCCACGCCCACCTGAAATGCAGCCCCGCCCCACCCCGACAACTGAGCCAAGCCCACCTAACCCGAGATTTCAACCGCCATTGATTCCGTTTTGTCAAGCTCCGAGGTTTCGACCCAAAATCCCCACCCCAAATTGTCGGGGAAGACTTCGTTCAGGTGTGGTGTATGGGCCCAACGACGAATGGGTCCAGGCTTTTGTCCGGCCAAAACTCGATCGGAGATTCTGGGCATTTGTCCGACCGAAACTCAAATCGGAGTTTCTGGGATCGACGACGAATCACTTCACACACCAAGAGGGGGAATCGAGGGAGGGAATCAGAGAAGGGGAGGGAATCGGAGAAGGGGAAGTGGAAGGGGGAACGGAGAAGGGGAGGGAATCGGAGAAGGGGATGGAATCAAGGAGGGTGGCTGGTCCAGCCGTTTTACCGGCGGTTTGACTAGCTTTTTCGGCGTCAGGGGGTTGTGATGGTGGTGATGGTGGCGATGAAGGGGGTGGTCGTGGGGGCGGTGCCAATGGTGGGGTGGGCTGGGTTAGGGTGTTTGGGATTTTTTCTTTTTCCTTTTTTTTTTTTTAATAGTCTTTTTCCTTTTATTTATTTAAAAAAAAAAACAAAACAAAAAATTTACCTGTTTAAACGGTGGTAAGTAAAAAGGTTTATTTTAATCAGATAGGGTGTTAAGGTGGGATTAATTTTGGAATTCGAAAAGGTGGGATTATTTTGAGCAGATGAGCGAAAGGTGGGATTATTCTTTTCAATTTTTCCTATTTTTTATACAATTTTATTAATATATTTATAAAGATATTAATAGTAAAAAAAAAACCAAATATTAATAGTCAAAGTTATGTCTCGGCAAATATACATACCAGTCAAAGTGATACAAATATTAAGAAATAGAAAGAGTAATACGGAGTAGTACTAAAGTCTAATATTTAGAGCACCCATTATATATATATTTTGGGCGTTTAAAGAGCCACAAGCTAAGGGCAAAGGTGAAAATCGATCCCAGGATCTCCTGAAATCGAGAAGGAAGTTCTAACCACTTGAGCTATCCCTCACCCTCTACTTTATATTATACTAATGTGTTCTTGTATTTGTATTACTAGGTCTTACTATTGTTTCTCTGTTGTGATCATTAGCTAACACAACGTTACGTTATTAGGAATCTTATACATTTGAGTGTTGATGTCCAGCACTGAAGATGATCCATATGATAGATTATGGAAGGGGATTTCAGATAACATTCAAGCTTGGAGCTCTATAAAAAGTGACCAAACAATGGATTTTATGTCCACTGATCCCTATGAATTACCACCTTCAGTTTTAAAGACAGCTGCCATTCCTGTGCCAAATACTATCCCCTTGACTTACAATTGGATTGGGGAAACCGTCAATACTGGATTATTATATGTGTACTGGCACTTTGCTGAAATTCAGAAGCTAGGAAGCAATGAATCAAGAGAATTTACTATTTCGATACCCGGAAAATATCAGTCAGGAATAATTAGCCTCAAATATTTGCAACCGTTAACTATTGTTTCTCCTGTCAGGGTTAATGGAGCTCCTCTTGAATTTTCCATTGTGAAGACAAATACGTCGAAACTCCCTCCCATTCTCAATGCTTTTGAGATATATGAAGTATTGAACTTCTCAGCATCTGCAACGGACCAAAACGATGGTAAGCTGAGGTTTACAGAAAAATGACATACATTATGTTTATTTATTGAATGAGATTTTTTTAGAAAAAGAAAAAAAAAAAAAAAATTGTCTGAAAGGACATATATGATCACTATTTAATTTGGAAGGACCTTAAATGTTTAAAGTGGTCTAAAAAGAAGTTTATTTTGTTGTTTGGGAAAACCTTAAAGTCGGAATATGACAATAATTGACTTTATCTGATGTTGACCTCTCATATATAACCTTAAAAAATAACTCCGCTTTGTTGAAACTCATTGTAGCCCACTTGTGAGTATCCCATATTAGAGAAAGAGAAGAGGTGGTTCCACTTTATAAGGTAGAGGAGTTACTCCTACTATTGTCAATTGGTTTTAATATGAAAGCTCAATATTAAGCCTTGTTTGTGGACCAAACTCTCCTCCTCCTTGTTTGGATTGTCCGGGCCCATTTCATATTGTTTTGAAATTTAACACGCTTTTCTTTTTTTCCACAAATTCCCTTATTTTGATTTGTGTCATATGGGGATTAGAAGAGAGAGAAGGAGGAATTGGAGGGAAATCGTGGAAAAAAAAAGAGGTCTTTTTTTAAGTCACGTGAGTGGTCAACATCGGAGAAAAAAGTCAATTACTGTCGGATTCTGACCTCAAGGTCTCCTCAAACAGCAAAATAAACTTATAAGATCCTTTTAACCCTTTAAACATACAAGGTCCTTCCAGATAAAATAGTGAATATATATGTTCCTTCCAAACAAATTTTCCAAAAAAAAAAAAATACGCTCTTGTTATTATTGGTCGATGCCATAATGAATATCAAGACGAACTACACAGTACCGGCGAGTTGGCAAGGGGATCCTTGTTTACCTGAAGTTCCTTTGGATGGTTTAAAATGCAGCAGCAATGATCACAATTCACCCAGAATAACTTCTTTGTGAGTCTAAACATATACCTTTTCAAGTTTTTGCATTCTTTGACATAATTATGTTAGTATATACTTAATATTTAAAATGAATTGAATGCCAGGAATTTGTCTTCCAATGGATTGGTTGGGGATATACCCCGTTCATTGTCTGCTCTTACCGCTTTAATCTACTTGTAAGTTGAATTTGTATCTCTGAATATGTTTTAATTATTAGGAAATTTTTTAAATTACTACCCAATAATGTAACCATTTTTAAAATAACCACCCGTTTAATTTTTTATTTTTCTACTAACTTCAATTCATATTTTTCTCTTTGAAATTTGGTAGAATTTGGTGAAGGAAATGTGAATTAAAGTTTAGAGAGTGTTTTTAAAGAGAAAATTTGGAGAAAAAATCAGTCAAATGGGTCAAAATAAGTGTTAGGTGAGGCCTATAGATGAAAAATTCACCGAATTTTTTAAATGGGTGGTAATCTGAGCATTTATTTAATTTAAGGGGTGGTAATTTAAAATAAAAAATTAAACAGGTGGTTAGTTCAAAATTTGTTACATTTTTGAGTGGTAATTTAAAAGTTAACCTAATTATTATGTAGTTTACCCAACAAGCGAGTTGTGTTATAGATCTATGAAATTCCACCGTAATATATGATCCCTCCGTCCCATAATATATACTTGAGACATTAGACTTATTTTCCATTTTTATTCATGCATTAGATTTGACCATAATTTTTTACTAACATAATAAAAATATATTTTATTATAATATATGTTGTTATAGATTTCAATATAAAGTTTTATAATATAATTTTTATAATAATTTCATTAATATTTAATTATATAAAAATAAAATCAAACTAGCGCATTGACATGTGTAAGTGCACGTAATGTTTGACTGTGTCATATATTGTGAGACATAGGGAGTACTTCCTCTATTTTGTTTTACTAGCAACACAATCTTTAAGCATGCAGTTTTAGGAGGTGATTAGTGACAATAGATGAATGATTTTCTCAATAATTTTACCATGATTAGGAAAGGGTTACATATCATGTGTTAAAATTATTTTGATTAATTTATCCATCTAAAATTGCGTGCCACAAGGGTTTATTGCAAATTTTTAAGTAAATAAAAACAGAGGAAGTATATGGTATATATAAATCAAACATATATATATAACTATATAAGTCTAAGGTATGCAAAATAATATAATCACATTTATACTACAAATTGTTTTTTTCTTTTTTTTTTTCTCAATGTATAATATAGGTTTTTGTAACTTTACTGCTTGCTTTTTTCTTAGTATTATCAATGTACGAGATTGATATGTGTTCTTGACCTTATGCTTATTGTTGTTTAAGGGACCTTTCATATAATAACTTAATAGGAGTTATACCTGATTTTTTGGCTAAGTTACCGTCTCTACGTACCATGTAAGTTTTTTAATTTGCGGAACATTACATAGTTTCTTAAACCTGAGATATGCATGCATTTGACCATGTTAAATCCTCCTACAACAGAGATTTGCGATATAATATGCTCACTGGTTCAGTTCCGGTAGCATTAAGAAAGAAGGAAGAGGATGGCTCAATAAAATTGAGGTTAAGTTTATATCTTATGCACATCATTTATAGTTTATCTTATATAAGAAAAAATAATGTATTATAAAAATTCTACAATGTCATTTTTAAAAAAAGGCACCACAATATACTGATGTGGCGAAATCTAATTGGCCCATATTTAGTATATTGATTTTTATTTTGAATTATTTTTAATTTCTATAATGTATTAAAATTGTATTAATATTAGGTATTCTTTATAATACATGTATTTTGTTTAGAAATACTTAATCATAATTATGAAAATATCTTTGTCTTCCTGCCTCTTCATCGCACCTGCACCACCAACAACATTTCCCAAACCACTGCAACCCAACAACTCACCACTGCCGCACCACCTAGTAGAAAAACAACCACCTCCACCGTCGGACAGCAGATAAGCCACCAGCACCCCTCTTGCCGCTCCACCCACCGCACTGCTACAGCAGCGCGCCCTGCCCATCCTTCAGCCCCGCAATCAATCACCACCATCC
Organism: Chenopodium album; assembly: GCF_948465745.1. NCBI lineage: Eukaryota > Viridiplantae > Streptophyta > Magnoliopsida > Caryophyllales > Amaranthaceae > Chenopodium > Chenopodium album. The sequence continues at coordinate 38,300,364 of NC_137850.1, forward strand.
AACTGTTAAACGCACAGCAGCACCATACATTTTCAGTCACCAACACAACCACCACCTTCAATCCACGCTTCAATTCACCAAGACCACCAAAACGCAGCAGCAATTAGAACCTCCAATCCACCATCAATTACATCGATTCGCCATCCAATTACAACAATTCCGGCCTCCAATCGCAGCAACAACCACCACCTTCAATCCACGCTTCATCAACAACACCAAAACGCAGCAGCTATTGCGACTATTAAAACCTCCAATCCACCATCAATTACAGATTTTCGCCACCCAATTACAACAATTCCGACCTTCAATAGCAACGACGACTTCGAATTGTGCTCCAATTGAAGATCCAGAAATGATTCGAGAATAGTTTATAAAAATTAAAAAAAAATAAATACTACAACTATGTATTTTATACAGTAAAAAAAAAAAGTATTTATAAATAATACACATGTATAGTATAACTAGATGAAGCCCGTGCGATGCACGGGTCAATCAATTTTTTTTTTTATAAATATTTTCATATTTATGTGATTACATTTGTTATTTTATTAGTTGTACACTTGTACGTAATATATCATTTATTACAAATTTTTGTATGTGGCTGGCCACATGGTGCGGCAAGGGTTACTTGTAGGGTGTTACTGGTTTTGTCAGGGGTTACTTGTAGGTATTACTTGTATTCTGGGGTTACTTGTATGGGTGTTACCGGTTTTGGTCGGGGTTACTTATAGGGTGTTACTGGTTTTGTCAGGGGTTACTTGTATTCTGGGGTTACTTGTATGGGTGTTACTGGTTTTGGTCGGGGTTACTGGTTTTGTCAGGTGTTACTTGTATTCTAGGGTTACTTGTATGAGTGTTACTGGTTTTGGTCGGGGTTACTTGTAGGGTGTTACTGGTTTTGTCAGGTGTTACTTGTATTCTAGGGTTACTTGTATGGCTGTTATTGGTTTTGATCAGGGATTACTTGTAGGGTGTTATTGGTTTGGTATGAGATTTTGGTCTGGAGTTACTCAGAATACAAGTAACACATACAAGTAACCCCACGATACAAGTATCCAATACAAGTAACCTCATAATATAAGTAATACCATACAAGTAACCCATACAAGTAACCCCAGAATACAAGTAACCCTAAAATACAAGTAACCGTGCCGCACCATGTGGCTTGCCGCACTGAAAAACCTCTGATCATTTATTAGATAAACTTCATAATCTCAAAAGATAATATTTCGTATTTAATTAATGTAACCATTAAAATCTCATTGGTCAATTATGCTTATGTGACACTTGTATTATTTATTGGATATAACTATAATACATAATCTTACGTGGCACGTTAACTAAACTTAGGTGGCATATTCCTATTGTAGCGTTTTAAAAATATTAATCTTATGTGGCGCTCTAATAATTTTAGGTGGCATATTCCTATTGTAGCGTTTTAAAAATATTAATCTTATGTGGTGCTCTAATAATTTTTTAAAAATAAAAATCCTATGTGGCGCTCTAAAATCTCGGGAAAAAACTCCTCTGTATATATATATATATTAGATTTGGCTTTTAAAACTAAATAAAAAAATTAACCAACCATAACATGTCATGTCAGCATATTATGGTGTCATTTTTTTGAAAAATGACATAGTAAAATCATCCATTGATAGTAGTTTTATAATTGTTCCCACAATCATAGTTCATGTAGCATTCTATCTTACCCTAATCCTACATGCCCTCGTCTCATAGATTGGAAGGCAATCCAGATCTGTGTATGTCACACCACTGCAAGAAGAAGATTTCAAAGACGGCAATGGTGGCTTTAATAATATTATTTGTAACAATCATCTCTATTGCAGCAATAGTAGGAGTATTGATCTACATGTGTAAAAAATAACGGCTATTTCACGAAATGCCACTGAGCAATTTAAAAATTCACCAAACGCCATCAAACTTTTCAAAATTCACCAAATGCCATCGAGTTTTAAAAAAAACAATCACAAAGTGTCATTAATGACCTACGGTCGTTAACTCCGTTAGTCATTAGGGGTTAATCATGACACATGTCATGATATAATTGGTCCATTTATCTTAATTCATAAAAATTAAAAACAAAAAATAAAAAAAAAAACCCAAAAATTTCCTAGCCACCCCCACCCCCACCACCGCCAAACCCTAGCCCCTGCCCTTATCTCGCCGGAAAACGACCGTCCACCACATTAACCACCAAAAATCGGTCGGTCGTCCCTTTAACGACCCACCGCCGACCCCCAAAACCACCCACACAAACTGCCCCCGACCCCAAAAACCAACAACAAGCACAAGCTTTGGCAACAACATCACCACCGCGCAAAACCACTCATATCCTCCACCCTTGAAACGACGAAATCGGCCATAGAAATTGACCATTCTGGATTTTCATGGTCGATTTCGGCCATAGTCGGGTTTTATTTTTGGTTTCCATGGTTGATTTCGGTGGCTATGGTGATGCGTCGTGTTGGTGCGTGAGGTGGTGGCGGGGGCTGGGGTGGGGATCACGGCGGGGTGTCGGGTAGGCAAAGTTTTGTAGGTCGTCGTCAAGGTGCTTGAGTCGGGCAGGCGAAATTGTGGGCATTGTGTGAGACAGTTGCAGTGGCTGGGGTGATTTATCGCGAGATGGAAAGGGAGATTAACAAGGGTCAGTGGTTTTGGTGGGGTCAATGGGTTCAAGAGGGAGGTTAGGGGGTTCCGGCGGATTCCAACGGGAGGTTAGTAGATTCAGGCGGTTGGCTTTGGGCTGTCGGTAGGCTTTGGCTGGTGGTTATGGTAGTGGGGGCTGGTTTGGGTTAAGATTTAGAGATTTTTTTTTTTAAAAAAAAAATTAATTTTAATTTAATTTACGTTTTTTAAAACCAATAGCTGACTGACACGTGTCCACATGTGTCATGATTAAGCCCTAGTTATTAACGGAGTTAACTCCGTTAGACAATAATGGCACCTTGTGAATTTTTTTAAAACTCGGTGGCATTTGGTGAATTTTGAAAAGTCCGATGGCATTTGATGAATTTTTAAATTGTTCAGTGGCATTTAGTGAAATAGCCGAAAAAACAAAAACCAGGTATTAAGGGTTCGTTTGGTATTGTTGTGGTTTTCTGTTTTTTGGTTTTTTGTTGTATAAAAGTATATGATATATGTCACATAATGAATCAAAAATTATTTAAACTTATTAGAATCATAATAATTTTGAAAACTGACAACAAAAAAGTGGAAACACTTTTTTCTTGTTTCCTGTTTTTGGTTTTTAGTTTTTAAAAAAACAGGAAACTAAAAACCAAAAATGATGTCAAACAAGAGCTCAGGGCTTGTTTGACACTGTTTTTTGTTTTCAGTTTTTTTTTTTTTTTTTTTTTTTTTTTTTTCTTCTAAAAAACAAAAAACAAAAAACAGGAAACAAGGAAAAGGTATTTCCACTTTTCTGTTGTCAGTTTTCAAAATTATCATGAGTTTAATAAATTTGACTAATTTTTTTATTCATTGTATGACATTTTTCATATGATTAAAAAAAACAAAAACATGATGCCAAACGAACTCTTAATTGTTCTTTTAATTGTTTTTGTTATTTGTAACTATTTTTTTTAATTATTTTTTTATGTATATAAAGGGTAAGAAATTAATATACCAGTTTTAGAAATTGAATTTCCCAGATTATAAAAGATTCACCTAAAAGTGGCCTAGAATCAAAATCATACTTTATCTCGTCAATTGACTCCGTTACTTAATTTAGACATTCACCCAACATTTTGCTATCTCAATTATTATATCATATCACTAATATATACAGCTGGACTCGTAGCTAGGCCACAAGATAGCGACACTTGGCATTTCAGTTTTTCTCCAAGTGTTGTACGACATAAGCGACAAATAGGATGCAAAATAATCGAATTTTAGATAGTTTTTTGAAGATAAAAATGTTGGATAGAGTTTTATTATCAATACACTAATAATATTTCATATATACAAATTAATCATAACTTTTAATACAAATCTAATATCTCGGTTCTATTTCCATCATAAAATTCGTTTTAAAAGGTCCTATAATAATAAGATCTATTTATAATACATTTAAAATAAGGAAAAAGATATGTAGCAAGAAGCTAAAAGTGGAAAGAATTGACAATAAATAAACATTTATTACACCGATTTACTCGTGAATTGTTGATAAATTCACAACTTAAAATAATAGAGAATTAGTAAAAAAAAAAAAAAAAGTTTTTACCGGCAAAAATACTTTCAGTTTTGTAAAATTAATTTAAGTATGATATCGCATGTTAAATATTATGCATTATCAAAGCTAATTATATGACAGTATTTAACATTCAAACCAAAAGATTTATCATAATATTCAATAAACAACCGTCCAAGGCATAAAACTAATCACTAATATATAAAGCCGGTCTCGCAACCATGCCACGAGACAGCGACACATGACATTCCAGTTTTTCGTCAAGTATCGCACCACATAGGTGACAAATATGTATTATTGTGACACATAAGCTAAGTAAACAACTTTTTGAATAGATTTTTGAAAATAAAAATGTTGTATAGAGTTTTATTATCATTATACTTCTCATTTGACTTTAAATTGACACATTGGACTTTTTTTCACAATTCGTATACTTCCTCCATTCTTTTATTATTGCACCATAAGGGTTTGATACATATTTTTTGGTAGTGGAAAAAAGGATGAGAGAGAAAGGTAGAATTACAAAATTGTCCATATGTGATTGTTTATACAAATAAAAAAGTAGGGGTTAAATAGCAAGAGTATATTAGGTATTTGTAGTGTGAACACAAATATTTCTCTACTTAAAATGGATATGGTGCAATATTTGTGAAATTTCCTAAAAAGGAAAGTGGTGCAATATTAAAAATACGGAGGAAGTATTACGTTTTAGTACTATAATATTTTACAAACAAAATAAAAACATAGCTTATCATAAAATATGTTGTTAGATAGTGAAAAAAAAAATCTAAAATGTCAATTTGCCATAAAAATTGTGCCAATTTTTAACTAATTTAATGTTTTATGCTCTTGAATCTCTCAATTTCTCTTTCACATACACTTTAATTACTTTTTTAATTAGAAATGTCTATTTCCCTTGTATTTTTATTACTTTATTGGTTGAGAATTCTACTTTTCCATATACTTTCATTATTTCACATATTCTACCTTAATTTGATCCCGTGATTTTCCTTCAAAAGTGACAAACAAAAGGGGACAAAATGAGTACATAAAAGGTCCATCGTTAAAGCTAGAGAGTCAGGGCTTCACATATATCGAAGTGAGGAATATGACAAATAATTTCCAAACAATGATTGGTAAAGGAGGATCAGGAAAAGTTTTTGACGGCTCCTTACCAGATGGTACTCGTGTGGCTGTTAAAATGCTGAACCCATCTGATACTCATAGCTTACAGTTGTTTCGTACTGAGGTATGATCAATTAGTATACACTGCACGTCTGCATCATTACATTTTGCTATAACAAGCCAACACCTTTTTTCTCTGACTGACAGGCTGAATTGTTAGCAAGAGTTCATCACAAAAACCTTGTTTCTCTCATAGGTTACTGCATAGAAGGGGATAACATGGCACTTATATATGAACATATAGCTAATGGCGACTTGCAACAGCACATATCAGGTAAACATACACTATTAACAACCTACTATTGTTGTGATCATGACATTATTTTGTAGAAATTATTGGCATTATATCCTTTTAAATGATGTGTATGCATGAATCATGAATGGCCTGGAATCACTCAATAATCTGTTCATTTGGCTCGTTTCAGGAAAAAATGTTGAGGCTTTATTGTTGGTAAAATACCTGTCGATTCCAATAACAAAAAATAGAGAAGATGAAAAGGAAAATACTTGATTGAAGATCTCAAACTCACAGTCGCGCCGTGGGACAATAATCCACTTCCTTAGAAGCGAAATACACCACCACCGGTACAAGTTTCCTAGTGACGCACGCCCCCCAAGTTTAACGCAACTCTCCCCGTAATTCGTGCACCCGAACTCGAAGAGTGGAATTGCTCAAGAACTGTTCAGATCTCAAAGGGTAGGTTTTTTGTTTATGTGTTTAGGGTTCAATAATAATAAAATTATGAATACAGGAAAGGCAATGCTCATATTTATACGAGTCCCGAAATAAGGAAACAAATAAACAAACCGACCTAAGGAAAAAGGCAGGCCCGATCAGGCGCGAGATAAAGTTTTCCCAGACCTGGTGTCGCGCCCGGTCGGGCGAACACCGCCCGGTCGGGCGATCTAGAAAACCCACCTCGGGCGAGCCATTGGGCGAGAGCCGCCCGATCGAGCTCGTCAAAAACTCGAGTCCGTCGCCCGGTCGGGCGAGGGCTGCCCGATCAGGCGCGAGAGTTCTCCTATTTTCCTTAGCCACGTCCGCCCGGTCGGGCGAACCACCGCCCGATCGGGCGCGAGAATCCGTTTGCATTACCTATTTCCAACAATCCCCCACTAATGCGAGCGGATCTTCAACATGAAATCTGAACAGTAAATGAAAGTCTTAGTACTTAAATGCTAGTATCCTAAGGTTTGAACTAACACATTAGTGCACAAGGTTTTCAACACTTCCCTAGTGAGTATCCTATGATTTGAACTCCTAGGAGCGAGGAAGGGACCTTGAATACACATACCTTGACTTTAGAGCTTAAGCAACTCCGCCAATCTTGGCCTACACCTTGGGCTCTCATGAGTACTTCAGGAAAACTACACCACAATTTTCCCTTGAAGGAGGCCACCCCTCGTACTCACGTAGGTGTTCCGTCTGTGTATAAAATACATATTCCCAGCACATCTAGAGTCTTTCCTTGCAGGCTTAAAACACATTTAAGCACCTTGCAAACCCAAGATTTTTCTGTGCAATGGAATAAGAACATTAAGAACGAAAAGTTCAACCCTATCAACTCGACGGTGCATCTATCAATCCATTGCTCAATGAGCTCTTAGGCTAGATGCATTAAGGGATACTCCCAACCTCAGTCATTCGGTACCAATATCGTTCCCTACTCGAGCAGTAACCGGGCTAGTGATTCTAATTCATTTAAGGATCACTATCGTTCCCTACTCTCAAGCAACTGGGCTAGTAGTATTAAGAGCAAGCAATGCTCAACCTTCCACCTTCGGTGTCATTATCGATCCTACTCTAAGAGCCACTGGGCTAATGGTCTTAAATCCACTTAAGAACCATTATCAATCCCTGCTCAAAGAATAACTGGACAATGACATTAAGAGCCACGCTCAACCTTACTGAATCCACCTGATCAACAAACCAATGAAAAAAGTTATAGATTCAATAAACATAAATGGTGTAAATCCAACAATGAGTCAACCAAAACAAGGCTCTAGACCCATTTAGAACAAAAGTTCAACAAATTAAAACATTTCGGTGTGTCCATGTAAGCTGTCTTAATTGACCACCCAATCTAGGTTATGGACATATTAAGAGCACTTAAAGCTCAACCTGCAAACATCAAGCAACAAGTCTACCAAAGCATCTCATAACCATATAAATTAGAGGGTTATTAAGCCAGATCACTTCAGGACTTAGACTCAATTTTTAAAATTCGTCATTAGAATAATTTAAAATACCCCACAGGATCTTAAATATATATATTCTCTTAGACAATCAAGCACTTACCTGTGCTTCATCATAGTATAAGGACCTGCTTGATTCTTCTTTGCTTTCACGTACTCTAACATGAGTATCACCTCCACAAGATCTGTCTAACTTTGTCACTACATTTGTAGTTCCTGACAACATACATAGACACTTGTGAAAAATAATGTAGAGAACATGAGGATCAACTTACCCCCACAATGGACAAACTTCCAGAGATTAATTTTTGCAACAATCATCTTCTTGACACACGTCATCCAATCTAATGATGAACCTTGCTTCATAATGGATAGTATACAACAATTTGTTTTGCAGCTCACTCGAAACAGAGCACCACCCTTCATCATATAAAAATCATACACTGAAGAGGTTCAACTAATCATCGTTGTTCATTCAATCATTGTCTCTTATAATTTACTGGATAGGTACTTGAGAAACTTCCTTACTTTAACCTTCATCCCTGTACTAACTGAAACTCAAACAATAATTAAGTAATTCTCTCTTGACAAACAGAATGAACAATATAGTTCACTACAAAACCACTACACGTCAAGAATAGTTTGTTCATCATTTAGATTGCAAAACATTAGCACATTTGAATCAAACATCAAGGCCAAATCATGAAAATAACTCTAGCTTACACATGATAAATATAATTTACCAAACCACTTTCTCTACATCACAATAATGAGATTGATGCGTACCTTTATTAGTTCATTGGCATACTGCCTAGAACCATTCTGCTTATCACATTATCTTGTACTTGTTTCTTGGCTTAAAGACACATATACATCTTTATCTCAATTAACAACATGCATGTGAAGTTAACAACTTATGATCATTCTAGCAAATGAACTCTATCAATGCGAACCATAGTAACATCACACATGCATCAAGAAGTTCAACTCACATGCCAAGAAAAACTTAACATAACAAGTTAGAGTACTCAAATCTAACCCCCACTCACCATACATATCACAAAGGATATAACATCATGAGCAAAAAATTCCTCATCTTCTAAGTTGTCACCTCTGCATGCGTTTTAAAATACACACCCTTGATTTACAATCAATCATGCTAGGAAGCTTAAGCAACCTTACTGCAAACCAGACAAGCTTAGAACAAACCAGGTGAGTCATAAGAGTTAGTCAGCACCAAACTTACAGAATAAATCCTAACAACATAGTATCTTACCTTTAGCCCATTTCCAATCAACCACCTTTCAACTCACCTTGAAAGATACTTACAACTGATGGATTTAAAATAGCAAGGAAATATATACTATTCTCAAACATATCAGACTCAAAGAGAGTGCACAACTCGCTTTAACATGCTTCTTTCCACAACTAGTCAATCAGGTTTATCCATATGGTTCAGGATTTTTCCATTCACCGCTACATGAATATATACCACACAACAAACATCTATATACAACTTTCGAACAAGAAAGTAAAACCAAGATGATATAACACTAGTTTAAGCTTTAATCCAATACACCTTAGATGATGAACTCATCAACTTTACTGGCAGAATAAAGCTTAGGAAACAAAAACAAATCCTATGAACGAGCAAAAACTAACATGTCATGTCATAGGAAAACATATACTTGAGACATTTCAAGGATTTAACATATCAAGCTCGTACATAATAAACGTAGCAGATATTCAGCATACATATCACCCACAGACCCACAAGCCTTCATGCTTTACGTGAAACATATCTAGAAGTCAATTCTTTATTATTGGAAACCCCCACATCACAGATACCACATGAAAATAATCATGAATCAGGTAGCAAATAAGGGAGTATAAACCAAATTCTTGGGTGAAATACTTACTAAACAAATAAACAACTGATACATATCTGCAACCCCCACAATACTAACATTCACAGAAGATTAATAGTTTGTAAAGACATATAGAATGTTAATTCCCATCCTTATCTCATGTGGGGCACTTACACTTCAAACTTGCACGGCCATTCTAGCTTTACTTAGTCAAGCCTTTTTATTCTGCTAATAAGCACGGAAATCAACTTGGTCTCATCTAGACCATCAACATGAAAAATAATTGCTACACCTCTAGCAAATTAAATACATTTCAAGTTCGGGAAAAAAGCTAATTAAGATCACAAGAATTAAAAGAAACAATAATTCTAAATCCCTTTTTAATCTAAAAAAGGGACACTTACAAGCTTATCACATACTTTGTGCTCAGCAAAACATTGTCCATGATTGGGAATAAGGTCAACAAAACACTATCGTAAGATAGAACACATGTCATCCCTAATCTACTGGGACAAAACATACATTAGCAGAAATAAATTACTTGCAAACCAACAAACAAAAAGCTATAGATAAACGTCACTTTCAGAGACCTTCCTCCTCAATACCACTCATCAACAAGAGTACAAACTAACATACTAGTTAGTCACAAAAATCTAACTCAAAACACCCCCACATTGCTAAACAATAGCTCATAATAATTAAATTATGCATATATAATAGGGGCACATAATAATAGACACAAATATTATGTAGAGTTAGAAATTACTTAAATAAATTGAGAAGGATAACTTATCTGATTACGAGCAATGGTCTGACCAACGATTGTTGCATATCTCGGCTCACTCGCTAGACAGATTTTATTGAGTTATAACTCGACAGTCGACACCATTGCTTCCCATCGATCCTCGCACTCCATAACCGATTGCATTACTTGCATATCCTGTTGGAGTTTTCGCTAGAGAAGGAGCAACCTTTTGATAATCTACCACTTTAATTAATATTCTAAATTAAAGACTTCTGAATTGCACTGCTTCCACCGACATTCTTCAATGGAAATTTCAGGTTTTTCTTTTCTCTAAATTCTTTAAATAACATGGTTCAATATGAAACCATATTTGACAAACGAAAAAGTTAGGAATTAACTTTCCTTAACCTTGCTGACATGATGTCCACTAGGAGCCACAAAATAAAATCAAGTGGGCTGCTTTATCAAAGATTAAAAGACAAAGCTAAGGTTTAGCGGCGACACATATCATGAGTAGAAATATATGCAACCAATCATGAAGCAAATAGCTTCTGCCTGTACATGGTATCAAATTGATCGAAACTAGTTTCTGACTCCTTTGAAATCTTGATTTAATTACCCAAATTAAATCACCCGAAAACAATAATCGCCAAATAAAATCAACATCAATTTCCCTTGTCCTATGATCGAACGATTTATGATTGAATAATCTAGGAATCAACAGTATAATAAATTAATACTATTTTGCTTTTAAATTGTTGGTAAAATACCTGTCGATTCCAATAACAAAAAATAGAGAAGATGAAAGGGAAAATACTTGATTGAAGATCTCACACTCACAGTCGCGCCGTGGAACAATAATCCACTGCCTTATAAGCGAAATACGCCACCACCGGTACAAGTTTCCTAGTGACGCACGCCCCCAAGTTTAACGCAACTCTCCCCGTAATTCGTGCACCCGAACTCGAAGAGTGAAATTGCTCAAGAACTGTTCAGATCTCAAAGGGTAGGTTTTTTGTTTATGTGTTTAGGGTTCAATAATAATAAAATTATGAATACAGGAAAGGCAATGCTCATATTTATATGTGTCCCGAAATTAGGAAACAAATAAACAAACCGACCTAAGGAAAAAGGCGGGCCCGATCGGGCAAACATCCGCCCGATGGGGCGCGAGATAAAGTTTTCCCAGACCTGGTGTCGCGCCCGGTCGGGCGATCTAGAAAACCCACCTCGGGCGAGCCGTTGGGCGAGAGCCGCCTGATCGGGCTCGTCAAAAACTCGAACCACCGCCCGATCGGGCGCGAGAATTCGTTTGCATTACCTATTTCCAACATTTATGTTGGAAGAAGAGACTTCAAATTGCCAAAGATGCTGCTCAAGGTCAGTTTGCATATTGCATTATATGCATATTGCAATAATTTTGCAATAATTTCATATGAGAAAGCTTTGCTTGATATAAATATATATATTAAAAAGACTTCAGAGAAACTCAACATTACCTATGAATTGAAAGTCACCTCAAAATTTCTTTTGAAGTTGCAATTAGTTTTTTTTTTTCTTTCAAAAAGTAGATTTACTAGTTCGTTGTCCCTTTGAGTCTCTTAACAATTTACTTGGCAATCTTGGTGGTATAAGTGCATACAAAGATTGTATTAATTAAGATCATACCGAGAACTTCTTCATGACAACTTACCTCTTAAGAAACTTTGAGTCTTCGACTGTATATAAAACTATGTCGCCAAGCAAGGGGCATGCAGTGACTGATTGTTTTGACTAACAGTAATAAATGTTAGATTTTGTACTAGTACTAGTAAGATTAATTAAGATTGATGGATTCATGGATAACTATCTATCATGCATGCTAGTTACTTGTTTGCGTATTTTGAGTCATTCGTAGTGATGATTAACCATAAAATTTTGTACTGTAGGTTTGGACTATATGCATAATGGGTGTAAACCTCCTATAGTACACAGGGACATAAAGACCTCCAACATTCTATTAGACGAGAAATTGAATGCCAAGATTTCTGATTTCGGCATCTGCAAAACGTTCCCTACTGAAAGTAATGAGAGTGGTTTGAATACTAAGGTGATTGGAACACTTGGTTATGTTGATCCAGAGTAAGTTTACACTTGGTTTGAAGCATTTTAATTTCTTGCTATCCTGTTTCTATTTAGTAGAGTTGTGGAGCTTTCAAAATCATGTGGTGTAATCTCTAAGCCTTCTAAAGGATTACAAAACTTCAATTCCTTAGTCTGATGAGTGATATTATTATAACGCCTTGTGTTACAGATACTGTAGCACTCGTAGACTAAATAAGAAGAGCGATGTGTACAGTTTCGGGGTTGTTTTGTTGAAGCTCATTACAGGGTACTCACTAGAAGTAGTAGAAGGCAATTCTGAACCCACACCCATAATCTCATGGACTACTCAAAAACTTAAGAGTGGGGATATTGACAGCATTGTTGATAAGAGATTGGAAGGACAGTTCAGCACCAATTCTGCAAAGAAAGCCTTGGACATTGCTATGATGTGTGTGTCATCTACTGCGAAACAAAGGCCAACCATGGACCAAGTGTTGAGTGATCTGAATGTTTGTTTAGCTATCGAGCTATCATCTACTACTAACATTGCCATTCCCGATACATCAATTGAAATGGGTCCAGCAGCAAGGTAGTTACCTGAAATGATGCCGGAAATTCACTTTGATCTTTAAAATAGAAGAATTCTTCTATTGAAACATATTATCAGTATCCATGTACTACTGTATGTTTATGTATGTAATTTGAATTGTTGTGTATAGCTTGTAAATAAGTTGTATCCAAGTGTAGGTTGATTTGAATGAGTGTTTAGCCATTGAGATGTTCCAATGAAAACAAGAAGAGATGGTTAATCATGAATATACATAGCTACCCTACGATTGACAATTTGACATCAACCATGACACAGCCACTACTGCTGATACATCGACTCAAATGAGTCCTTTGGCAAGGTAGGTAGCTGAAATGATGCGGAAAATAAAGTCAAATTGATCTTTAGATGAAAGAATTCTTGTATGTGATAAAACACATATCCAGTAATTCTTCTTGTTGTGTAAGAGCTCTTAAATTAGTATAAGATTCATTCATTTATTCTGATTTATTTCACAAGTTCTAGTACTTCTGCTTGATGCTTCAATCAGTGTGTGCTACTTCTAATTACTTAAACTTTAGTACAATAACGTGATTGCAAATCTGTTAGACATTTTAATTTCCTTAGAAAAGAATATTATAAATGACTGAAGCATAAATTATAAAGCGAATAAAACCACCTTAAGCATATACAAAAACCGTGCTAGTGCTGGGCACAACACTACAAGGCATCTTTAAGTTATACGACGAGCATTTTCGTGCATCCTGTTTCATTTCTTAAAATTGCTCGCTGCCTAGTCTCATCTTATCAGTATACACTGAAACTCTTAGATAAAAATAGTGCTTGATTGTCAATGCTAGACTATACCAACTGTATATTTGTATGCAATCAATAATCCAAAAATATTAAAAAGTTCCGATGCCGGGAATCGAACCTGGGTCTCCTGGGTGAAAGCCAGATATCCTAACCGCTGGACGACATCGGAATTCATGTTATTATTATTCAACGTAACTTATTTCTTCTCTTATATTCTAGCCTCCATTTAAGGCTTTATTATTTGTTAGTGGAACTAGTGCCTCCTGAGAAGACAGTCTTATTATTCTTTAATCTTTTACTCGGTCGGGTATTTTTAGAAAGCTTTTAAAACATCAACATTATTATATCTTGTTGTACCATAGTCCATAGACATACATTAATAACTCGCAATATAGATAAATCAAAAAAAAAAAAATTAATACGAATAGAAAATAACATTAATTGTACCATTAATCCGATAGTACATACTACCTCTGTTACAGGTTATGTGCAACAATTTGACATAAAGCAGAGAGGAAAAATATCTAATCGTTGCATATAACCTCTAACAGAGTTAATACAAATACATGTCCAATAGTCAAAACGAATTGAAAAGGGCAAGCAATACAACATGAGCTGCATTGCCCTCATATAACGGTTAGTTGTTCCACTGTCCAGTATTTTCATTTAGTTATGAATGAAAGAAAGAAAGACTGACATAATAATTATTGACAAAATATAGAAGATATTTATAACTACTCTCATTAAATTTAGACCACATGCATGTAGCTGACTGCTGCTAGTATATTTATCTAGACCATCTTCCAACCTATCTAGCTTAACAATCAAATCTCAATCACAACTACCTAATTTTGCTATATTCCCAACTTCCCCTCTATATAAAGGACACTAAAATGTGTTTGTATTAAATCTAGTCACCTCAATTATTGCTAGTATTATTGCACATACACTTGTTTATACGGCATTCTCCCTCCAATTTTTGCCATTTCTAGAGTTGTTACCTTGAGTGTTATTACCATTTTCAAGTGTAACATATTATGTTTGAAATAGTTGGGATGTCTTTATCTCAAGAAAAAGGTTATAAAAAAACAATGTATTAGTTAGTTGTATGTGCACGTTTCTACATTTATTAGGGTTTGCTATTAAAAAAAAACGATTAATAATGGTAGCGTTATTTACTCAATGGTTATAACATCTTAACGTTGGTAGCTATTGTGACAAAAAAGAAGATTTCCATAAATTCAACAATAAAGCCTTAATTAGTAAAAACAAACTATTTTATGGATATCTAGAATATGATTAATGTATGATATACAAGTATTATTTTGATTTATTTCTAATCTTAATGTTCATGACCTACACTCCCAAGTAATTTTTTGTGTAAACTTCAATTCTTCTTGACCGTACCCCTAATTCCTTCACTAAATACAAATTAAAGTATTAATTCCTAGTACAATGAATACTCCATTATTTAGTTGATATATCAACTTCAATTCAATAGTCATATGTTTGGCTAATAAGAACAATTTTTCTTGTTCTTTTAGTTTTTAAGTTTGGCTAATCTAGAAAGAACATTGCATAACACAATTTTCTCCGTTGTAACTATTGTTTAAGGTTATGCACTCAATTCTATGAAATATGAGTAAATGCATCAATTTTTTGAAATTGATGAGTATTGAGTAATAACCGGTAGTTGTGCATTGATGTATGTTTTTATTGAAAGATAATGTTTACGGAGTATTATGTAATACTTTTCTCTGTTTCGTTATATTTTGTTTACAACACTTTGACTAATACATTATTTATAAACACTATTTTGATCTTTATGATTTATTATTGTTAATGGAAAGATGATTATGTGGGATCTTGTAAACTAATCGGCTCAATTTTCACTTTCATCATATCAAATTTTAAATGTTTACTTATTAATAACTAAATACATAAGTATTCGTTTTTGAAATAATGAATTGACATGACAAGCGTAATTTAAGAATATTGCAAGTAAAAGAAATTAATTAAACAACTGAAAATTAGTTCAGGCTTTGTTAACTTTAGCTTATTTTGTCTAAAAATTACTTGTATATTACCGCATATTTAATCTAAATTTGTTTGAAATTGCTACATACTTATATATGACGATATCCAAAAAAAAAAAAGTTTTTCTTAACTTCTTTTAATTGAACTTATTTTGTACATGCAAATAAGATGAAATAAATAGATCCTGAGTGGCTTGGTCAGATTACATGAAACGTACGCTAAATTTCTCACATTAATCACTATATAATTACAAGATAAGATTGATCATCTTGAATTGAACATGACACTTCAATGCCAAATAATGCTAACCAGTCTTTGAGAATAATCATTATACAAGTAAGGGAGGTGCATAATTGCAAAATTGGTTAAGAAGATTAGAGTATACAAATCATCAAGAAAATTAAACCAAAGCTTTGAATGTACATTCAACCACTAAAGTGTCTCCTTAATGCAACCATTCAATGCACACTCTCACCATATATACCCCCCTTATAATAAATGTAAACTACACTAGATAGCCTTGAACCCTTTCTAAGAAGCCAAAAATAAAAAATATATCACTTTATAGTTTATAGTGATAAAAAAACAAAAAATGGGCATAAAATTTGAAGGTGTAGTTTTTAGTCTAATATTTTTGGGATCTGCATTATTTGTAAATGCTCAAGATACAAGTTTAGTTCCAGCAATTATCACGTTTGGTGATTCAACAGTTGATGTAGGAAACAATGATTATGTTGCTACTATTTTCAAGGCTGATTATCCTCCTTATGGTAGGGATTTTGCTAATCATAAACCTACTGGAAGGTTTTGTAATGGAAAATTAGCCACTGATATTACTGGTACTTTCTAACTCCCTTGTCATTAAGTTTGCTTTTCATTCCTTTTTTTTTTTTTTTTTTTTTTTTTTTTTTGTACACATATCATGTTTATGTTGGGTGTATCCATTGCATAACTTGTAACAACCCTAGGCAGGTTTTGGTTGTTAAGAATCAAAATTTGTTGATATGGTATCACCGGTCTTTACGTAGCTATAGCTACCAATTTTTAGGTGCAACGTTTGTATCTTATGACTTAAAAATTAAAGAGGGGTCCGAGATAAAAAGGTTGGGGTTGTATAGGCAAATTAGTCTCCTTGAAGTCAAAGTTTAAGTATAAGTCATGTTTAATATATGTAGTAATTGACTAATTGTATCAACTTAATCTTACTTATTTTTGTTTTATTACTTTTAATTGGCAATTTGATGTATAAGTTTGAACATGTTAATCTTGTAGCTGAAACTCTGGGTTTCACAACATATGCACCAGCATATTTAAGCCCACAAGCATCAGGAAAGAACCTTCTTATTGGTGCCAATTTTGCATCTGCTGGATCAGGCTATGATGAGAAAACTGCTGCTCTCAGTGTAAAGTCAACTCTACCTTACTTTACATTCTTTTTTTTTAAAAAAAATAATAATAATTTCATTAAAAAAATAATCAAAAAAAAAAAAAAAGGTTACGGCCATAACATATAGCATAAATACAATTTAACTCATCCCTGCGCGTCTATTTTAAGAAAAAAAAAAAAAAAAAAAAAAGAAGAAGAAGAAGACTAAATAGTGTAACCTAATAATTAAGGTTAAACTATAGAGTGTTACAAATTTCAGTTTTAACCTTAAGGTTATACACTATTACTAACCAAATTAAATATGACAACAAATTGACAACTATGGCTATAATTAGTCATAAAATCTACAGTTATACAGAGTATGTATATTTTTTAAGATGACATTAATTATCGTACTTAATTTAACATCGTAGTTACTAATGAATTTAATTTGGAGTACAGCACGCAATTCCATTGTCGCAACAACTAGACTACTACAAGGAGTACCAAGGGAAGCTAGCAAAGGTGGCAGGTGACAGTAAAGCTAAGTCAATCTTAAAGGATGCTCTTTACATAGCTGGATTTGGGAGTAGTGACTTTGTTCAGAATTACTATGTCAATCCCTTCATCAACAAATTATACACCCCTGACCAGTACTCTTCTTACCTTGTTGGAATTTTCTCCAACTTCGTTCAGGTAATAATCAAACCTCAACCCGACCCCTTTGTTTTTAATACTCCGTATTTTAGTTTTATTTCTTAGTAGACTTGTCAAAACTTAATCCGATTCCTTCACAAGCATGAAAATTTTTATGATGGTCGAAAATATTAAAGTGGTGTTTTGTGATTGTTTTAATTTTAATTAATGAGTAAAAGTTGTATTTAAAACTTAGTTAATTTAGATTTAATTAGGTCATTTTTTTCAACTCTTAATTGTTTGAAAAATATGTTGGGAAGGACATCGTGCACAAAAAAAACCCTATTGGGTTGAATTTTAGTTTTGGTCAAATTCACATTTTGTAGCCACACATTATGGGCCGTTATGTGCATTAATAATGTTACTTGCCCAACAGCCCAAGTGTCTTCCTTATGACTTGTGGTCCTTGTGGACCAAACGTACTCTTTCATTCTGCTCGTAGATATTATGATCACATAAATGTTGAAAATATATTTTCACATAATATAATATACTTGTATATTGAAATAATATCTAGACTATATTTTAAAATGTAACCTCACTTAAATGTTACTATTGGTAAAATCATATGGTGTTACTTATGGTATAATGTGACGATTAATTCTAGGCCAACGAGTAATATATTATTAGATGCCGAATGAGGGACTTAAAATGTTTAGTGTTGTTCTACAGGAGCTTTATGGATTAGGAGCAAGAAAGATTGGAGCAACTTCACTTCCCCCATTAGGTTGCATACCAGCAACCATAACACTCTTTGGATTTCACCAGAATGGTTGTGTTTCACGCCTTAACTCCGACGCCCAGGGATTCAATAATAAGCTCAATGCAGCTGCTTCTAAGCTGAAGAAACAGCTCCCTGGCCTTAAACTTGTTATTTTCGACATTTACAAGCCCCTCTTCGATTTAGTACAATCTCCCTCAAAGTCTGGTAAGCACATCTTCGACAAACAACATACATTGTAAATGATCAATGATTTTACTGACTGAATTTTTCTCTTTAGGATTTGCTGAGGCCAGGAAGGGATGCTGTGGTACAGGAACTATAGAGACGACATCACTTCTATGTAATCCTAAGTCTATCGGAACATGCAGCAACGCCACCCAATACGTGTTCTGGGACAGTGTGCATCCTTCTGAGGCTGCTAACCAGGTTCTGGCCGATGCCCTCATAGTTCAAGGCATTGAACTCATCAGTTAAATGATGTTCGAGCAACTATTTTTCTACAAAGCTTGTATACTACATAATACAACTGTCTTCTTGCACTAGCTTTAAAATTTATCTCATTGCTTTTCTCATATCTGTGTGTTTGCTCTCAAAATCTAAGACTTCGTCTCCTGTTACAAGAAAATCAGTATGTAATCAAGTATATGATACTACATATCAAAGCCATCTGTTGCAACTATTGAGTTTATGAAACTTGTATGTTACCATTTCAATATAAATTTTCTAATTATTCATGAAACTTGTACATCATATACAATAATAACATAATAGCAGTGTGTAATTTTATCAAACAGCAGTAACAAATTGAAATTGAGCAGAATGCAATATATTTCACTACAACGCTATACTTGTAAAAGTCGTGAGCGAGTAAGATTAAGCAGTTTCCAGCTTGCATTAAATTTGAAACAGGGCTGTTACTTCGTAATATTGACAAAAGTTATTCAGAAATACCTCAGCTAATGTTTACAGAATTGTCGCAGTGGAAACCAAATTACGTAATAAAGCACAATGGACTCACTCCAATCACTTGATTAGCAACATATATTACTTATACCTTTTACGTATGTGCAAACCATTTGTATATCATCCAAGCATGTCATTCTTATTTGAAGCAAAATTAGTTAAATCCTCAAATATAAAATGCTGAGGATACTGTGATGAATCCCGGTATTTCATATGTACACAGGAAGGCCTAAGTCCTGAGTCAACATTATATGTTACCTCAATCATCCAGTACTATATGATGCAGATTTTTTGTGTTTCTGCAACCATCTAGACTCCCTGAAGACTTCAGCATACTTTGTCAAATCTGACTTTTGCCAGTAATCTGATTCTTGTGCCGGTGTATGATCTAAGGACAAAAAACCCCCAGGTCTTTCCCTTCCGAGCACATGGCTAACTCCACTAAGTGACTTTGATCTCACTCGATTAGCATTCTCTTCTTCTTCAGCCAAGCTTGTGAGTGGTTGATATTCCATTGAGGAGTTGTTAGAGTTTTGAGAAGATGATGCTAATCTTGGACTTTGTGGGTTGCTTCTTGAACCACTATGTCCTGCTCCATAGTACTTCATCCCAATGTCATCAACCGAAAATGATCTAGACATCGGAGAAACTTGGTTACCTTGATTATGATTATAACTATTATGGTGGTGATGACTAGAGATTCCTCTAACCAACTTTCTCAGGTTAGAAAAGAACTTGATTTTCTTGTTGTGAGGTTTGTGAACAGAGTTAGGACCAGAGGATTCGTCGTGATCAGTGCTGTCTGTAAGATAAGAAGGCTGTGAAGAAGGCCATTGATCAAAATCAAAGTCTGTGAGGCTAGGTGGCTCTTTGTTTGCTCCGTCTTCAGTATTAGCATATTCGAGTATTAGTTGCTTTGCTTTCTGCTCTGAAGTAGGACTTAAGCACATACTCAAGTCCCTGGCAACTGTTTTACCAGGTGGAGGCTGGTAATTCCTCAATTCGTAACGCAAACAGGCATTTATCCATCGGAGATAGACTAGTTCTTCCACTTCACCACACCTATCTACTTGAAGCCTCTCAACTTCATTTGTCAACTTCTCGTTTTCTTCCCTTAATCGAATCATTTGTTTGTGTAGCTCCTCTTTCTGTAAGTTAAAGAGCTTGAGAAGTCAAATACTAAACCACTTCGGTACAATAACAATAACAAAAACCACAAGTTCTGAATATTTATATGTATGCACCATGCACCAGTATGCCTAAAAAGCCTAAACTCCCACAAAAATACTTTAAAAGAATTCGAAAAATCTTGTTAGGAATATGGAATAGAGAGAAGCTTACATCAGGATCTTCAAAAAGGGAGGTAGCAAGAATTTGGGTAGATTCCAATCTTTGAGCTAAATCAGCATTCTCTTGCTGCAAATTCTCGTTACACTTTCTTAATTCCTCAGCTTCAGCCTCCAACTCAGTAAGTCGTTGCACCTCAGACTGATCATCAGAAATACTAGTGCTAACCTCATGCTCATGTTCATGCTCTTGGAAATTCACAACTCTTTGTGTAAGGTCTAAGATCTGTTCTCTATTTTGCTCAGCCTCAGACCTAATCTTTCGCTTAAGCAGTTTGATTTTCGCCCTTGCAGCTTCCAACTCGGCTACAATCTTAGAGTAATCAGCAACCTGTTCCTTTAGCCTCTTATTTTCTGACTGCAAATTCTCAATCTTCATCAAGAAAAGCTTCGTCTCTATATTATTAATCTTCAAACGATTTTGGAGCTCCATCATCACCGTTTCCTGCTCCTTAAGGCCGTAATACTCAAGCAACTGAACCTCAAGCTTCCTTTCTCTTTCGACAAGGAACTTTATCCTTTTCTGAAGGTTCATTATCTCCTGTTCATAGTCATCCCTTTCTACTCTTCTAAGTGATTTAGGTAAGTCTTTTTTTACTGTAAAACTCTCCCCATCAATCTTCGATGAGTTTACAGCATCAAATTCCTTGACTACCTGATCAAATTCAGGCAGCAAGAATGCATCTCGATCACCACTATATCTACCATTAGGCGAGGCATGTATGGCTGAATTATCAACACGAACCCGAATGCATGGCTTGTCCTGATTAAAGGAACAAATGCAAGAATTTTCCATCAGAAAAATCAAAGTTCTGCTCTTCATTAACAGGACTAAAGAATTAAGAAAATTGGTTCACAGATTAATGTTCAGCTCTATGTTAGTATACAAGGACAAGGATCATGTTAAGGTGTTATAATCAATTTGTATAATTCAGCTTACACAGTCCAAAGCAATAGATAAGGTCATCATATGAATTGCATTACCAAAAAAATACATAAAGAAAATGTCAAGATTTTAGTTACTTCATATGTAAATGATTTTTGTAATATTATCTAGATTAAGTTACTCATGATTAACAGATTAAGTTCATAAGAATCAAATTATGGTAACAGCGGTGTGAAACAGTCTTGTTTTGGTTGGGAATCGGTGTAATTATGTTATTAATAGCGCAATTTGATTTGTGATTAGTTAAAGAAACTCCAAGTTTATTGAAACATAATTTCTTCTGGCTTACCAGAATCAATTACTTAGCAAACGATCAAGAAAATCCTTGGATAATCCTAATTCAAACAATAATAAATTCGAGGAGTCGAAATAAGAATAAAAATTAAGCTTGAATTGCCAGCTTGCATTATCAACATATAATTACAGAATTTCATCTACATTTGACCAATTAATACTATCAACTTGTAATTAATAATCATTAATTAACAATTAAGCAACTGATCAAATTTATACAGAAATCCAATTAATTTTCGAGACAAAACGAACAAACTTACATCTGCATTAACTGAATCCATCTCAGGTTGATTATCATCCTTAACCCTGATTCTCCCCTCAGAATCAGCTTTCACATCAGAATCTGCTAAAAAAAATTACAGAAAACATAATTTAATCAAACTTATGAAAACCCAATTAAATTAAACTAATCAAAATCATTGAATTTCATAAATATGATCATTACAAACCTGAAACTGGAGGAGGAGGGGGATCAGATGGATTGATCCTTTTAATTCGAATTCGAGAATAGAGGAAACCAGCAAACGATAAGGCTAATGCCACACCAAATTTCACCAATATTGGCTTTATATCTTGTCTATCTTTTATCATCATCATCATTTTTAATTAAATTGATTGTAAATTTTTTTCCTAATCTATAGTTTTTTCTTACACCACCTAATTAAAACAGAGAGCAAAAACAGAGGAAAAACAGAGATCATTTGCCATCTTCATCATCATCCTCCATCTCAAATATTACAACCTAAATCACATGAAATATAAAAAGTGAATTAATACCAAAAATTTAATAAAACCCAGAAAAAAGAACTCAATATTTAAGTCAAAGCATCAAATTCCTTCTTGAAAAGAATAAATAAATAAAACCCAATAACAACAACAATAAAAAGCCAATTTTTGATGATCATTTAGAGACAAAATTTCAAAATAAACAAATAACTTTGAGACAATAAGGTTGTTAACTCAATATTTAATTCAAAACCAACAAATTTGTTATAAGTTATAACAAATATGTATACATAGAATAATACCTTGTCAATTAGTTAGACGGTCTTGTACAGGAATTTACGAAACCCATACACATAAATTCTATAATAACTCAAACAGCAAAATCGTTTTGAAATATGATGAGTCAAAAAAGTAAGAAATGCCCGTTTGAAATTGTGGTGAAAAAAAAAGACTTCAAATTAATTCATTGATGATCATGAAATGAACAAGAAAAGCATAAAGGGGAGAATATACATACCTTGGAATAATGGACGTGAAGAAGAACAATAGTAAACGTATAGGTGTTGTCCTCGTGTTATATAATTAAATTATGATTTCTGTCTATATCATTATATTTGTAAAAGCAATAACAAATCTTCATTATTATTTGTTTCTTGTTATAAAATTGGCTTTTTGTATTAAGATTTGGTCATTTTTTTGTAAGGTTTTTTTGTTTGTAATATTTGTCTTTTTTATTAAGGTCGGTTAAATAAATGTTCCATAATAAGAGATTTAGATACCACAAAATGCATAAAAGTTAGGTTGGATGGTGAAAGAAGCTAGAAAGAGAATTATATGCTGATTTTAAGTTGGAAACCAAGAGAGATGATATGACACAAAGTCAGAATTTAAAAAATAAAAAAATAAAGAAAAAGAAGGTGGGTATTGGCAAGTGGAGAAAAGAACTTACTAGAAAGGAACTTATAGTACGATGATCGATTATAATTCCACGTTATGTATAAAGCTTAGATGCTTGATTTTGGAAAGGAAAGCTAAATAGCAAGGTTGTGACAATCCTTTAATGAAAGAGAATTTACTAAATTTATATAAATGAGTAAATTGATATCTTGAGGTATATTGCCTGAAGGTGCAACATAATCTATTGTACGATTAGCTTATGAGAGAAATGAAGAGGGTGAGCAACTTTTGACGTCATTTTATAAGCACCTTGATCACCCAAGGGGTTATTGTCTTGATGTGTATCATGTTGACCTAAAATTGAAACATAATCTATTGCGTGATTAGTTTTGCTATAAATAATGCAACAAGAGAAATTTTGTATGATATTGTGCTCAATTGCTTAAAGAAGACTATCATGAAGGGCATGCAGCAAGCAAGTGCGTAGGACACTAGAACATTAGAATAATATTCTAAAAATTTAATGACGTGAAATGATCTTGAATAACCACTCTAGTGGTACTTGAATTATTGTAGACCGAATCATCAAAATGATTTTCATAATACCAATAAAGAAAGAAAAAAAGCAACATTATCAATTGAAATTTCATTAGTAGCCTAGTGAAATACGGAGTAGATATATATAGCAAAGAGTTTGATGTATCAATTGAAATTCTAAAAAGAGTCGATATTTAAGCAAAGATTCCATTCATAAAATATAGCGAAGGATTTATATGATCCAAATCAACATTTATCGAAAAAGGAGAGGAAGGAACAAAAAAGTAAAATTATTATGATCGACTAATATAATCCAAAGTTTAGAGAAAGAAGTTTCAGAAGTCCTTATAAAAATGTCAATGAAAACACTTAAACACTTGATTTAAATTACTCCCAACATAGAGTAAAATTAAAAAAAAACGCGTGGATTCTTTCTCCGCTTGAAAATGTTAATTCTGTTAATTTATCTAAATTAAATGTAAACTAAAAAATTTCATACTTGGCACTCCGTATTATGTTGTTGTGAAATTGTTTTCTAAGGTGTTTTTTTTTTTTTTTTTTACCATTGTATTCTTATTAAAAATAAATTATGTGTAGAAAGTATTAATGGTACTAATGTACTATGTAGTTCTTTCATTAAATTATGCCATACATTAGTTACAACACCATTGTTATAAATAAGGGTCGGGAACTCAGGATTACGGAGTAGATTGATAATCAATTCTGAACAAAAGGAATATACAAAATATAAAATTTTCATTAGCTAATAGAAACTTCCAATCATTACTTTGATGACACTTATGGTACTTTAATTTGGAAGCCCACCATAATTTCTTTGGTTAATATGGTAAATAGAAGGTTCTAAAATTCAAAAGTGAGTCCACAATCAAATGATGAAGAGTATCAATGTATAGAGTAGATTTTTTTTTATTTTTTTTAAGGTAAGGAGAAGGACCCTGATTAAATCTCAACCCTCACGTTTTTTTAGTCTTATATTTGCGAATTAGACACTTTGTGAGTGAGGAGGAAAGGGTAAGAGATCCCTACCCTTAAAGTGCCTCTAGTGGTGTTTGAACTCCAATCTCAAGGTTGGAAGGTACAACTTTTTCCACTAGACCAAGCTTAGCTTGGTAATATACCGAGTAGATGAAATAAATATTTGTGGTTAAATATTTAAAGTATACAGTATAAGTATATATAAGTATATGGTAATTTGAAGTCAAACTATCAAGTTGAAGGAAAAAAAAGGGTAGATCAACAATAATTCAACACTATGAATAATTGAATATGTAATAGTATACTAATAATTACATGAATATGATTAGCAATATATTATAAAACCTTACATAATCTTATCAAGCAATAGTCAATGAAATATTCTAAGATATGCAAATGAAGTATTCAACACTCTGAATTTTTCTAGATTCTTACCAAGTACTTAATTGTAGAAGTATTAAACTAATCCTCCCTTAAAAAATACATCCGACCGCCTTTTTAAATTTTGATTGCGACTTTCATATGTATGATTTGTCCTAAATTCACATTTCAGAAAGCAAATTAGGGTTTTAATTAGCTACTATTCAAGTTTGACTATAGTAAAGTAATTGATTAGAAAAAGATTGATCAACATCAGCGTAATCACGTGATTATGTAGATATGTTTCACTACTCGATCAGGGATTTTGTTGATCATAATTTTTTTTATGAAAACAAGTTGATCATATTTGTCTCATGCTAATTTATTTATTTTTTAAAACAGAGATCTCAATTTGGGTTTAACTTTTTTTTTTTAAGTTTTTTTTTTTTTTTTTTTTTTTTTTTTTTTTTTTTTTTTGAGGAATTTTTTTTAAGTTTTCTTTTTAAAGTTGGGTTGCAGTAATCAGTTGTGTACTTGTGTTGCAGAGTTACAGGTGGACTTTAATAACTTTCACGTGCTTGACACCATATTACAACAGTTTTCATGGTTAAAAAAAATCAAGGTTGCTAAATACAACCTTTATCTACTTAACACACACCCTCCTAAAAAACCAATTATACTATCCCTTCATTCCTTCCTTCCTTCCTCATTCTTTAATTGCTGCTCTCTTTTTCAGCCTAAAAACCCAAAAACTTTAACAGTCACCCTTACAATTCATATTTACCTAATATTCCACTTCACTTAAAGCATCTCTAATGGTTTAATTGTAAGGACTTGTTTGCAATTAAAATAAAATATCTAGCTACATACTTATCATTGGAAAACAAAAAATTAACCAACATACTAGCTACTAGCCCAAACAAGCTACATGCTTGATTGAAAAAAAAGACAAATAAACTCCACTCATATTGTAACATGTGTACATTTATTTATTTTTATTTTTTTAAATTTTATTTTTTGTAAATTACAAGATGTTGTAGTTAGGGGTGTTCATTCGGTTTTCGGTTTGGATTTAGTCCAAATCCGATCCAATCCGAAATATAATTCGGTTTTCAATTTTCCAATCCGATCCGATCCGAATTTCTCTCTTGATCCAATCCGAATTAAAATTCGGTTATTTGGATCCGATCCGAAAATCCGAATTATAATACATTATTTTTTAGCGTCTAATACGATCATAAAAATAAAGTTTTAATATAAATAAAAGTCTTTAAAATCATGATTAAAATAAATCAAGCCATTAATTAATTAATATAAAGTCTCCCTAATTTATTTTATGTAAAAGTAACTATTTGTCCTAAACTTCAAAAAACATATTTACACAAGCTTAATTTTACAATTCGGTTTTCGGTTTGGATTGGATCCAACTAGAGTCAATCCGATCCAATCCGAAAATCCGAATTTTCAAAAAATCTCAATCCGATCCGATCCGATTTAAAGTTTGGATCCGATCCGAATTGATAATTCGGTTTGGATTGGATTGGATTTCGGTTTTTATCCGAATTATGGACACCCCTAGTTGTAGTTTACCATTGGAACACTTTGTTACTAAAAAGTGTTGTACGATAAAAATTGATGTGGAAAAACAAGTTACAAAGCATTGTAGCTTGCCATTATAGATGCTATTAGCGTCGTTCAAATCAATACCATAATCCCATTTCCCATTTCCCATTTCATTTTGGATTGTCACTTTTAAAGTCAAACAATCAAACAATGAAAGTTAATTCCTCTTAATTCCTTTTAACATTTTCTTCTTAAATTCAAAAGATATGAAATTTTGTGGTATGAAGTGCAAGTTAAATTTAAATTTGTGTATTTTCATCCTGTTTTCCAGAATTTTTGATATCATTGTTGAATAATAAGGGCTGCATTTTTCGTGTAAGGGTAGCATGGATAAAACTGTTAGGATTAATTCCTACAACATACTTAATCTTCATATCAAATTAATCGGTAAAACATAATTGCGGAAGCGTACCTGATTCCATGTCAATTGATCGAACCCCTTTTTGATTATGCGTCTTCTAGTAGATACACACTCTAGGGTTTCTCTCTATTGATGGGATATAACTGAGAGTCTATTGTATGTACTACTAGGGACCATAACCATGTATGTCTATTTATATATAGACACCCTTTCCCTACTCCGCCCATCATGCATTAGAAAAGGTCCAACAGTCTCTACACATAAAGCTAAACCCATACTTTATAAAAGACGTAACAAGCCCAATAATAATAATTACTTAAATGGATCACTTGAATTTTGGGCTAAACTACATCACAGCGTATAAATACAATCATAACCGTATAGTCCACATACATTATTATTGTATTTAGGTCCATAAATTTCTTACAAAAACATATTGAGAAATCAAGAGTATGTAATCTTATATTGGGATTTTTTTTGTTACAGTGAAAAATCAAATTGGGATACGAATAATTTGGATAATATAGACTAATTTTTTTGTACAGCTAGGCTAAAATTGAGACTACGTATGCAATGTACAAGGATTTTGTTCAATTTGTATGAAATAGAGCATAGAATTTTGTTTCATTTGTGCGAAATACAGTAATCTATTTTGTTCAATATGTGTGAAATAGAGTACACTATTTTGTTCAATATGCGTGAAATTGACACTCTGATTTTGTTCAATGTAACCGAAAAGGACCTATATAGTTCACTCATTTTACATGAAATATACTCGGAAAAAAAAAAAAGAAAACTTAATCAATTTTGAAGTCCTTCTAGTCAAAATAATTGATAGATCTAACAATAATCATTCATTGCAATTCTGGCCAATGAGTATTTTAAATTTTACTCCGTATGTACTACTTATATTGCAAATTTTATTAAGATTTTATATTTAGGTAAGAGAGAGGGAATTTAAATTTTATGAGGATTGAGAAATAAGGGAAAAAAGAGTTATGTTAAGGAAACCTAGGCTGCGTTTAGCAATCCCAAAAAAATGGGGATAAAAAATGACATTTTTTTAATTAGCAAACAATTTGTTGTTATTGGTTGTACTTAACCTCAAAATCTCAAATCGACCCCTTTCAAATAAATTATTTTCAAAAAGACTTTATTTTTTTTATTGTAATCTCACATTTATTTTTCCAACCAAAAAACAACAACAACAATAATAATAATAATAATAATAATAATAATAATAATGATGATGATTTTTTAGACAGATCAAGTTGAGCCTGGCCAACCCGACCCGATTTTGGGCAGGCTTGCCGCTTTTTTTAAAAGTTCGGGCGAGATTGTGAAATCGATTTTATGCAATTTTAGATGATTTGTTGTTCGGCCCAAAAAGCCCGCATGGCCCGCTTAGTTTGTGCGGGTTTGGGCACACATTTTTCGCCCCGAAGTTTGGCCTGGCCCGAACCGATGAATGGGGAGATTTTTTTTACCTCGGCCCAACCCGCCTATTGATCACCTCTAGATTTTTTGACTTATAACACCATAAAATTGTCAAAAAATTGATTATAACACCACAACATCTAAAAGTTTTATTATAACACCACAAAATAAAAAAAACCAAAAATTGGATTTCACCACCACGTAACAGATTCTTGAATGAAATCTATTAGTGGTCCCACTTCGTACATGTGGCAAAAAATCATTGGTGTCTTGTGTGTGGCTGGCCACACCGTATGGTCGCTTAAAGTAACCCCTAAAACAGTAACCAAGTAACCCTTGTAGCATTGGTTTAAAAAATAAAAGTAACCCTTGTAGCACTGACCGAGTAACCCCTATAACACTGATAAAGTAACCCCTTAACACTAACAAAGTAACCCCCAAATAACTCATACAACGCTAATGAAGTAAACTCTATTAAGGTTGGCCACTCGGTATGACCAATCACATATAAGACTTTGTGGAATCGGTTTTAAAAAAAGAAAATTAAATTAAAAAGAAAATATAAAAAAAAGGAAAAACCCTAAAATCCTAATCCAGCCACCCCCCTCCACCACCAACGCCGGCTCCCTTTGCCCTTGCCACCATCACCCCAACCCCTGCCGCCAGCTCCCCTTAGCTTGCCCCACCTTCGATTGTCGAAACCAGCCCAGCCGACCACTTGAATGACGCACCACCCTAGCCAAACCCTAAAACATCGTACCCCAACCTTAGCCCCAATTTGGTTTCTAGATATGTTCGGGGTTTCGGCGACAGTTCTAGGTTCAAGTGAGGGTGAGGGTGAGAGGAGTAAAGCGGTTTGTACGGGTGTGGGTTGGGGTTTTGGCGACGGTTCCAAGTAAGGGAGAGGAGTTCAGCGACTTGAGTGGGGATGGTGGTGATATTGTTGTCAGCGACTTGGGTGGAGGCGATGGTTTTCGACTAAGGTTGGGGTGATGGTTTTGCGTCAGGTAGGGTTAGGGAGGTTGGTGAGATGTATGGTGAGGGCTAAAGTGGTGGCTTAGGGGTGTGTGGCTGAGGGTGTGTGGCTGAAGTAGTGGTTGCAGGTAAGGGGTGCCGCCATGCCAACGATGGGGGTTGGGGTGGCAGGGTTGATTTTTGTTTTTTATTTAATTTTTCTTTTTGTTTAACTTTTTTGTTTTTAACAAATAATATGAAGAATTCCATCGGTTGCACGTGATAATGTGGACCGCACTTAACGAATTCCATCTAAGAATTCATTACGTGGTGGTGAAATCCAATTTTTGAGTCTTTTTGTGATGTCGTAAGAAAGGTTTTTTTTTGTGGTATTATAATCTTTTTTTAGCTTTTTTGTTGTGTTATAAGTCAAAGAATAATAATTTAAATACTTCATACATAAACATAACAAGGTCAATTACTCCCAACTTTATTTTTTGTTTGAATAAAAATTGTAAAACTGGTGACTTAGGGCCTGTTCACTTTAGCTTAATTTCAGTTCAGTTCAGTTGTGTTCAGCTCCAATTAGTTCAGTTCAGTTTAGTTTAGCTCCTAATTTTCCTCTCTCATAAAATATTCATTTCAGCTCTATTCAGTTCAGTTCAGTTCTGCTCCTATCAATTCAGTTTAGTTCAGTTCAGCTCAGTTCATTAAATGTGAACAGATCCTTAAACTTCATACCTACTCATATGGAATTAATGGTAATTAGCTCATGAAGTCATTTTCCTACAATCCTAAAATATGGAAATAGAGTTATTGTAGCTTATGAACGGTGGAATACCAATTACTTTGTTGCCCTTAAGTGTGAGCTATTGTCTTGCCCTTGCCATGTGTCCGTTAAGGATACATTAGGTGATCAAGTTTTTAAATTTTTCACCTTTTGGTGATTGAACTTTTTATTTTTCATCTTTTGATGATTGAAGCAAATATTCCGGCCAATTAATTCATTTGAATGTTATTTAACCCACTTTTAACCACACCAAAAACATAATGACTTGTCACCATTTATTATGTCTATTCAAACAAAAAATAAAAATAAAAAAATTTGTTGGGATTAATTCCATAAATAAACTTTGTTTTGTTCCCTTTTTCCCCCAAACACGGACCATTATCAACAACTAACAATAATTAATATGATGTTCAGGGGTGAAAGTTCGGTTTTCGGTTTGGTTTTTTAGCCAAACCGAAACCGAACCACTCAATTTTGGTTTTGGGATTTTGCAAACCGCACCACACCGCACCACTTTAACTTTGAAACCGAACCAAACCAAACCACCTAAATTTCGGTTTTTTGAAAAAAAAAAAAAACCAAACCGCACCGAATTTCCTATCAAGCATCATAAACATCAAATTTTGCAAAAAAAAAAAAAAAAAAAAAAAAACGAACCACACCAATCAAACCGAACTAAACAAAACCAAACCAAACCAATCCAGATCCACAACAGAAACTTAAAACCCACAACGAATTGACAACCCACCCCCACCAATAACCCTAACCCACAACCGAAACCAACCCAACTAAACCCCACCTACACCAAACTGAAACCACACCAAAACAAGCACAAAAATTAGCAAAAATCATACTGTATCATATTAATGGATTTATTAAAAATTCAAAAATAAAAAAAGAAAGAAAATTAAAAACAAGAAAACATACCTTTTAAACCAAAAGTGGCCTTCATCTAGAATTTGGTTTAAAACGGCCAAATTCGACCATGAAAACTCTAGATCTAGAGTTTTCATGGTCGAATTTGACCATTAAAACCTTCGTTTTGGCCAAATTTCGCGAATTTTGTTACGAAAACCTTCATTTTAACCATGAAAATCTTTGCTTTGATATGAAAACCTTCGTTTTGGCCAAATTAAGCGAAATTAGTGACGTTGTGCTAATTTTGATAGACAAAGAAGAGTAGAGGCAAGGAGAAAGACAAGAAAGAGGAGATCGAAGAAGAGACAGAAAGAGGAGATCAAAGAGGAGAGAGAAAGAGCAAAGAAGAGAAGAGGAAAGGAGAGAGAAAGGGCAGAAAGAGGCTAGAGAAAGATTAGGTTTTTTTTTCTTTATATACTATGTAGAGTTGGGCTAGGGTTTTTTAGGGTTGGGTCAAAAATTCGATTCGGTTTCGATTTTTCATTTTCCGAAACCGAAACCGAACCATATAATTTTGGTTTCTTGATTTTGCAAACCGAAACCGAACCACTTTCGAAAAAAACTGAACCATATTTGTTATTCGGGTTGGTTTTCGATTCGGTTCGGTTTTAAACCGAATTTGTTTCACCCCTAATGATCTTAACAAAAAAAAATAATAAAATTCCAAATAAATATAACAATATAATGCAGCAAAATCAATACACTCAGCTCAGTACATAATTCATTAATAAAAATCAAATTTTCATACACCCACATTAGTTAACCAAATATGATTTTTATTAATTTGGCTTGATATTGCTCTATTTAAAACCAAAATATCATCATATGAAGTATGGTTAAGCTGGATATTGCTAGATTTAAAACCAAAAATACATCATATGTTTGATATTGCTGGATGAATTTTCCTTCTAAAAAATTATTTTTTTCATGATTTATTTATTTTATTCATTATTTTTATTAAATTTGGTGCAATTAATTCTCAATTAGAATTTTCACTTCCTTAGTTTCTTTCTCATTCACTTTGTTTATTTTCTCTTTCCTTAATAGTTTCTATAACACCCTTAAATCTCCCTCTATGAAAATACTAGTATAATACATATGATTATATTGAAGAGACAGACTTAGGCGTTTTAATTATCGCTATGTGTCCTGATAACATAAGGCTATATTAAAACTTAACTCAATAACAAACTTGCTGGGAAAACTCAACACTTCTTTATTAATACTTAAAATAGTAGCCATTGTCAAGATTGAGTACTGATATTGAAATAGAAAAACAAACATCCCTAATCTTGGTGAAGCAAATCTCGGGACTCACGTATGCTCAAATCAATGACTCAACCTGAAAAATTCATTATTGCTTACCATTAAGTAAATAGGGAGGACCAAAACAAATAGGAAATACGGATTAGCAAAATATATGTCAAGTATATTTAAGTGCAGGATAAGTAAACTCAATTTAATAGCAAACATGCTTTTAAACCCAATCATGGAAATTCCAATATTTATTTCAATAATTCAAACCTCATCATTCCAAACCAATTCTCAAAATTCTCAAATAACTCCAATAACGTACTCAAAAATTCAATAATATTTCAAATGATAAAAATCAATTCTTTTAAAACCCAATTCTTCTCCTACGTGTGCACACCTGCCAATTTAGTAACTTTATATAAAAAGACTATCCTTGAGAAAAGACCCGGTCATACAAAAGTCCAAAGTCTTATCAACTAAATCTGCATAGTAGGATAAATTTAATCATGCTTGTAAAGCTTTAATAATAATTCAATAATACTCATGAAATTTCTCTTTTGAATAAATTAAAATAACTCAAACTCCTTTTTATTTAGTTCAACATACTTTATAGCCAACCTTTTAAACATGATAAATAGTTTCAATCATTCAAAACATACATGATATTAAAATCAACTCTCAAACATATTTATTCTCAAACCTGTTTCATAAATTACAGTTTAATTATATTCAAACATCATTAAAATCATATAAAACATGTTAATCTAACAATTACTTGAAAGGTATCTAGCTGGCTAAACGACTAAACGTAGCTCGACTCCTTGCTTAGCAGTACACAAAGAACTTAAGCACTCTTGTCAAGAACAACCTATAAATTAAATAAATATAACCTTAATTAGGATATGGTCATCAAATAATCACAACAATGAAAATAAACTCCCAATTCTATGTACATGAACCATTAAAAATTCTTTTTCATAAACCTTGAATAATTTTCAATTTCATTTAATTAAATCACTAACAATAATTATTTTATGTGAAACCATAATAATAATAATAATAATAATAATAATAATAATAATAATAATAATAATAATAATAATAATAATAATAAAATTAATTAAGAGAGGAGAATAAGAAGGATTGAAAACTGAAAAGAAGAGGAGGAGGATGGTCGACAGCAGCGTCCAACAGGTGATGCTGGTGTTCGAAGGTGGTGGCTAACGGCGGTAGTTGCCTATGGTGGTGGTGGTGGTTCAAGAAAACTTAACCGTGGGGTTTTTGACAGAGAAAATAGAGGATTGTTGTTTGAGTATTTGCATTGGTATAAGGGGTATTTATAGGCTCAAACATGCAAGAATTAAGACAACATTTATAGGAAGAACTAAGGTAATTCTGGTTTATGGAATTACTTGGAAAAGAGAGTATAAATTTAAGGAAATTTTAATTTTTAGTGATAAAGTAAATAAGGAATTATGGTAAGTTGTTGATCATGAAATAAAGGATGGGAAGTAAGCTTTCTTGCATTGGAGGATAATCAAAAGTGATTTAAGATAAGGTAATGCATGGTCATATATTAGCAACATTGGAATAAAGGAATTTAAGAAAATAAGAAGATTTAAGGAAGATAACTAAAATACAAAATTTAACAAAATAATTAATCTTGTTTAACATAGGTGGTCGAAAATCTTGAGCCTATTTAGGCTCAATATTTTCAGACCGGTCATGCTATTTGGGATCAATTTTGTTAATTATAACGATCTAAAAATTATTGTGTAAATAATAATTCATTTTGTAGAATACAATTAATTAGAAAGTCCTAACTTTAAACTAACTTAATTAACTTAGAAAAATCAGATTTTTTATACTTAAAAAATTCGAAAGTCCTTGCTAATTAACTTAGGAATTTGCCCCCCTAATTAAAAACATAGGAAGTGCATTTTTGCTAATTAAAATATCTAATATATATATATATGTGTGTGTGTGTGTGTGTGTGTGGGGTGTGTGTGTGTGTGTGTGTGTTTGTGTGTGTGTGTGTGTGTGCGCGCTAAAATTTGTTATATATTTAGATAAAATTCCTGATATCAAAGGATAATATTTTATATTTAATTAATTTAAACTGAAAAATCTCATTCGCCAATATTGCTTACGTGTCATTTAAATTATTTAATTCTAAAAGGGTATTATAATTCGATTATAATAAAATATAAAATGGATAATTAATCTTATCCAAAATCTTAAATAATAATTAAGTTTAAAAATACTTTTGGCGCCAAAATTCAAATATTATTGTGGCTCTAAGATTTAAATATTAAAATAAACTACTATAATACCCTTTTTAAAATTTAATAAATAATTAATTAATTAGAAAATACATCTCAAAAATACGGGACATTACAGTTTTCTTTGTTTATTTTCCCCCCAAATTAACTCATTAAAATTCAATTTTACAAGAAAAACCATTCAATTTTAACCTCTCATACATTCTTGGATTGGTTGACCATAATTTACAAATGCAAGGTTAGGGTGTTTTTTTTTTTTTTTTTTTTTTTTTTTTTTTTTTTAATGAAGATTCAATTATAAAATGTGTTTAACCCTTACAAATCCAGATTCCAATTTTTTTTTTTTTTTAAAAAAAAAACCTAGATAGCTAGTCGGGAAAATAAAAAGTGTTGCATAAATCCAAACCTATATCATCCTCTTCTCCTATACGGAGAAATGAGTGAAGAAGAAATAAGTAAAATAGGAATGTTGGGAGGGTGGTAGAGCAAGACCCTGTTCACTTCACCTTAAAAAAAATAATATTCAATTAAAAAAAATTTAGTTCAAAAAAATAATTTCAGTTCAGTAAAAATAAATTCTGTTTAGTTAAAATAATTTTAGTTCAGTATAAATAAGTTCACTTGAGTAAAAAAATTTCATTTCAGTAAAAATCAGTAACTTTAAAGAACAAATATAACAGAGAATCGGTAAAAGAAATTGAAAAACTTTTGTATACACCCGGTTTACACTAATATTAGTGTACATCGAGCAGTGTAAGGTTGACTTTTTGTCTTTTTTTGGGTAACTTTAAACACAATACATTTTTTATATAAATAGACAACAAGAAAAGTTTTATAAAGATAATTTAATTACATTCTGTTTAGGGTAATTTTACCCCGTCATGTGGCCCAATCAGAGGGCGACACGTGTCAGCCCAAGGATGGTCCAAAGTGGACCTATCCCTGCTTGACACGCGTCATCCCAGATATTTGGGGAAATGACGGCCTTCCGGCCCAAATCCCGAGAAAGCCGCAATGCGGCGCAGCCCACCACTGATTAGGGTTTTGTGACCTAATCAGGGGCACAATTCCCAAGAACCCTATAAATAGGGAGATTCCCCTCTTTTGGAGGGCACGTTTTTCACTTATTACAAACTGTCCCTTTGATAGAGACAACTGAGCTAGAAATCCTAGCAGATCCCCACCTAAATTTCCGCACCTTTTTCTCTCCTTTCAAGTTACTAACTTGATCGTCGGAGGCGGAGCACCTACCAACCGGTGTCTCTGTTCGTCTTGCAGGTACAGGCCGCTCCGGACCAGTCTTCGAGCTGTAACTCTCCCGAGGGACAAAAACACCCAAAACACATTCAATCACTAATAATTGATTTTTAATCGTTTAAAATGTGATTCTTTACTAATAAAACGTAGATAATTTTATTTGTATTGGGTTACTTTTATGCATATTAAGGTAACTTTTATTCATTTCAGGGGTAACTTTTGATCACTTTAGGCTATCGTTATAATGGATGTACAATAATTATTGTACACCCGATTTTTTAAAAAGTTTGTGAAAGGAATTTTAGTTCAACAAAAATAATTTCAATTCAGCAAAAATAATTTCAATTCAATAAAATTAATTGCATTTAAGTAAGATAATAGAAGGTTATAAGGATTTAGGCCTTGTTCACTTCACAGTAAAAATAATTTCACTTTAGTAAAATAATTTCAACTCAGTATAAATAAGTTCACTTGAGTGAAATAATTTCAATTCAGTAAAAATCAATAAATTTAAAGAAGAAATAGAACAGAGAATCGGTAAAAGAAATTTTAGTTAAGTAAAAAATAATTTCATTTAAGTAAAAATAATTTCGGTTGAGTAAAATTCAATAACTTTAAATTTCAATTCAGTCTTTGACTTTTTGTCTTTTCTTCTCCTTTTCCTGATTTTACTCCTTTCCTGTGATTTTGCGTCATTCTCCTTATACATAGTTGTCTTCTTAGCTCATAGTGAGAAAGAAAGGCGAGAGAGAGGGGACTTGGCTGTTACCAACGCCGAAGTCGACATGTCCACCGAACAGTGGCATATCCAGGAATTCCGAACTGTGGGTTCAGAATCTTAAAAAACAAATGATGATCATATATTAATTAAATATTCAATACATAAGTTTAAATTTCTTATTACAAATGGATGGATTACACGTTATAAAAATAAAAAATAAAAAAAAAACTACAAAAGCATTCTTCGAGTTTTCATACTTTGAAAGCGTGCTAATACATTACTACTTCTATAAATGATTAATCTATAATTCTACTGCAAAAAAATCAATATTACACATAAAACAAAAATCCCAAGTCCCCAATAAACACAAATTTGACAATGTAAACTTCTTCTAATTATCAATTAAAAGACCAAGTAAAAATTTTAAATTCTAAGTTTCTACAATTCAATTTGTCAACAATTCAAGTATTCAACAATATATCAAAACTAATTAAACAAATTAGTAATTAAGATTTGAGAATTAAGAGGAGTAGAGGAATAAGAGGATTGTTCAAACTAATACGTACTAAAGGATACAAATAATAGTATTAGATAAGTATGAAGCAAGTAAAATAAGGAACTACCAACAAGAATTATATTGGCTCAAGTAGTAAGCAACTTGATGTAGTTAGATTAGAATTTGTTCTACACAATTTTATGCTAGTTGTTTAGCTTATAAATACGTGGTTAAGAATTACTGATATATATATCAGATTTTGAGTTTTGATTATCATATGAAAAAACGTGAGCTTAGCTTGTGTTTATGCATGGTTTGTTAAACCTTATCGTTGTGCTAAGCTTTGATTCTTGAACCGAGCCTTCAAGTATCGCCTCTCAACCTAGCCTTGGGAGTTCTATCCTTGCTTCATTAAAATTCATTAACTCGTTGTTCCTCAAGAAAAACGAATGTATACATCCATAATCGTATAATAAACATATCAAAATCCAAAGATTGAGTCTTTTATTCAAGAAACTCAAAATTCGCATTACATGACCAAAAAGTGGTCATCCAATTATACATGTAATTAACCAACTCTTTAACAACCAATCATCAACCCAAAATGAACATGCAAGCACAAATATCAATCAACCCATGGCTTGGTTTAGGTCTTTAATTACCCAACCCCTAACTAAGAAACTACTCACTAATCATGGTGTTCAACATCCTAACAACAATATCTAAATTCAACATTAATCTAACAAGTTGAGAGAAGTAGTAAGAACAAAGAAGATTGAACACGCAACAATAATTAAGCAAGGTTAAGAGAGAAATTAGAACTTCAAAGTAAATAAAAACAAAAATTAAAAGAGTTAGAGGAAAGAGATTACTTAAGAATTTAAGATGCTTCAAAGTTGAGAAACTCTTGAAATTGAAAACACAAACTTCAATCAAAGTAGTACAAATGTGAGTTTGAGAGAAACTAAGCTAATTAATGAGAGTTTAGAGAATTAACTAAGAGATAAGGGCTTAAGAAATATAAAGGGAAGAAAATCCGTAATAATGAGGCCAAGGGCCGTATTTATACTCCCAAAGAGTTGCATAGGAAATTCCGTCCAAAAGTCAGGTTCAGATAAGGATGTGCGGTCGTGCAGTGGTGGGGGTATGCAGGTGCACAGTGGTCGAAATAGGCCTTCCAAGTTCATTGTGCGGACGCGTTATATAAATCTTGCGTGGACGCGCAAAGCTCAAAACTGCATTTTGGAGGGCTTTTGTGCGGACGCGCAAAGCTCAAATTTGCATTTCTAGAGGGCTTATGCACAGACGCGCTATAAGAAAGTTGCATGTCCTCGCAAACGCTACTACCTTGCTTTAAAACTGCTATTTGTACTGAGTGAAGCAACTGCGTGGAAGCCTTTGTTTATACGAGCGCGTACGCGCATAGTGTTGCAAAGCCTCAGAATTGCGCCTCAAGTGTGCCAAAGTCTTCTAATCATCTCATAAGTGTCGTCTCTCTTCATCCCTACACAACAAAATATCACAAGAGCACGGTAAAACCATGAGACTAGTGATTTAGAAGTAGTAAGACATATATTATTAGAGAATAGAGGAGTGAAGAGGTGAAAAATATGAGTTTTAAACTCAAATGATCCCAAAAATAGCAGGGAAAGGAGAAGGGACTTGAGTGACATTTTATGTCACTCATCACCTTATGCTTAGTATTTGACTATCCATAACTTATAGGTTATAAAGTTGACTAAGATACATTAAGTATATTTGTGAATTTTTTTTTATTGACGGTACAATATAATTTTGAATTTTATTATTTACATGTGCTACATTCCCTTTAAGGAAAAGAAAAACAAAAAACTACACTTAATGAAATTAAATTGTCAAATAATTTCTATTTTTTGTATTCGTATGGTGGTAAGGCCGCTTTTACATCAACTGTTTAAGGCCCCATTCTTTAGAGCTGCTTTGCTCTGCTGAGTCCTGCTCTGCTTTGCTTTGCTTAAAAATAATGATTAATATTGAATTATTATAATAATAATTAATATTTAATAATAATAATAAATAATTAATATTAATAATAATAATAAATAATTAATATTAATAATAATAATAATTAATATTTAATAATAATATAATAACAATAATAATAATAATAATAGTGATAATAATAATAATAATAATAATAATAATAATAATAATAATAATTGATTTTTTATAATAAAAATTAATATTTAAAGATAATAACTAATATTGAAAGATAATAATAATTATTAATAATAATAAGTAATTAATATTTAATAATAATAAATAATTAATACTTAATAGTAATAATAATAATAATAAATAAATAATTAATTAATATTTAATAATAATACTTAAAGATTATAATAATAATACAATAATAATAATAGTGATAATAATAATAGTAATAATAATAATTGTACTAGTAATAATAACCCTAGTGAGATCGCTGCCCCCA
This sequence comes from Chenopodium album, assembly GCF_948465745.1. Classification (NCBI taxonomy): domain Eukaryota; kingdom Viridiplantae; phylum Streptophyta; class Magnoliopsida; order Caryophyllales; family Amaranthaceae; genus Chenopodium; species Chenopodium album. Next base: position 38,340,470 of record NC_137850.1, read on the forward strand.
GACTCATGAAAAAATTGGCAGATATATATTTCACGAAGGTCACTGCATCAGCGGATTCCACTTTCTCCTTATCTGCGCGTCAGGTTGCCTTATGGAAGTCCCAACAGGGGGATCACTCTTCGGCCTGGTTGCGGGCGGTTCCGATATCGGGTCTGGGTCAAACTATGAATGGTAAGACTTACCGCTGTGTTCTTTGCTACAGGTTGGGTGTTCCTTTGTTCTCCATTTCAACACCGTATTCTGCTTGCTCAAGGGTTTTTGATGGGGATATTTATGGGGATCATGCAGTGTCTTGTGCTGGGATGGTGGGTATTAAGCATCGGCACAACGTTGTGCGTGACACTCTTGTTGATATTTGTTTTCGGTCTAGGATTTCTGCTCGAAAGGAGGTTAATGTTGGGTTAATTGGAGGGAATGACGGGGCTCTTCGACCAGCAGATGTGTTGCTTTATTCTTGGGATAGAGGCCTTGATGTATGTGTTGACTTGACGGGATCTTCACCTTTAACACTATCGGGGTTGTCTGACTTTGTTCCTGGTCGTGTTGTGTCTACGACGGCTCAGCGGAAGCGGGACAAGTATGGGGCGCGTTGTAGGGCTATTGGCTACGGTTTTCTTCCTTTCTCCTTTTCTTCGTTGGGGGAATTAGAGAAGGATGCTATTGCGTTGCTGAAGCGGGTTCAGGCGTTCGCTAAGACTCAGGATATTGGTGCTCGTGCAGCTGCTCACATCTTCAGCAGGATCGGGTTCGCTATAGCTAGAGGGGTGGGGGCCCAGATTGTATCTCGGCTTCCCACTAATTTCTTGTAAATTGATTGACTTTGTAGGTTTTTTTTTGATATTTTTATAGTAATAATAATAATAAGAATAATAATAATAATAATAATAATAATAATAATAATAATAATAATAATAATAATAATAATAATAATAATAATAATAATAATAATAATAATGAAATCTACTCTACTCGGCTCTGCCGTGCTCTGCTATGCTGACTCCTGCTCTGCTTTGCCCAGAAGCTCAAAAAAATAGGGCCTAAGTATGTTGTTGATGTAAATGTTAGTTGTCAAATATATGAAATTGCATTAAACAATAATAAATCACAAAATTAATAGTTATATTAATATTAAAATTAAAAGTACATAGTGATATTGTAGTATGTTTTTATTACATTTTTATTATTAATTTTTTTTGTTGTTTATATAGTCATAAGGATATGTGATGAGAATCAATCTTAAGATCCCCTAAAAAATAGGAAAAAAAAATTAACTAACGAGCTAAATTTTTTAATGAGTACTGATAAGGAAATTTTAGAAAATAACACCACCAAAAAAAAAAATGATTATAACACCACAAAAAAAAAAGTTTTAATTATAACACCACAAAATAACCCAAAAAAATTGATTTCACCACCACTTAATGGATTCTTGGATGGAATCCGTTAGTGACGCTCACAATAGAAACTTGTCACTTATCTATAGGTTTAAAAATAATAATAATAATAATAATAATAATAATAATAATAATAATAATAATAATAATAATAATAATAATAATAATAATAATAATAATAATAATAATAATAATAATAATAATAATAAAAAACCCCTAAACAACATAACCCAGCCCACCGGCACCACCTGTCCCCCACCACCGACAACCTAACCCAAGCTGCCGGCACTCTTGCCCCACCAAAACCGATGATACCCTCCCCTCCCCCTCCCCGAAAACCACCACAAATGACCGCCTACCACAACAAATCACCACCTAGTCACCTACCACAACAACATCACAATCGCCGAATTGCCGAAAACCTAACCAATTCAAATCCTAAATCCCAACCAATTCAAACCCTAAATCCCAACCAATTCAAACCAGCGCAAATACCAACCACAATCACAACGGGAACCCCAACACCTTCGAACCACCGCAAATACCAACCACAATTCATCGGCTCGGCGCGAATTGGTATTTTCGATGGTTCGAAAAGGTGGGATCGGTTGTCTGCAGTGGCGTACAGTGGTGGTTGCGGGTTGCTCGGTGCGAATTCGTGATTGGATCTGTGAGGCTAGGCGGAGCTGGGGTGGTTTAATTTTCGGGGAGGGGGAAGAGAGTAAAGGCTGGTTTCTGCGGTATTGGTGGGGGCAGGGAGCGCTGGCGGGCTGGGTTCGGCTCTCGACGCGGGAGGGAAGATGGTGCTGGTGGTGGAGCTGTCTGGGTTTTGGGTTTAGGGTTTTTCTTTTTTTTTTTTAAAAAAAAAAAAAAATATTTTTATTAAATTATTATTTTTAAACCAATAAGCATTTGACACGTGTCATTTACGGCCCCACTAACGGATTCCATCTAAAATCCATTACGGGGTGGTGAAATCAAATTTTTGAAGTTTTTTTTTGTTTATTTTTTTTTTTGTGGTATTATAATCAAATTTTGGATTTTTTTGTGGTGTTATTTTCTAAAATTTCCCACTAATAACTATTTTTTTTTTTTTTTGGTATAAAAAATTGAAAGACTTGGAAAAATATATTAAGTTCAATTTAAAAGTTATTGATCAAATAAGAACTAAGGAGGTGATGAGGCATGTATTATAAGTGGATGTAAATGACTTTGAAATAAAGTGAAAAGGCAAGGAGCCAAGGATTGTACAGGTATAAATAGCTGATGGGCGGGCGATCGAGTATCCACTGGGAAGAGGACAAAAACTATTGTACTGGATGTTAAGTTTAACAGAAATTTGGCCACACAGTATGACCAAGGTGACTTGTAATTGGTCAGGGGTTATTCAGTCGGTCAAGGGTTACTCGGTCTCAGGGGTTACTCGGCCAATTAGTTGTAACTTGGTCAGGGATTACTTGGTCGGTCAGGAATTGTAGGATTTTAGGTACTCTAAGAAGAATTTCATGAATCATATTCGTTCGCACCTAAACAAGATCTACAAGCATAACACATAAAAAATCACATAATTTATACCTTTGACGCGTGATTTCCACGATGTTGCGATTGATTGTCAAATAAGGAGATGTTAGAGCCCCAAGTGTTGCTCCTCTCCTTAGTGCACGAGATAGGATTAAACCTCCTCTACTCCTACATAGTAGGGTACGAACACTTCGAACCACCTTCTATGGAGAGGGGAGGAGAAAACCAACCACAAACACCACTACACCACCACCGTGCACCACCTTACACTAGGCATTCATATGTTGTACGGACGTGAGGGAGGGTTTATTAATTAATCCGGTCTCCAGGTCGAGAAATTTATTTTTCTGGTCCGGTCCAAAACCCTATAAAAACCGGTCTTGAACTGGACCGATTTTTTTTGCTTAACATTATACATAAAACCTTTAATAATGATTAAGATTATCCTTAACAAGATTGGAAAACTTTAGTCATATGAGCTTTTTTTATACTAAACATACAAAAAAAGACGTTAAAAAACCAATTTTTCCTTTATTTTTTTTCGAGTTTTCCATAAATAATTTAAAATTTAGATTTTTTTTTGTAATAAAAATTCTAAAATTCAATACTCCAATATACGAAGTATAACGATATATTCATATATATCATTAAACATTAATGTTCATGCCAAATGATTTCACTATACCACGTAGCCCGTATGTTAAGTATAAAATATATCAAGATTTGTTTTGTTGAAAACAAAATAAATTTAGATAATTAAATAAAAAAAAAATAAAAAATAAAAAAATTGGACGATACTCCATGTCTCCATATTGTCCATATACGAGAGTGTTTTTGGACAATTTCAATTAGTAAATCACACACAACTAAGGTAATATTAGCCCGTCAAAAAAAAAAAAAAACTAAGGTAATATTAGACCACCTTTAAAAAAAAAAAATATTAAACCAAATGCAAGCCTTTTCACTTTCCCGTTATCACTATCGTCAAGGAGATCAGTTGCATTAAATATAGTAGCATGCTGTCGTCTTTTATAGAACATACGCTGTAATTCGTACAATTACAGTACTCCATATTTTTTTTGGTGAGGAAAAAAAAATTTAATTTTGTAAGGTCACCATTTCAATTCATTATACTCCGTACTCCATTTTAAATACGGTCCAATGTATCATACGTATGGCTTTACGAGTATCATCAAAGATTCAAAAACATTACAAAATTACACATTAATGAGATTATTTTATGGACCAAAATATTTTCTACGGAGTACCAATTAATTATATTTCTAAAACCATTAGGATTTATCTTAAGTTCTACATAATTTATTATTCACGAATAAGTTTTACGTAATTTGTCAATTGACGAATAAGTTTTACGTAATATTTATTCAAACAAAACAAATCATAACCTTTAATTTTTTTTGACAAAAAAAAATTCATAACATATCTAATTTATTTTTAAGGGTATAAAATATTTATTCAATATTACTTATCATAGAATTTCATACAATTACTATGCATTTAATAGAATTGATCATGTATTTAAGTATCATTCATAGAGATGTAACCCCTAATCATTAAACCCGATTGTATTGAACTAATCCGAAAAATAACCGAATCGTTGAAAACTTATAAAACGATACGGAAAGTATGCCAATTAGAGGGAATTTCCTCAATCATCAGGGTTTAAAGCATATAAGCTATCATCAAAACCAATGTAGCCAAAGCAATTTTTCACCATTATAGTTAAAGCCAAGAAATATGATTTAATAAAAGCTACTAAAACCATTAGAGAAGGCATAGCAAATTTTTTTAGCGAGAGAAAACATAAACCTTTTGGGATGGACTCAGGAGTCAGAATTTGGGTTGGGTTGACTTCGGTTCGATCAAGTTTGGTTTGATTAAGCTAAGCTTGATTCAGTATTTGGTCAATTCTGATTCAAATCCTTTTTTTATTTATCTAGATTTTGGTTCGGTTTGTGTTCAATTAAGTCGGGTCATATCGGGTTCGGATTATGATTAATCTATTAATAGTTATTACCAATAATTATTTGTGTCAATAATGTGTTATTTAATATATATATATATATATATATATATATATATATATATATATATATATATATATATATATATATATATATATATATATATATATATATAGTTTCATGTAATTTGTTAATTTATAATTAATTATATTACAATGTTTTTAATTTTAATTTAATTTTAAACCAACTCATATAAAATGCTACCCACATGATTGAGGAAATCCCCACTTCTTGGCATACTTTTTGTATCCTTCTCTATTGTGCTATTCAAGTTTCCGATGTGGTGGTTGTGCTCTATAGCATAGCAATTGTAATTCCAGAGAAAGTCAAGATAATGAGTGGGATTTCGTACGGTTGTTTGGGCATCAAGATTCTCTACTTCCTACTAATTACGCGAAATGTTCCTGTTGCAAACGATTGAAGACTTGAAAAGTAGCTAGAGTATATTATAATTTGCTAAGTAGTGAAAGTAGTGGATATTAGAAAGTAGTAATTAGTAAATTGTTTTTATTTGCTAAGTAGGGGTATTAGAAGGAAACTACTGATGCAGTACGGACTTTAAGGTTTTTTTTTTTCGTTTTTAATTATTGTATTAAGGCTTAATTAGAATTGTAGTGTAGTGTTAATGAATATTCTCTATCATGTAGAAAGGTAAGTTCCAGTAAAATTTTGAAAATTTGTCCTTAATGTAATATTAATTTCTATTTTGCCTTTAAAAAAGAATTAATTGTTTTGTTTTTGTTTTTTTTTGACAAAAAGGAACTGATTTTACATGAGTTTTGGTTCATCTAGATTTCAAATTAGATCGATGATTATAATAATAGTGATAGCTAAGGTCAGTTTGATTCAAAACCAACCTAAATGTTCTACGTTCATATGTTCTACAAGTATTGAAAAATACTAATGATCAAGTTTAATTTTTGAACATATGTATTGAGACAAATCTAACTTACTACGAAGCTTATATTACATAGGACTAACTAGAAGGCACTCTTGAAAACCAAAGTTTGTAGACAAAAGAAAATAGCATGAAGCAAAAAGGAGGAAATTAGCTATCATGCTATCTAACCTTAACCAGCCATGACAGGAAGGAAAACTAGAGTGCTGAAATAAAAATGGAACTAGAAACCAAGAAAAAATAAAACTAGTAGCAGCAGCATCATTAGTAGACAAAAGGGAGCCTAGAGCAGGCCTAGGAACCTGAACACCAGCAGCAGCTTGATCAGGTGTCACTCACGAGGGCTAAAGCATTAGCCAATTTTTCCATGTATGTCTTGGAAAGAGTAGGAGGGGGGAAGAATTGATAAGCAATCTCATCATCAGTTCACGTTCTACCTATCTCAGCAAGACCATGGGCAGTTCTATTAGCTTGGCGTTTGACGTGAAGGATAGTTACACTCACTGGCGGAGCCAGCGTGGGACAAGGGGGGACAGCTGTCCCCCCACTTCCCCAAAAAAAGATATAGGTTAAATATAATATTTTGCGCTTCTTAAGATAGATCAATGGAGTTGGATCAGCGGTGAGTGGGCAATGCATGAGTTTTTGGTCTGATGGACAGGGTTTCGATTCTTCCAGCAAGCATTTTCTTCTTCTTTTTTTTGTTTTTGTTTTTGCTTTTTTCCTTTTTGGTTTTTTAATGTATCTTTATAAGATTTTGAAACCTAAATCTTTATATGATAGTATTACTTCAATTTATTGCTGAAAATTACTCCAATTACTTATTAGAATAACTGTAATTGTAGTTCTTTTTTTTTTTTAATAAAAAATACTTTATAAAATAAAATTACTTCAATATATTTCTTAACAATTACTCCATATACGTATTTCAATTATTGTAATTATAGTTTTGCATGAACCCTACCCCAAATTACGAATGTAATAGCCTAGTAGTTCTTTATGGAGAAAAAAATGGTACTTGATGTTAATTTTTTGACAAAGTACTCCGTATTTTATATTTTTGAGTTGTAAAACAATAACTATTTAGGTATATTTTTGCTTTTCCTAAAAAAAAAAAGGTATATTTTCGCTCTGATATTTTTGTCAAACTAAGCGATGATGTTCATTTGTCCCCCCGGTTTAAAATTCCTGCCTCCGCCACTGGTTACACTCTAGTCCTTTTACAAAGGTTTAACAACATCATTAATAATGTTGGACAGGGCATGTAGGCGTTTTTTGAAGTGCACCTACGTTAAGCATGTTGTGAATATGTTTGGTACTCATAGGAAGTGGGAATTGACATACGATTAGGGACACGATTAGGGACAAGGAAAGTAGGGAGCCACCAACAAGTTTTTAAGGAACTTGTAAACCGTTCACGGATCATTTAAGGCAACCACGATTAAGGGACAACGATAGGCAACAACGATTGACCCGTAAAGGTTACACCCCATTCATAATCCATGAGATTACTAACTCCATATGGTTCGGAACCACGAAAGAAGGATCGGGGATGATGGTACGAAGTGAGTCATGGAGTCACATTCGCCCGTATTGGCCTCTACTCGATTCTTATTATGAAAAGTGATTCCTGCGATCTCAAAGGCATACAAACAAATATTCAATTCGCTCCAAACTATTATTACGCTAAATTGGTTGAATATTAATGTAACACATAATTCTAAAATATTCGTGATCACTTGATTAAACAACAAGATTAAAAAGGAACCTAAACTGGTCGTCCAAATTATCTTATTAGGCGTGGTTTTCAATTACATATTCCCTTTAAACATGCAATATGGTGACCATAATAACAATATAATAACAACAATATTGGAAGCAATTCAACAATAATCCAACAATATAAAAATCGTTAGAAAAATAATAGGAATCAAAGGAACATGATCCCTTACTTTGATTTTGTTTGCTTGCAACTATAAAAACAATAAACGCGTTAGTAACTTCAAGAAAAATTAATAAAACAACAATAGAATTAAATTAAATAGAGTTGATTTGGGGCCAAACCCTCAAACAGTTCTATCTTTCACGCCTTGGTTTAAGGACAGAATCTCGGGTAAAGTACAGACTCCTTAGAGTGCTTAAAGGAAGTATTGTGGAAGAATAGGATAGGCTAGTGTTTAGGCTAGAGCATAGAAGAGAGAATTATTTGATGCCCCGAACTGCAGAAATGAGGGGGTATTTATAGAGAAAAAGAGTAGAGGAATGCACGGAACCCTAGAAGAGATAAAAGCCGCGGAAAAACCCTAATTGGGCACCGTGACACGGTACTGGGCACCGTGAAACGGTACAGTACACCGTGTCGCGGTGTACATTTTGTCCAAAAATGCGTCCAAGTTCATTTAGTGCATGTGAAAAAACGCTAAAAAGACACGTGAAAGCACCGTGACATGGTACAATGCACCGTGCCACATTGGCATACACCGTGACGTGGCGTTTTAGCTGTTGCGCGGTAATTCCAGTTTTTTACGTGTTTTTAAAAATATGATAACTTTTGATCCGTAACTCAAAATAAGGCATATAATATATAATTGGAAAACTTATCAAGCAAGTCTAATTTTCAACCCAATTAGAATTAGGTCAAAATCATTTATAGATTTTAAGATATAGCCGTTTTAGTGAAAGGGTGTCGGTTTTGGGCCGAGTTTAGTGTTTTGCTCATATGTTCTTCGTTTTATTTCGCAATTGGGCTTATGATATACCGTTGGAAAGCTTATTGAAAGGCCTATCCAACCAAATAATATTTGGATCAAAATTATAGGGCCACAAAATTAGTTCAGCTCGGTTTTGTGATGTGGACACGAAAAAAGGAAAATATGTTATGGTTTGGGGAAATAGGCTAATAATTGGGTTGGTTTATGAAATGTATAGGATTGAACATGGATTTAAGCACTCCAAAGATTATATACTCAACCTGACCAATAATGGCGGTGAAATGTTATTCATCATCGGGTTTGGTTTTGGGGAGACATTATGATCGATGTAGTATGACGGGTTCTCCAGAATGTACTTCAGAGCTTGAGCATCAGTTTCAAGCTCAAGGAAGCGGATTCCTCTAGCCCAGCAATTAGTAAGACCTTCCTTTATAGCAATAAGTTCAGTATTAGTTAATTATCTTCAAGATTGCAACATCAGCATCAGGAATGGCCTCAAACATATCACCTTCAACATGAGCAACTCCATCGTACTTGGGAGTAATGGCAATAACATGAGGTAGATCAAAGTTGATGCCTTTGATATTAGAAAAGGCTTTCACAACCTCATTTACAGCTGCACTAGTTCCCCCTCCTACATCTACAATTGATTTAACATCTGTAAATACATCTTTACACAATGACGTGATAACTCTGAACCCAATCTTTGTTGTACATGCCAACCGATCATGGAACACCCTATTAACTTCTTTATCTCTAGATAAAAATTCCCAAATATGATGTCCACGAGCCATCTCAAACGCTATTCCACCTTCTTTGATGGAAAAGCTGAGATGGTGCATCATGGCTAATAATTGAGGATGATTCTGCATAAGAATCATAGGAGCATAGCTTATCTCATCATCATCATGTCGTAACAGTAGCCTAGAGGCTGGTGTTAACTATAACACCTAGAAATTCCTTTCTTTTAAAATACCTGTTTTGCTCTTTTTAAAACTCAAAATAGGAAAATCTAAGACATAAACGCCACCGTGAAAACGGCTGAGGCAACTATCAAAGACATACAGCGGAAGACTATCTTTAAAAACATTCAAAATGAGTCAACTTAAAAAGTCAACAAAGCGAAAGTAAAGTCAAATCAAAGTCAAAAAAAGTCAACCTACAACTTGGAACCATTGTAGGCCCTTATTAAAAACCAAACCAACTTAAAAAATTTGCGTTAGTCTCACAAGCATAATAATAAAATATTCAAAGCAATAAACCACATCGTAAACTTATGGAAACTAAGCATGATTCGCCCTTCACTTATGCCCCATCATGAATATGCTTCATCACCTGAAAAGCTTCTCTCTACTTGTCCCCACTACTCCCCATTAAAAATGGGTCACCATAAGGCCAAAGTAAAGATAAGGCCAAATAAACACACAATCAGCAAAGATGAGTACATAAGCGTAATTAAATCACACTAACATGCTTTCATCCTATCATCACACAACTTATTTTGTTGCACCTGTTTCTAAGCATACAACATACAACATGATTTTCTAAATTAATAACTAATTTATTTATTTAGCTTGATTATGCATCGAACGGGTTTCCCCCCTAACCTGCCCCAATAAAGGGGTACTAACACGGGAGCTAACCGTGCCAGTATAAAAGAACCACTCGTAAGTGGCGGAATTCCTGCGCATAATATATAATAAAAAGGAATATACAACGTCATGTACTCCCAGTAGAAGTTATGGTTAAATATAAAACCCCATAGCTCCCCCCATATGTTCATACTCAAGGTATATACGTTCCAAGAGTTTTGATGTGCAATCTCTTTCACTTTATGTTATTTACATATTATTAGACTTGGTGATAACTCTCAAACCATAATACAATCAATCATAATAATTATTCAAGCAATCAACATACTAATTTAATTCTTGAATAATTAGTGACCACATAATATTTAATGTTCAATCCTTTTTAAATCTACCTCGGTGTCAGAGACACCTTAAACGCATAATGCGCCACAAATCCTATCCCTCGGTGTTGAAAACACCTTAAGTGCACTAAGGCACCAAAATATAATTTATTCATCGTGTTTAAAGACACTTACATAGATCTTTCCTCATGCTTAAAGCATCAATAAAAAATTATATGAACCATAATAAAATTCCTTTTCAATATTCCAAACTCAATTAAACATGTAGTTCAATTAAACATGCAGTTCAATTAAACATGCTTTCTATCATGTCATAAATAAAAGTGTGGTTCATATCCAACATGCCAAACAATTATTTTTCAAACATCAATCCATCACAAATAAATCATGCTTCATAATTCAATCACCAATACCAACCAAACCACAAATTCCAATCATAATCTAGTATGATACTACTTGGAATTAATTAATCAAAGCCTAGCATGCTCCTACATAATCAATTATATGCCAAGTACGTGAACGTACCTTGAATAAGATCTTAGAATCGCCACGAATATGCGAAATCACTTAATTGGAAATCTCCTACAAACCAAAATCATAAGGAGGCATTAATATCTACTCCACAAAAATTTTCAGCAATATTTACACTCATTAAATCACTCATAAATTAATTAAAACAAGCTGAAAATTAATTTAAAATCCCTTACTTTAATCCCAATTAATGGGTAATCAAAAATCCCTTCAAGAAACTCAATTATGGCTTACTAACCAAAATTCCAGCTTTACTAAATCATTAAAACTTGCTGTAATTTTGTTTTAAAACACTCAAAATAAAGATTTACAACATCCATACTTAAATTCCATCATAATACATTAATTTTGAAACCTAGGGTTTTCAATTTGGGACTTTTTAATTAAAATCAAAGTTTGAAAATTAATTTGCATCATACTTATAATCTAACATCACAAAATCAATCACAAAACCCATAATTAATAATTAGATTTAGGATTAGAATTAAAGAAATTTTTTTTTTGTTTGACAGCCGCAAGTAACAGCCACCACGGCATGCGACTTGGCTGTTGCCGCACCCGCCGGTGCCGTTGTGGTTGCTGGCGCTTGCGCCGGTGGCTGTGGTGGTCGGCCGGTGGTGCGTGGTGGTGCCGGCCGTGCAAAACAAAAAGGGGAAGGGGAAAGAAAGAAAGAAAAGAAAAATAAGAGAGAAGGGAGAGAAAATTTACCTTGGGTTTTCGCCACTCTGGAAAAAGTTTAATTTGCCTATGTGTTGAATATTTATACCCCTTTTCTCTAGACACCATCCTACCCTTGAATTCCCTTTCTATCATTACTAATCTCTTTCCTAAATAAATTGGACTTTTATAAAAATTCCTTTCATAAAACTTTCCTTTTATAAAATCACATGCCCTAAAATATATTTTTAAATTATAAAATAAAGTAAAATACCATAAATAATTCCTTTTGAATTAATTAAACTTTACAAATTACTTATTTAATATTAAATACGTGTAAAAATACGGGGTATTACATTAACCAATAAAGGATGTCATCTTCACTGAATCTGGTGGGGTTAACATTAATTGTGGTGAAGATGTCTCTATGAACCAAAATCTGCATGACACGTTTCAGGCACCTTTAGTTGGGAGGGTGGGATTTAAAATGGGCACAAATTTCAGATACACTGATTGGATGACACTTTTTGACATGTATGTACGAACTTGTCCTCCTTATAAAATGGTCCCCTTTCACTTTAATTTTATTATTAAATTCCCTTATACTTTACCACGTGCAACCGTAACTCCTCGGCCCTACCACAAAGACGTCGTAATTCAAAATATTTTTAAAAATTATGAAATTTCATTGCTATTGGACAATGGACGACAACAACCATGTGACACCGAATAATTTGCCGGAGCATATGACACGTCATCTGAAATTGCCTTTTTTTTTTTAAGAAACACCTAAATTTTATGGAACTCCAAAAGGGAAACACTTGAAAATTTTGGAATTCCAAGAAGGAAACGCCTGGAATTTCCAGATCCACTTGGAAGAAATACCTGGAATTTTCGGATCTTCCAAGGGGATCCGGAAATTCTAGGCTTTCCCCCTTGGAGTTCCAAAATTTTCAGGCGTTTTATTATTATTATTATTATTATTATTATTATTATTATTATTATTATTATTATTGTTATTATTATTATTATATCCTTTTTGACCAAACATAATACCTCGTCTTGGTGGTTGATAGTGTAGATCTAGTGGTTTGTGATGTGTTCTAGGTTTTTTTTTAATCTGAATTTTATTGATTTTAGAAGAGAAAAGTGTGTGAATATTATGTTTTTATGAGAATAGTGATGAAAGAGTGGAGTAAAAAGGGAAAGATGAAAGGAGATTGTATATTTTATAAGATGAGAGCGTACATACAAATTAAAATTAAAATGAGAGCGTTACTTGGTAAAAAGGGAGTGATGTTTAGTACAACCCTTTTTATAAATTAATACAGTATCATTTTTTTTTAAAAAAAACTAAAATAAAAAATTCTAACCAACCATAATGTGACACATCTTCCTTAACCTATCGAACAAGTTACTGGCATTTTTTTTTAATCCTTTTTATAGGAGATCAGGGTCAAATGTCGTTTTATTAGAAAATAATCAAAAGGTCATCTTATTTATGTAAGACAGGGAAAATTTTGTATTATTCTGACAATTATTCTTTTTTTTTTAATACACATATAACTCCCCATCGAGTCCACTTTGATGATTAATACACATATTAGGTTAGTCCCGTGCGATGCACGGTGTTAATAATAAAAAATTCACTTGTAAGTGTGTAACATAAATTTTTTAAGCAAAACGTAATAAAGTCGTGACCCCTCTGGTTTATTTTATTGAGCTAAAATGAAGGATATAAATATTTTAATTAACTTCATAGCAATAATAGTTCAAAATTTGAAATATGTTAACTTTACCTTGATAAAGTTTAAAAAAAATTTGTTGTCAACAATATATTTGAAGGATTTTTTATAAGAAGCTGCCACATGGATAATTAATTAGTTATAATGTCAGCAGTAATTATTTTAGTATTAGTTATGGATAAAAAATTACCGCTCTTTCATGTGCATCATACCTAAACTTAGGGATGGGAGTAAGACCAGTTTTGTCCGGCCGTGTTAAAGTATATACCATCATCATATGGTTAATTTATATCCATTATCTAGTTTCACATTATAACGCTCTCTATGGAAAACGCTCTCAACCATGCTTCCAATACTGAAAAACGAGATCAAATTGCACGATCAACCAAGAAAACCAAACACAAAATTAATCATATTATCTTCAATGGAGATTTTGAACCTACTTCATCTAACACTCAGGTTAATCCTCCATTGGTACAGCCTGCAAATGGAATTCCCTCTACTGGTATGTCATTCCGTGACATGTTGAACTCTTCAACCGTTCTGGGTGCTAATAATCTTCCTCCTATAGTGGAGGATGAGGATGAGATTTCAGATGATGATGAAGCCCCTGAGGATATGGAGCCTGATCCTAAATGTCCTATTATTCTACTCACGAAGGAGGAGAAAGCTAGACTTCGACAACCATGGAAACATACCCTTATTATCAAGATGTTTGATAGTAAGATTGGTTATATGTCTCTTATGAAACGTTTGAAGACGAAATGGGAACTTTCTGGGGAGTTAGTTTTGACTGACATTGGTCACGACTACTTCATTGCTCGTTTTTCTAATTTGGGGGATTACAACCATGTTCTTACTCAGGGTCCATGGATGTTGGATGATAATTACCTAACCATTAGAAAATGGGTACCCAACTTCATTCCTGATGATACTCCGATGCGCTTCTTAACTGCCTGGGTACGTATCCCCCATTTATCTGTCGAATACTTCGACAAAGAATTCCTTCATAAGATTGGTAGCCAAATTGGTAAGGTGGTTCGAATTGACAATAATACTGCTTTAGCTCAAAGAGGTCAATTTACGAGATTAAGTGTTGAACTTGACCTCACTAAACCCTTGCTATCGAAATTCTGGCTTAAAGGTCATTTTTGGAAAATTCAGTACGAGGGGCTTCGTATGATTTGCTTCCATTGTGGCAAAATTGGGCATCAAAGTGATCAATGCTCTGTTCATGCTCTTAATTCCCCTGCTCAGGATGCGGTTGATGATAATGCTCTAGCTATTTCCGAACCTCTTAAACCCCATTCCACAGTTGAAGTGCAAGATTACGGCTCCTGGATGCAGGTTAAAAAACCACCACCAAGGAAGAGACCACCTCGACCGGAGAAGCCTGCTACGGTGGCTGCAAAAGGCGGGCAAGATAAGAGTTCAAATTTCAAAAAAGATTTGGCTAAGGAAAAGGGAGTGATTTTAGGAGGATCTAGATTTTCAGTTTTGGAAAAGGATGATATTCAGGAAATTTCTCCTCCAATTACTTCAAAAAATCCAATTTTAGAGGAAGAAGAGGATATGATTAGCTCTGATATTCATGTTAAGACCGTGGAGTTAGGAAATAACTCCCACGAGATAAATCCGCCAGTTGTTCCTCTTCAATTTAATTCTGGAAAATCTACTTCGAAGGATAAACATCAGGGCCAATTTTTAGGAAATTCGAAGCAATGGCAGGAAATTAGAATTTCTCAAAAAGATTCTCAAAAGTCTATCTTAAGAAATTCTACTAATGATAAGGCTAAGAATATTCCACGAAAATCCTCTGTACCAGTCCCTATAGGCAAGGAAAACATCCCATTCACTCCTCAAGCACAAATCGAAGCCTCAAACACGTCCCCTACCCTTGGTCTTGACAAGCAGCCTTCCCTAAGCCAAATTCACCCTACTCTTACTCATGTCTCTCCAACTCCCCAACCTGATTGCAGTTCATATTCCCCCCGAGAAGATCCTATGCATGACTGCTCCTATGGAGGAACCATACTTGGGTGTGGCAGACCCCCTGACCCACATCCTTCAGATGGAGATACATTCATGGAACCCTCCGAGTCCGGGGAAGCTAGAGATGATGGTAACACTGAAGTTACCCTTGGAAATTAAGCATGCTTTGCGTGCTATTGCTGAAGCCTACAAAGCAACTTTCCCTAATTCATCTGATTTTATGAATAGAGTTCAAAATTTTGATCCTAATTCCTTTCCAATTTCGTGTTTGGTTTGGAATGCTCAAGGTGCCGGTAGTAAAGAATTCATGGCGGTTCTCCGTGAGATTATCCGAATGCACAAGCCTTGTGTTTTTGCTCTGGTTGAAACTCACATGGGTGGTGAACATGCTCAAAAAATTGCAAACATGGTGGGATATAATGGCCACTCTAGAGTCGATGCCCAAGGCTTTAGTGGTGGAATTTGGGTCTATTGGAAACCCGAACTTGTGTCTATTGATCCAATTGAAAAATCAAATCAATATATCACCTTGTCGATCACTAGAAATGGTGAGGTGCCTTGGTATTTTTCTACAGTGTATGCTAGCCCGGACCCCTCTAAACGCCAAGAATTATGGCGTGATCTCTCGGACTTTGCTCGTCGTAATGATAAACCTTGGCTCCTAGCGGGGGATTTTAATGAAACGCGTTTCTCTTGGGAACGAAGTTCAAGTTGCAGTGAAACCTCTCGGAGAAGTGCAAAATTCAATGCTTGGGTTGATAATAATCAACTGATCGAGGTGGAATTCTCGGGCCCCTCTCACACTTGGGCTCGAGGTAATACCCCTGCTACAAGGCAGAGTGCTCGGTTAGATAGAGTGCTTTGTTCGGCTGATTGGAGTGTCCGTTTTGATGCAGCAAGAGTTAAACACCTCCCTGCCTTACAATCAGATCACTGCCTTCTCCTTATTTCCCCGAATGGTTTTGCTCCTCTTGACTCAGAGAATCGTCCCTTTCGATTTCAAGCTGCTTGGCTCTCTCACGAGCAATTCTCTGATTTTTTGATGGATAAATGGAACACTGAAGCTCCTCTCATTCCATTATTATCCTCATTCTCCAAGGACTTACAAGAGTGGAATCAAAATATTTTCCACAATATTTTTAGACAGAAACGTACTCTTATGGCGCGCATCAAAGGAGTACAATCCTCTTTAGCTACTGATCGTCACTCGGGTTTAATTAAACTCGAGGCAAAACTCCGTCGTGAGTTAGATGATATTCTTCAACAAGAAGAGCTGCTTTGGTATCAAAAAGCTCGTGTAGATTGGATTGAAAATGGGGATCGCAATACTTCCTTTTTTCATCTAAGTACGATTATCAGTCGATGGAGAAACAAAATTGCAGCCATCAAGAACAATGAAGGGCAGTGGGTTCATAATTCGGAAGAGGTGAAAAGCTTAGTGGTAAATTATTTTTCATCACTCTACACTGATGATGGTGAGGCAGGGGTCTTTAATATTCCTACTGGAGTTTGTAAAGAGCTATCGAGTTCGGAGTGGGAAGGTTTATGTCGCCCCTTTACCAAATGTGATATTGATTTTGTGATTAAGAACATGGGTTCGTTGAAAGCTCCGGGTCCGGATGGGTTTCAAGCTATTTTTTATCAGAAAAATTGGGAAGTTGTCGCTCCTAATGTGTATTCTTTAGCATTATCAGTTTTAGATGGTAAAGGGCTTCCTGACTCTCTCAATGAGACTTTTCTAGTTCTTTTACCAAAAACTGACAACCCGGAATCTCCTTCTCAATTCCGTCCTATTGGCCTTTGCAATGTCACCTACAAAATCATAACAAAAGCAATTGTGAATCGGTTAAAGCCTCTACTTCCGAAGCTCATTTCTTCTACCCAATCGAGTTTTGTTCCGGGGAGGCAAATAACCGATAATATTGTGATTGTGCAAGAGGTTATTCACACAATGAAATGCAAACAAAGTGGCAAGGGTTATATGACTATCAAAATTGATTTTGAGAAGGCGTATGACCGTCTCAAATGGTCCTTCATTCAGGACACGCTTAAGGAGATGAATTTTCCAATTAAATTATTGGAAGTGATCATGGATTGTGTTACCTCACCCTCAACGTAGCTTCTTTGGAACGGGGAAAAAACCAACGCTTTCCTTCCATCCCGTGGCATAAGACAAGGTGACCCGTTATCACCTTATCTTTTTGTAATTTGTATGGAACGGCTCAACCAAATTATAGAGGAAACGATCTTCAATGGGAGTTGGAAGCCTATCTATGCAAGTAGGGGAGGGCCTCTTCTGTCAAACCTCTTATTTACCGATGATTTAATTCTTTTTGCCGAAGCCTCAACTGATCAGATTATTATTATTAAGGACTGTCTTGACAGATTTGGACTAGCTTCGGGTCAGCGTGTTAATTTATCGAAGTCCAGAGTGTACCTTTCTCGCAATGTTTCAACCTCGGTTGCATCTGATATTAGTCACGCCCTTGGGATGGACGCTACAGAGGACTTGGGAATTTACCTTGGTATGCCCACACTAACCAGCCGAGTCACGAAGGCTACCTTTGCACATATTTGTGAGAAAATAGACCGTAGGCTCTCAGGTTGGAAGACGAAATACCTTTCCCTTGCTGGACGGGTTACCCTTGCCAAATCTACCCTCACTACTATGGCTAACTACTCTATGCAAACGGCTAAGATCCCACGGAGTATTTGTGATGACATTGACAAGAGAACTCGAAGGTTTATTTGGGGTGGCTCGGAAGAACATCAACGCATACATCTCCTCTCTTGGGAAACCCTGCAACTACCCAAAGAAAAGGGGGGTTTGGGCATTCGCTCAGCACGTCAAACCAACTCTGCCTTTCTTACCAAACTTGGTTGGCGAGTTCTCTCTGAACCTGATTCTCTTTGGTCACGTGTGCTTCGTTCTAAGTACTGCAAGGGAAGGTGTGAAAGGAATGGTGTCCTTCGAACAAGTGTACTATTCCGTTAGCGGGTTCAGAATTATTAGAAAGCTAATATATTCAGTAAGGTCAAGTGATCGGAATGCCTGGGTGGAGGCCGCTTCCGATCAGTAATATTAATGGATAATTAATGTTACAGCTTAATCTTGACTGAACCCTTCGGGTCACACCCAAGCATTCAACAAACCGAAACGACGAATTAATTCGGAAGGAATTAATGAGTCGACCGAGTAATATTTATTTAGACGTCGGAAATTCGAGCTTAGAGCGTCGAAACCGAGCGTCGGAAGTCGAGTCGAAAAATAGTGAAAGACGAGACGAGAAATAGTAATAAATCAACAAAAGACCGAAATACCCCTAGCATCGGAATGCCCTAGAAAACCGAGTGCTAAGGGCGTATGGCCTAGCATGGTGGCTAGCATGCGCACCAAGCCGAGCCTAGGCTGGCTGGTGCGTGCTAGCGCACTCATGCAAGCATCGCAAGGCTAGGCGCTGCCTAGTGCGTGCTAGCATGCTAGGCGCAGCCTTGTGCGCGCAATGGCTAGCAAGCCATGCCGCAACAAGCTGCCGGAGCTAGCACGCTAGGCGCGCCAGCTCGCAACAGCTAGCAGCAGCATGGCTAGGCCATTGCTTGCTGCCTAGCAGCGCTGGCCAAGGCACAAGGCCAGCAGCAGCAGCCCGCACAAGCATGCTGGGCGTGCTGGCCAGCAGCAGCAGCAGCCCGCATGCAAGTGCTGGGCTTGCTGGGCTTGCTGGGCGTGGCTGCCACGGACAGCAGCACATGGCAACCCACCTTAGCTGCCTTGGTGCCCAAGGGTGGGTGCCATGTGGCTTGTGGTCCTTGAGTGTGTGGGGAGTGAGGTGGCCGGTTATGGGAGAGGGAGTGGGGAGCAAGTTTGGTCCCCCCCTTCTCCAAATGGTCCTCACCTAACCACTCACATGAGCTTGCCACTTGTTGATTTATTACTAGCTTGATTATTGATTTTATTTTAGCTTTAAAATAAAATGGAAAAATCATACTATCCCACATTGATGGGAGAGTAAATGATACTCCCATCATTTCCTATAAATACCCAAGTATGGGCATTGGGAAAGATGCTTGAGTAAGAGTTGGAAAAGGCATCACAATTAGTGAAAACCTTTGAACTCAATATTATTACTCGGGTTTTGTTGGTCGGGTCTTGCTAACTCCAAGACATTGGACCTAGTCGGTTTTGTTGGTGCGGGTGGACTTCGTTGGAGGTCTCCGTGCAAGCGGGACTTGAAGCTTTCAAGTAAGAGCTCATTTGGAGCGAAGCACGCGTCAAGGGTAATTAGCTTATCTTAATCTTGTGATTAATTTAATTATGTTTATGGTTTTATTTATTACGAGTGCGGTCTTGGTTTTGGGTTTGTTTCCGCGGTGAGTCGGACTCACCAAACCACAACAGCGGTATCGGAGCCTCGCTCGTTTATTTTAAAATCATAATATTTTCAAGGTGTTATTATGGCTTATTTTTTCTGGTTTTAAGTTGCTAATTATATTAGTAACTCGTTTTTCAAATTTTACCTCGTTTTAGAGCTATCTTCAGCCCCGAACCCAGATTTCGACCCAAAAATAGTGAATTTTGGGTGGAAAAGGTGTTCTGGAAATGGTTTTACCCTTCTAGGGCTCGGTTTTTAGCCAGAAAATGACCAGAAATGCATTTTTCGAGGGATTTTTCGTTTTGACGAAAAATTTTAAGTCTTTCTAACCTTGAAAATTGATTGCATATTTATGGTGGTTATGTAAATGGTTCTTTCCTTATTTTATATGCAATTTTAGACCACTTTAAGCATGATTACTTGGTAGTAATTGGTGCTTGAAAGTTTGGTTTTATTTTTTCACATAATTGCAAATTAATTGCATTGAGTGTGAAATAGTTGTTCTTTGATGCTTCCAAGTATTAAAGATTCAATCTTTACTTTTGATAAGTGATTGAAACTTTGAGTTACTAAATTCCATGGATTTTGGTTAAACTTTGTTGATTTAATCATTTTTTAGTTGATTGGAATCATAAAGTTTAAAACTTGTGATAGAAATTGGTTTATCTTCATATTGGAAGATATAATTTTTCATGAAGTCACAAGTATTAAAGTTGGAGTCTTTATTGAACTTATGTTCATTTTTCCAACTCCCTTTTATTTTGTCAAAATCTCAAGATTAATTTAAAGTGATTAAATTAATAGTGAGAAATGCCCTAATTTATTTTGTTACACCAAGTTAAACCAATTTTATTAAAGAATGATTCTTGGTAATAAATTTGGTTAGTTGCTTTGGATGAATTATTTAAGTTGGACTTGTTATTTTTCATTTTTCCTCAAAATTGATTCTAAAATTAATTTAGAATTGATTTATAATGTCACACACAAAATTCGATAATTTTCGAAGCATTAGCACGCAACACGAGGCCTAAGAGCCCCGAGCTAGCTCTCGGCCAGCTGGGCTGCTCACGCAACCCATATGTGGCTGCCGAGGCTGCTGGGTGTTTCGTGCTTAGGTGCGTGGTGCTGTGCGACTGTGTGTGCGAGGAAGGGCGTGGGCTGCTGCTCGCTGCCAGCCACTTACCGCACCAGCCAGCAACAAAGCAGCAGCATGGCGCAGCAGCAGCATAGTGCTGTGCGCGCTGTGCGTGCTGCTACGCTTGGCTTGGCTGGGCGTGGCGTGTGCGAGCACAAGCAGCCCATGGGCATGCTTGGTGTTGCGGGGGTGCGAATGGGTATGTTACGAGCTTGTTGTACGGTACGTACGATCCCATAATTGGCACAATAACCCCGGGTTATTAAGGCGATGTTATTTTAAGTTAATTTTAGCATTGCTTAATATGTAAATAAGGGCAATTTTGGGTTCCAAGTCTTAGTGCTAGGCACTTAGACATTATGGAATACGTAATTTTGCTTAGATTGTCGTTTTAATTATTTTGTTTATTTAATTAAAATTTTTGAGGCTAGGCCTCGGGTTTTTGAGCGACATTTGCAAAATTAATTTTGACAAATATTTGGGTTCACCGACTTAATTAATTGGATTAGTTAAGATTGGATGCGGAATTTAGTGGGAGCGTCTCTTAGTTATTACCATAACCGGTTAAGACAACTTTGACTAGTTTAATTAGGCGTGTTAATTGAATTAACCACCTAGATTAATTACTAGTTCCCGCGCGGTTTTATGCATTGTTACTTGTTTGATCGTTGTAAAATGCATGGGCCATTCACAGATAGTGAATGGATGAATGGAATGTAAAATTCTCTCACAGGTTTTATGAAATGGCAACTAGTGGGGCCCGATTAGGATAGAAAATACGGACTGTGATCCGTGATGTATTTTTGTAAATCTAAATACGGTTTGCGAACCGTTGAGTATTTTTGTACCTTAATATTTAGATTAGTCCTAATCGTAGTAACTAGCAATTATATTATTTGGTCAAGTCTTGAAGACGAAGTTCTTAGAAGACGAAGCCATGAAGTTGCAAAAGAAGACCTTTTGAAGACTTGAAGATCTCAAGGGGTCATGCTAGTTGCCAAATGCATCTCTATTTATGTTTTCGATATATATTTATGTTTATATATTTGAATTATATGTTAGATGCATGGTTAGGATTTCGAATGTTGAGATGATTAATTAAGTTCACTTAAATCAACCAACATAGAAACCCTAGGTCCCTTAAAATTGAGTAAAACTTGCCATTCCAAAACACACTTACCAACCGAACGAGGGTAGTGATGGGCTACGCCAAAGCGAGGCATCACTACTTCTCCAAGGAACGTAAGGCATACTAGGTATGCAAGTGGTTTTGGTTATACTCAACGATATGAGTGATGGAGTCCTAACATGTCGTGGCAAAGTGAATAAATTGTTTAGAGAGCATTGGATGCGACGATTTATTCAACCAAGAGTGGCTTGGAGCCATTAGCAAAGCGTTGCTTACCTTAGGAGATTGAGTGTTAAGACAAGCCAAAGCATGCTTAACCACTCTTTGTTTCTTTGGATCTTGGAATCGACTTATTCTCACCAAAATTGGGGACAATCTTTAATGTGTGAATAAGACGTTTTAAATAAGTTTGATTAAAATGCATGATTTCAATCTTATTTAAGTATAATGAATGGTTTTTCATTTTAAATTCTTTCAATTGTAGAATCATGTCTTCTAATAACTCAAACAACCAATTCTCGTTACGCTCAATTCTCGACAAGGAGAAACTGAGTGGGCCAAATTTTCTTGATTGGCAAAGGAATCTGCGAATTGTTCTCATGCAAGAGCAAAAGGAATATGTCCTTGATGAGGAAATGCCCGAGACTCCCAATGAGGAGGTGACTCAAGCTGCCCTAAATCGATGGCAAAGTGCCAATCGAGATGTCAAATGTATCATGTTGGCCACAATGTCTCCTGAACTTCAAAAGACTTTCTTTGAAAAGGAGACGGCTTTTGAGATCATTTCTGAATTACAGAATATGTTCCAAGAGCAGGCCCGAACTGAAAGGTTTGAAACCCACAGGCAGATCCTTGAGAGCAAGCTCAAGAAAGGAGAGCCAGTCAGCCCACATGTACTCAAAATGATTGGATTGTTTGAAAACATGGGAAGGCTTGATGCGGGGTATTCAACCGAGATGGCAATTGACATCATTCTCCACTCGCTGCACAAAGGCTATGATCAGTTCAAGATGAACTATAATATGCACAGCATGGAGAAAACCCTCACCGAGCTTCATGGTATGTTGAAGCAAGCTGAGCAAACGCTCAAGGATGAGGGAAAGCATGATATGCTCATGATTAAAAAGGGCAAGCCGTTCAAATTTTCGGGCAAGAAGAAGAAAGGCTTTAAGGGGAAAGGTAAGAAGAAAACTTTTCCGCCTAAGTCTAAAGCTACCAAGGATAAGAGGGTAGCGTCTTCTAAATCTGATTCCGAATGTTTCTACTGTAAGAAGAAGGGACATTGGAAGAGAGATTGCCTCAAGTTCAAGGAAGATAAGAAGAACGGAACCGTTGCTTCTGAATCAGGTATATTCGTTATAGACTTTAACTTCACTAGCTTAACATCATGGGTATTAGATACCGGATGTGGCTCACACCTTTGTTCCAATTCTCAGGGACTAAGGAATGCTAGAAGGCTAGAGAAGGGAGAGATTGAACTCCGGGTCGGCAATGGAGCCAGAATTGGTGCCGTATCCGTAGGAACTCTCAGTTTGTCTTTGCCCACCGGGCTAGTTTTGGAACTCGATAATGTTTATTATGTTCCTAACATTACCAAAAACATTATTTCAATTTCGGCGTTGGACGCCAAAGGTTTTGAATTTCGAGTAAAGAACAAAGAATGTTCATTTTATCTCGATAATGTTTTATATGGTATTGCACATTCTGAAAATGGTCTTTATGTGCTTTCTTTAGACAAACAAGTTTATAATGTGAATAATGATACCAAAAGAGCTAAGACCATGGAGTCAAATCAGACTTACTTGTGGCATTGTCGTCTTGGCCACATTAACATCAAACGCATCAAGAAACTTCTACAAGAAGGTGTTCTTGACTCTTTCGATTTAGAATCGTTTGAGAATTGCGAAGGATGTCTATTAGGCAAGATGATTAAACAGCCATTCTCCAAGTTGGGAGAAAGGGCAAGTGACTTATTGGGTCTTATACATACCGATGTATGTGGACCAATGAGCTCAACCACAAGAAATGGACATCGATATTTCATCACTTTCACAGACGACTATAGTAGATATGGCTATGTCTACCTCATGTCGCATAAATCTGAATCATTTGAAAAGTTCAAAGAATTTCAGAGTGAAGTTGAAAATCAGCTTGGCAAGAAAATCAAAGCCCTTCGATCGGATCGAGGTGGTGAATACTTGAGCCAAAAATTCGATGACCATCTGAAAGAAAAGGGTATACTTTCAGAATTGACACCTCCAGGAACTCCACAATGGAACGGAGTATCCGAAAGGAGAAATCGGACCTTGTTAGACATGGTACGATCAACAATGGGTCTTAGTGATCTTCCTATCTCTTTCTGGGGACACGCACTTCTAACTGCGGCACTAACACTGAACCGTGCTCCATCAAAAGCTGTAGAAAAGACTCCATATGAATTATGGACGAAGAAACCTCCTAGGTTATCTTTTCTAAAGATATGGGGATGCGAAGCATATGTCAAGAAATTGATCTCTGACAAACTTCATCCCAAATCTGACAAGGTTTACTTTGTGGGCTACCCAAAAGAAACCAAAGGGTATTACTTCTACAACAAATCGGAGAACAAAGTGTTTGTTGCTCGCGATGGTGTCTTTTTGGAGAAGGAGCACCTTTCCAAAATGACAAGTGGGAGGAAAATCGAACTCGACGAAGTTCGTGAGGATGAGCAACAAAATCATAATGACAGTCAGAGTGCTCAAACAGCATCTGTTGACGCAGGTCAAAATGATCAAAATGTGCAAAGTCGAACCGACAATGCAAATGCTCAATCCATTACCCTACGTAGGTCTCTGAGGCCGAGATCTCAACCTGATAGATATCTTGGTTTAGTATTAACCGAGAATCAGGACATCCTGATTATGGATGGAGATGAACCGGCAACCTACAAGCAAGCGATGGCAAGCACCGACTCTGCTAAATGGCAAGAGGCCATGAGATCTGAAATGGATTCCATGTTTGAAAATCAAGTCTGGGACTTGGTAGACTTACCCGAAGGTTGTACACCGATCGGATGTAAGTGGATTTTCAAGTTGAAAACCGACAAAGATGGAAATGTATTCATTTACAAAGCTAGATTGGTGGAAAAAGGTTACAGACAAGTTCATGGTATTGATTACGATGAAACCTTTTCACCAGTTGCAATGCTTAAA
Organism: Chenopodium album; assembly: GCF_948465745.1. Classification (NCBI taxonomy): domain Eukaryota; kingdom Viridiplantae; phylum Streptophyta; class Magnoliopsida; order Caryophyllales; family Amaranthaceae; genus Chenopodium; species Chenopodium album. Next base: position 38,365,722 of record NC_137850.1, read on the forward strand.
TCCGTTCGGATCCTCCTAGCGATTGCTGCATATTACGACTATGAAATATGGCAGATGGACGTCAAAACCGCCTTCCTTAATGGTTATTTGGAAGAAACTGTGTATATGACACAGCCTGAAGGTTTTGTCGGCCAAAACAATGCTGGGAAGGTTTGTAAGCTTAAGAAGTCCATTTATGGATTAAAGCAAGCAAGCAGAAGTTGGAATCTGCGTTTCGATGAAGCCATCAGTAAGTTTGGTTTTATCAAGAATCCAGATGAATCTTGTGTTTACAAGAAGGTCAGTGGGAGTGACATCGCCTTCCTAGTCTTATATGTCGATGACATATTGCTCATTGGAAACAGCATTCCGTTGTTAGAGTCTGTAAAGGCCTGGCTTGGAAAGTGCTTCTCAATGAAAGACTTGGGAGAGGCTCAGTACATACTAGGCATCAAGATCTATAGGGATAGATCGAAAAGGATGATTGGATTGAGTCAAAGTACTTATATTGATAAGGTACTTGCTCGATTTGGCATGGAGGAGGCCAAAAGAGGTCACCTGCCAATGTCACATGGCATAACCCTAAGCAAGAAGCAGTGTCCACAGACACCTGATGAGCGGGTAAGAATGAATCAGATTCCATATGCTTCGCTTATTGGATCTATCATGTATGCCATGATATGTACTAGGCCAGATGTGTCGTATGCCTTGAGTGCTACGAGCCGTTACCAATCAGACCCAGGAGAGGCGCATTGGACTGCGGCCAAAAATATCCTAAAGTACCTGAAAAGGAACAAGGATAAATTCCTGGTGTATGGTGGTACAAAGGATTTGGTTGTGGAAGGTTATACCGACGCAAGCTTCCAGACAGACAGAGACGATTTCAAATCGCAATCTGGATATGTGTTCTGTCTAAATGGAGGGGCGTTTAGTTGGAAGAGCGCAAAGCAGAGTACAACAGCAGATTCTACAACTGAAGTCGAATACTTGGCAGCTGCTGAAGCAGCTAAGGAGGCTGTTTGGATTCGTAAGTTCGTTGGCGAACTTGATGTTGTACCCTCTATAAAGGGTCCAATAGCCCTCTATTGTGACAACAATGGAGCTATTGCTCAGGCCAGAGAGCCTAGAGAACATCAGAAGGTCAAACATGTCAAGCGGTGATTTCACATGATTCGAGAATGGAAATCAGAGGGTGAAATCAGAATTTGCAAAGTTGGAACGGATGACAATGTAGCCGATCCACTTACTAAACCTTTGCCTCAAGTGAAGCACAACAAGCACGTTGAGGCAATGGGAATCAAGCACGTAGGAGACTGGCTTTGATTTCCTTGTTTAGTGTTTTAGTTAATTTTGAGAAAAGTTAATGTAAGACACTAAGGAAAATCATTCATGTTTTGGAGTAATATAAAATTTCATGCAACATTTTATTACTCCGTTATGCTATTTAATTGTGGTTTAGGATTAAATAATGAGTCCATTCGATTCTGAGAATATTCAAAATAGGGTATCAAGACCAGTCTTGGTAAGGAAACACCTATTAAGTGAACATTGAATATTATAATCGAAAATTATCCCTAATCAAGGTCATTTAAACGATGGACGATTAATGACCAATTGAGATTAGTGTGTAGTCTGATTTATAGCACCGTTTCATGTGCTACGAGGACATGATTGTCATAAATCATTTGCACAGGTATTGGTTTAGAACCATACTGGATCGACCTATGAGAATACTTTAAGAAATTAAAAATTTGTCATAAGTATACTTCTCATTATGGCTATCGGAACCTATTTCCTCGACCATGAGTACTGTGAGTTCTCTTGTTTGAGTACTAGTTCGCTTTGATGTTGTCAAACGTCTGCCGTAATAGGGGATTATAACGGCAACACTCGGGCGGCTAGGTCCTCTCAGTAAGAGGAGCTACATTACAAGACTGGGAATGTCCCCCTAGTAAAATAGGGAAGATGTCTTTGTTGTATTCAAGGCCTCTCGTAGAGCGAGACTGTAAAATGCATGGCCGTGCTCGGATGGATTTTAGAAATCATCTGTTTATTGACAGTCGGACTCGGAATCGGGAAACACTTCTGGACGTAATAAGGATGACAAAATAAATCTTACCTTATAGTTCATGAAGAGACATTAAGCGACATAGGAAAGGGCTGTACACAAAATGAGCACTTGTCCGGAAGGACAAGTGGGAGATTGAAAGGAATGGTGTCCTTCGAACAAGTGTACTATTCCGTTAGCGGGTTCAGAATTATTAGAAAGCTAATATATTCAGTAAGGTCAAGTGATCGGAATGCCTGGGTGGAGGCCGCTTCCGATCAGTAATATTAATGGATAATTAATGTTACAGCTTAATCTTGACTGAACCCTTCGGGTCACACCCAAGCATTCAACAAACCGAAACGACGAATTAATTCGGAAGGAATTAATGAGTCGACCGAGTAATATTTATTTAGACGTCGGAAATTCGAGCTTAGAGCGTCGAAACCGAGCGTCGGAAGTCGAGTCGAAAAATAGTGAAAGACGAGACGAGAAATAGTAATAAATCAACAAAAGACCGAAATACCCCTAGCATCGGAATGCCCTAGCAAACCGAGTGCTAAGGGCGTATGGCCTAGCATGGTGGCTAGCATGCGCACCAAGCCGAGCCTAGGCTGGCTGGTGCGTGCTAGCGCACTCATGCTAGCATTGCAAGGCTAGGCGCTGCCTAGTGCGTGCTAGCATGCTAGGCGCAGCCTTGTGCGCGCAATGGCTAGCAAGCCATGCCGCAACAAGCTGCCGGAGCTAGCACGCTAGGCGCGCCAGCTCGCAACAGCTAGCAGCAGCATGGCTAGGCCATTACTTGCTGCCTAGCAGCGCTGGCCAAGGCACAAGGCCAGCAGCAGCAGCCCGCACAAGCATGCTGGGCGTGCTGGCCAGCAGCAGCAGCAGCCCGCATGCAAGTGTTGGGCTTGCTGGGTGTGGCTGCCACGGACAGCAGCACATGGCAGCCCACCTTGGCTGCCTTGGTGCCCAAGGGTGGGTGCCATGTGGCTTGTGGTCCTTGAGTGTGTGGGGAGTGAGGTGGCCGGTTATGGGAGAGGGAGTGGGGAGCAAGTTTGGTCCCCCCCTTCTCCAAATGGTCCTCACCTAACCACTCACATGAGCTTGCCACTTGTTGATTTATTACTAGCTTGATTATTGATTTTATTTTAGCTTTAAAATAAAATGGAAAAATCATACTATCCCACATTGATGGGAGAGTAAATGATACTCCCATCATTTCCTATAAATACCCAAGTATGGGCATTGGGAAAGATGCTTGAGTAAGAGTTGGAAAAGGCATCACAATTAGTGAAAACCTTTGAACTCAATATTATTACTCGGGTTTTGTTGGTCGGGTCTTGCTAACTCCAAGACATTGGACCTAGTCGGTTTTGTTGGTGCGGGTGGACTTCGTTGGAGGTCTCCGTGCAAGCGGGACTTGAAGCTTTCAAGTAAGAGCTCATTTGGAGCGAAGCACGCGTCAAGGGTAATTAGCTTATCTTAATCTTGTGATTAATTTAATTATGTTTATGGTTTTATTTATTGCGAGTGCGGTCTTGGTTTTGGGTTTGTTTCCGCGGTGAGTCGGACTCACCAAACCACAACAAGGTGTGACATTGATATGTTCACACCCTCCTCGAATATGTCTAATGTGCGGCAAGGAATAACAGAAAATGCTCAATGGATTAGGAAGGGATCGGCAGTGGCTATTGGCAATGGGCGTCGCACCTTATTCTGGGATCATTGTTGGGCAACTGATGTTCCTCTTCGTGACTTGTCCAATGGTGAAATTCCTGATTGCATTGATGGTGCGACTGTGGAAGAAATGTGGAATGTTGAAGGAGAATGGAAATGGGACTCCTTTGCTAATTTGCTCCCTCCATATTCATTAAAACTCATCGCTGCTCACAAAGTCTACAACGATTCTGAAATTGAAGATCATAGATTCTGGAAAGGTTCTTCTTCGGGTAAATTCTCTGTCAAGTATGCAATGAAAATAATGAAAAATGATGATCATATCTCGAAGGATCCCAAATGGGATTTAGCTTGGAGCACTCCTGTCCAGCAAAGAGTCAAAATGTTCCTATGGCTGCTGCTCCATGACCGACTGCTCTGTAATGCTAACCGCTTCAAACGCCATTTAGCTACTGATCCTAGGTGTGCTCGTTGTTCTAGCAATTCAGATGAAACAAGTTTACACTTGTTTCGTGATTGTGACTTAGCCAAAGACTTCTGGGCTAACATGGGAGGGGCTGCTAGCAATCCTAATTTTTTTAGTGGTGATCTCCACAGCTGGTTGGTTCGAAATCTAAAGGCTGAGGGTCCTAATTTTTCTGAAAATTGGCCTGTTTATTTTGCCCTTACTTTGTGGTGGTCATGGAAATGGCGTAACTTCTCTACGTTTGGTCGTCCTGATGACATTCCTTATGACAAAGCAGCCTTCATCAAAGGAAAAGCAGAGGAAACTTGGAGAGTGCTGATGGTTCAAGCTGAAGATCAAGCTTCGGTCAACAAGGCTCCAATTCGAAAAGAGGTGTTAGTTAGGTGGCTAGCTCCACCAGGGGACTGGGTTGCATTAAACACTGATGGTGCGGCTAAAGGCACACCTGGAGCTGCTGGAGGTGGAGGCGTTTTGCGTGACTGCTGTGGTAATTTTATCAAAGGCTTCTCTGCTAATTTTGGTGTTTGTTCTGCATATAGAGCTGAGCTACTGGCTTTAGAATTGGGTCTTCGTTTGGCAGTATCTAAAGGCATCTCTAAGCTAGTTATTCAGATGGACAACAAGGCTTGCATCGAAGCACTTCAAAATGAACATCTACAAGGAGGAGAGGGTTTGATCATGCTAAGAGAATGTCGTAGTATCATTAAGTCCCTAGGACTTAATTCTTGTATTTTTCATTGTTACCGGGAAGGGAATAGGGTGGCTGATTGTCTTGCTAACTTAGGTGTAATCCAACTTGAGAGAGTCCTTTATTTTGATAATCCTCCGATCGAAAGAAAGGAATTTCTCCGGGAGGATATCTTAGGAGTCACGACTCTCCGGCTTGTAATTTGATTTCTCTTTTATTTTGAATAAAGGGCATTAGCCTTCGTTTGCACCAAAAAAAATCATATGGTTAATTTGTTTCGGTTTAGCAACATTTGTTATTAGACAGACCACTTTAATTAGTTTCATGCAATGATGTTAGCAACGATGGTTTTACCCCCATTCATATTAGCAGCCTTTGTCAAGAAACCCCTTGTCGTTTCGCCACCATCAACAGAGTCAGATCAACAACTTAAGCAAGGACCAACACCATTAACAGAGCCTGATCAACAACTCAAGCAAGGATCAACAACTGTTTAGTTACATCTTCTTCGGCTATCTTCATACATTCGGTTCGACTTATTTCTAAATTGATTCTCACTTTTTTTTTCTTCTTAATTTGGTTACTTATTGTTATATATTTTTGAATGAGTTGAGGAATTTTCCCCTCGCTGCCGCCTGCAAACCTTCCCCTCCCCCCGAAAAATTTCTCCCCAGCCCCGAAAACCCCTAAAAAATCCTCCCTCGAAACCCTAGCCACTATATTTTCATTGTTAATTACTCTTCTGAGTTTTATTTTTAATTAAAAAAACATTGTATGGATTTTAATTTTCCAAGATATTTTTGCCTTCCATGCCGTACCGTTTTTGGAATTTTGATTTTGTTGTTTTTTGTCACCGTACTCACACTCGTTACTGTATCCGTTTTTGTGCAACCGATGTAGTAACTTTTGAATTGTGGGTTGTGGTTGAAATGATTGGTTTGTTGATCCGTAACCTATAAGAAATTCAAGCCCTTTTTTTGTTACCTTCTATACTTCGTAAAAGACCTAACAATTAACAAGCGATACCCGATTCGAATGAATTACCCTTAATAAGGAAAGGCTACCTAATTTGAAATATCCTTATGGGGCGTTTGGTAGGAGGGATGAGATTAAGTGAGATAACAAAGTGGAATAATTAGATGGGATAAGGATAAAAATGGTATATTCCATTGTTTGGTATGAGGATTAGATTGGAATAATTAATAAAAATACAAAAATACCCTTACTATCCTTTCTTCACTCTCTTTTTCTTTCTCTTTCATTAAACGTAAAAATGTCTTTTACCCATTAAATTTAATCTCATCCCTTATACCACCCCCTTAGTTACTAATTAACTAATTTGGAGGGATAACTCCTCTTTTTATCCACTTCCTAACCCCCCTCACAATACCCATCCCTCTAAACAAACAAAAGACTTGTTAAATCATATCCCTCGTCTTTTATTCTATCCCTTCCTCTTTTATCCCTCTAAACAAACACCCTCTTATGATAATAGTTACAAGTAATAAGCATTACTCAAGTTGAACTGCCGGACCAAATTGAATTGCCCTTATGGTATGTGACTACGGGTTAGTTAGTAAGGGGCTAAAGGCTACCTGTATTGTGTTTTCTGAAAGGAAAAATTGCTAAAAATAATACTACCTCCGTTTCTTATTAGTTGCAACTTTGGGGCATTATTTGTGAGATATAAAATATTCTAAAGTTGCAACTAATACGAAACGGAGGAAGTACAATCTTTACCCCATTTTTTTTTTAATAATACAACTTTTTAATTATGTTGTAATCACTAGTAGAAAAAACAAATTGGCAAGCGGTTCAAACCCCCCAATGGCAAGCGGTTTTGAACCGCTCCCTGTTGGGGGGCTTGCCAATAGCCATTGAAATGGCAAGCGGTTCAGAACCGCTTGCCAATTGTAAAGAAAGGGCAGCAGTTTTGGCGCCAAACCGCTGCCCATTAGGGGTATTAAAAATAAATTTATTTTTTATTTTATTTTTTTTTTCAATTAAATTGAGACATAATCAAACCATATGTAAAAATATTAATATTTTTATTAATTAATTGTTATAATATTACAATTTCTGATTTTCAATCACAAAAAAGTAAATTAACAAAAAAATTAATAACAATTACAATGTATGCTTTTCAACCACCAAAGACCACCAGCCACCACCAGTCACCACCACACACCACCAGCCACCACCCCACACCACGACCCCCACCCACCGAAAAACCCCTCAATGAAACCGCGACCCCACCCACCAAAACAGATCCCCACCTAAACCACGACCTCCACCCACGACCCTAACCCAAACCACGACCCCCACCCACCACGACCACCACCAAAAATCAAATTAAAATAAAAAATAAAACTAAAATCGAAATAAAAGTTAACAAAAACCACCGATCTAACCCACCATGACCATCTAAACCACCGATTTTGGCTTCAAATTATGGTTTTAAAGGTCAAATTTGGCCTAAAAAACTTGAACACCCACACGCATGCACGAACTTGCTCAAAATTTGCTCAAAATTTGCTCGAAATTATCCGCGAAATTTGCTCGAAATAATCCTTAAAATTTGCTCAAAATTTGCTCGAAATTATCTCGAACTTGCTCGAAATTTGCTCGATATTATCTCTAAAGAACAGAGAAAAGGAGAAAATGAAAGAAGAAAGGGGCAAATTAGAGGGAATAGAAGAGGAGAGAGAGGGAAAACGGGAGTAGAAAGAGGAGAGAGAGAGAGAGCAGCCAAAATGAAAGAGGAGAGAGAGAGAGCAGAGTAAAGAAAGAGGAGAGAGAGAAATAAAAGAAGGGGGGGCGCGCGGATTTAGGGTTTTTTTTTAAATGGCAAGCGGTTTGGGGTTCGCTTGCCAATATATCTAATGGCAAGCGGTTCAATCCCAAACCGCTTGTCATTATATATATTGGCAAGCGGTTCGCGCCAAAACCGCTTGCCATTAGATATTACAGGTTTTTTTTAAAAAAAAATGGGTGAATGGCAAGCGAATTTTTAAAACCGCTTGCCATTGGGGCTTCCCATCACTTATTTTCTATTAGTGAATAATACAACCTTTAGAGGGTGTTCATTTTAAATAAGACAAAATCGAATTTTGGGTGGGTTTTAAGGTGGGAGAAGAGGCCGGGATATTCCCCCCTTCCCCATCCCTACCACCATTAACTTATATCCTCCCCTTTCCTAACCTTAAAATCCACTAAAAATTCGATTTTGTCTTGTTTAAATGAACACTCTCTAAAGGTTGTATTATTATAAAATAATCCAATGGTTGTATTATTAAAAAAGAACTAGCCAAAGGTTGTATTATTTTTGGCAATTTCTCCATACTGAGGAGTTGGTAGACCAAAAAGTGATGTGCTGGATTGGTTATCGAGTATGACTAGAAATAATCGCACTGGTTCGATTCCTGTTGGCCACACTTTTTTTTTTCTTTACAAGTTTTGTTTCTTTTTTTCTGTTATAGTATATTGACCAAAAAAAAAATTATAATCAATGTAGACTATTATTGAGTAAAACAAATTAAAATATATTATGAATTTAAGTATGATTCAATTTTGTTTAGTATACATAAGTCTTGTCTGATTTTACTCCATTCTTTGTATGTATATATGATCTAATCAAAATTTGACCGTGTTTTTATACTAATATATCAATCAATCAATCAATCAAAGCCTTAATCTCATACGATATACTTCAAAAAATTTCATTAATTGTTAAACTCTAAAATAAACAAATACTCCGAAATAAACACTATGGAGTACCATGCATTATTTATTTTGAAAATTTTACCTAATACTAGCTTATGTACGTTATTGCGTTACATGGTAGTTGTACACTTAATACCTTAGCACATCAAACATTTGAACTACACTTGTACAGATAATTGATAACACAATATATATCTATGAATAACAATCTAAGATTTAAAAGGTTTATTTTTGAAGGATATTAGACCACGACCTTATGTCGAGTTTTGAACAATACTAGTATGATTTTTGGTAAAATGTTGTAATTAAGAAAACAGTGGAGATTAGGATGAAGACGTACCACAACAACAGTAATCAAAAGAGAAGAAAATTCTGAGTTTTTCAGCCAATCAAAAGAGAAGAAATTTTTTAAACAGAAAGTCTCTATCAATATATATATATATATATATAGTACACCACATTTCATTAATTTACTCAAATGCAGTTTATTTCAATGTGAAGCTGGGCAGAACTTTTTGTGAAGTTTATTAGAAACCTGTCGTAGAAAATTAGAAATCACTAATCAATACATAAGGGAAATGTTTCTAAGAAAAATAATGTAGTAAATGAAGCCTTTTATATTATGAAAATATATATGGTTTGCCCATTATTCTCTAACACTAAAGAGTTGGTAGTTACTTATTCTTCAAAAGCTTCAATGATAGATGGTATTCCAGGGTTACTGAGTAGTCTGTAACGAGGAAATCCTGCAGTTTGTAGCAAAGATTTGTATTCAGGCTCTGTCCTTTCCTTACCCCCGCCAGTATGCGTTATCATTATTAAGTCTGATGCAAGTAATATGCCTTCCATTGACTCTTCCCCCTCTAGGTGAAGTATTAATTCAAACAAAATCAGCTTTCCTTTCTTTTCTGGTACTGCTTTTCGACAGCTCTTCAGGATCTTCACACAATCTTCATTGTTCCAATCATGCAGAATTGACTGCAACACCAGAATGACAGAATAGAGATTGTTAAACATACTTGATGATGAAGCCATTCATAAATACATTCAATTACATGTTTTGAGATTATATGAACTTATACAGATGAGCACACCGGAATCAGTAGATGCTCACCTGTCAGGTACACTGAACATCAGCTGATTCTACTACCAAACAAATAAAAAAAAAAGGCAGCAATTTGGGTGATTCACAAGCGCCATTTCAACAGCAATTAATAGAATGAAGAACATACTTTGAGATTTATTTAATTTAGTTTGTAGAAGTCTGTAATTTTGTATTGATGTCACAAAGTGAAACTGATGTAGAACAGCTTCTACTTTGGATCAAAATGACAAATATATTGCATTGGAAGCAGGACCATGAGCCTTCTCGAACACTATTCAATCCTCAAATTATAGAAAAAATACATATTGATATACAATATGGAGTAGTTTTAGTTAATTACCTTCAAGATTGCAACATCAGCATCAGGAATGGCCTCAAACATATCACCTTCAACATGAGCAACTCCATCATACTTGGGAGCAATGGCAATAACATGAGGCAGATCAAAGTTGATGCCTTTGATATTAGGAAAGGCCCTCACAACCTCATTTACAGCTGCACCAGTTCCCCCTCCTACATCTACAACCGATTTAACATCTGCAAATACATCTTTATACAGTGACGTGATAGCCCTGAACCCAATCTTTGCTGTACATGCCAACCCATCATGGAACACCCTATTAACTTCTTGATCTCTAGATAAAAATTCCCAAATATGATGTCCTTGAGCCATCTCAAACGCTATTCCACCCTCTTTGATGGCAGAGCTGAGATGGTGCATCGCGGCTAATAATTCTGCATAAGAATCATAGGAGCATAGCTTATATCATCATCATCATGTCGTAACAGTAGCCTAGAGGCTGGTGTTAACCAATAAAGGGTGTCATCTTCACTGAATTTGGTGGGGTTAACATCAACTGTGGTGAAGATGTCTCTACGAACCAAAATCTGCATGACACGTTTCAGGCACCTGAAGTTGGGAGGGTGGGATTTAAAATGGGCACAAATTTCAGATACACTGATTGGATGGCCATGGACATGGATGATGTCAGCAATGCCAAGCTCCACAATACATTTAAGGGCCATGGAATCCACAAATGCAAAAGTAATTCTGACTAATGTCTCCAGAGGCCCTTCGCCTACAACAGGATTATGCTCCTGGGACATATTCTCCTACCGTCTGAAAGGAATTATAAATACCTTATTTCATTTTCATAAAACTCAATATCCATCGACTAAATTTGTACTTTCATAAAACTCAAAATTCACAGCAAAATTCGTTTCAATTTTGAAGCACACAAGTTACTTCCTCTTTACAAAATTTATTAAAGATAAGCACAGAAGTTACTAGTTAGCTTAAATGTGCCAATATCAGTAACATTTTACAAGACGTAACCTATTAACTAGTGAAGACTTTCAAACTTTCATTCAATTCTAATTCATGTACTGTACTTATTTTGCATAGACCATCCAGTAACTACACCTGACAGGCTGACATAATCAGGTTTTTTATTGTTCTAAACAAAAATCAGGTTTTTGATTTCTATCCAAAATAATGCAAACTGAAGGACCTTGTTTTGAGTTCAATTATTCTTCTATCTAGAATTGAGAGTTTCATTGATCTCTAAAAATACATATAACATATTCACAGGTTTCATTGGTAACACACCACTGAACTTAGCAAGCAATCTGAGGATAAAATGTTTTTTCTACTTAGTAAACACACCAGAGTGGTAAGGAACTAACCAGGGTAGACTTCGTATATTGTTACAATAAGCCTGCTTTACTTCCCCTTCTGCTGTAAACATGAGTGTAGGCATGCCGCTCCTGTAAATATCTCCAACAATGCTATAATGCTATCACTAGTGATTTAACTCGCTAGAAATATGAGAATTAATTCATCTCCAAGTACAACACACAGAAGAGCCAGTTAGCTTTTTGCTCCCCAATCTCCATATATCTGTCAACACAAAACTACTTCAACAATGTTTGCCACACCGCAAAAATAACTGAATACGAAGATAGCAGGAATCTTTCATATCAATTCTCGAGGGCTAATCCTCAAAAACCTATATGTCATGACTTAATTCATCAAGGATTCTACTTATGATTATCTTTTAGCAAAATTAATGTTCACATAATCAGCTAATTTATTGGAGGCTATGGGTCACTGAAGAGTTGCCAACTGGAAGTAAAACAAGAAGAATTTGGTTATAAAGCACTGAAATTCTCAGTACAACCTCGGACCATGTTAGCATGTAAAAGTAGAGCAAACTGACAAAATTGAAGTCTTGAATTGGAAGACAGTGCTCATTATATTTAATCCCACTTGAATTGATGTAGGCCAGCCAAGGAAACTCACACTCCAAAGGCTAGGAAGATGGACTACAAGAAAAAGAAAATGCAAGCCGAGGCAAGCTAAAAATATACTTATATTTTTCTTTTTTGAATGTCTGCAAGAAAGGGTCTGCATTTCAACTTAAATGAAACAGAATTAAAGCTTGTGTCCCCTATATGTGTCAAAAAACTATCTTCTTATGTAAAATTTCAAATAAATTACGTTACTGGTTAACAATCTTTACCTTAAATCAGTAACCGGCACAATATCAGCCAATAAGAAAAGATTCTCCTTATAATCCAATATTAATGTTGCTGTAGAAATTTCAAATTAAGTGCCATCATACTAAACAACAAGAAGGTAACAATATTGGCAAGTGCTACCAGTAATCCTTGCATGTGCATTTTCCATCCTTGAAGCAATGAAATCTTCGGGTATCTCTGACAGTTATCTCCCTTCCGGTGACTGCAGAAATAAGCTTAATAGCATTATGACAATCACCGCATATTCTTAGGTTCTTTCCTACAAGTATAGGATCTCCGTCTTTAGTTGACAGAAGCCCAAATGCAACCGCTAGTTTTTCACTGTGATGAACCAACATCCTCTCCTTTTCTGCATCTCCTGCTCCATCATCCTTCACCAATGCCCATCGTAGATCTGGCACATAACCAGCATGCTTTATCTTTAATAGTATCTCCTCTAAGTAATCATATATTTCTCTTATCATAGGGTGTGAAGCATCTTCAGCAACAAAAGTGTGAATCTTTTTGTCTATTTCAATCCAACTACAACCTGGTTTCTTTCTAAGATTTTTATCTCGCATAACCTTCCTGACCTTTGCATAATCCTCCCATCTTTCAGCATCAGCATACATGTTTGCTAGCATGACATATGGAGTAGAATTTGAAGGATCCATCAGAAGGTATTGATTCGCTGCCTTAATAGCTAAGTTGATGTTGCCATATTTTCTGGAGGCCCCAAGCAAAGCTGCCCAGCCAATAGAACCTGGGTTATACGGCATTGACTCAATCAGCTGCTCAGCTTCACATAGTTTCCCAGCCCGACCCAGCATGTCAATCATGCAAGAGTAATGCTCTGCTTCAGGAACAATCCCATATTTCTCCTTCATCATGTCAAAATATTTCTGGCCTTGCTCCACTTTCCCTGTGTGTGCACATGCTGAAAGAACAGATATGAAGGTTATATTCGTGGGTGTATAATCAGTTTCAAGCATCCAATTGAAAAGCTGCAATGCATCACTCCCAAACCCATGCTGAGCATAACCATCAATTATGGTGTTTATAGAGACAACATTATGCTCTGGCATCTCATCAAACAACCGCCTTGCATCATGTAGATTTCCACATTTCGCATACATTGCTACCAAAGCATTGTTTACAGCTATTCGATTTGATGGTATGTCGGACTTCAAAGCTAATGAGTGAATCTGTTTTCCATGAGAAGGGGAACGCGAGCTTGAGCATGCGCTAATGACACAAACAAAGCTGCAATCATCTGGGTGATGACCAAATCGCAGCATGTCTCTAAAACATGCAACAGCCTGTTCAGATAATTCATCAAACTGAGAATATCCAGAGATCATAGTGTTCCACAGAACCAAATCAGGCTCTGGAATTTCCTCAAATATTCTCCTGCATTCTGACATACTCCCCCCACATTTTGAATACAAGTCAATCAGCCCACTCCCAACATGTGGGTTCGAGCCAAAACCCATTTTGATCAACTGAGCATGAAACTGAAGCCCACCTAACCGATCCTCTAAGCTCGTAAATGCAGTCAGTACACTAGCTAAAGTATACATATCAATGTACATATCCCTTTTCACCATCTCCTGAAACATCTCAAGAGCTTTCTTTCCTTCTTTATGCTGTCCATACGCAACGATCATAGCATTCCATGAAACCTCGTCTTCCCTCCCACTCATCTCACAAAACACCCTCTTAGCCTCCTCCAAAAAACCATTTTTACTATAACAACTAACAAGAGAATTATTAACCGACGCATAAAAAACATCATACCCTCCTTTAACAACCAAACAATGCAACCCTCTAATCAATAAACAACCATTACACGAAGCCGAAATCATGGAAGACAAACTAAACCCATCCATATCAACACCCATCTCCCTAATTCTATCAAAAAGTCTAAATGCAGACCATGTATCCCCTCGTTCAGCATAAGCAGCAATAAGGGTGTTAAAGGACACAATATCTGGTTCAGGAATTTCGTCGAACAGTTGGTGGGCAATCCGAGTTTGACCCTCTTTAACATATGCAGCAATAATGGCATTGTAAGAGAAGACATTTGGGTATGGTGTTGCGTCGAAAACGTTGCGCGCTGCAGAAATGCGTCGGCATTTTGAGTACAGAATGATGAAGTGGTTGGAAAGATAGATTGAAGGTGGAATTATAGATTTTAGGTAAAGGGTATGAAGAGATTTGCCTGTTAAAAGATTTCTTTGTGTAATGCATGATTTTAGAAGTTGGCAAAAGTTGTAGAGATTATTCCATGAACTTTGGTTCATCTAGGAATTAAATGGATTGATGTTGATGATAGCAGTAGTTATATAGTTAAGGTCAAGTTTTTTAAAACCAAGCTAGAGAAAACTAGCATGTGTATGTTTTGAAATTGAGTTGCTTTTTGTAAACTCTCAAAGTCAACAAACATTGACTCATTGAGCTATCAATTTTATTAGACATGATCACAGGGCGGGTTAAAAAAGTTGGCCGGTTTCAGGTTAAAATAATCAAGCTGAATTGGGAGTTAAATTCAGGCCAAAAGTTTATACTCAAACCTGCTATTTTGTGCTAAAAAGAGCATGATTTTTAGTCTATTTTTAGTTTGGTTAAAAAAATAACTTAAAAACATAAATTTTAGGTTGTCCAAAAGTGGGGGGGGGGGGGGGGGGGGGGAATAATGATAAAAGTCGGGTTGGCTCGAGCCCTAACTTTGGCCCCAATAATTTTTTCCAAGCCTGAGCAATTTTTGAGCTAGGGTAGTTTAGACATGATCAACTCTCTTGGTTGATTTCTTAATTGTATTGAAAACTCTGTGCATGCTTTTTGGATAGGAATATTTGAGGAAAAGGGAGGTGAGGAAAGTGAGTAATATAACTTTCCTTGTGTGAATAAGACATATAGCGAAATGGAAGGGAAAGGAAATTCCCTTTTAATAAACCAATCCTCTTCATTATAAGAGAGATTTATGAAAATCATCGATCAAACTTTAATAAGTCACATATTGGAGCCAAAAAAAATATAAAATTGAGACTAACAAAAGTTAACACCTTCCATTTCAAAAGATAACAATAACATTGTATAATTTCCAAGAAAAATCATTATGGAAATTCAAAAAGTATTATCTATATTGATTGAAAACTAAAGAAGAGAAAGAGATTAGTTGACATTACATTAACTAAAAGAGAAAAAGGAACTGACATTTAAAATTGCCAATTCAAGTAAAATCAAAAGCCAAAGCCACCAAGGATACCGCCAAGGAAACTGCACAAATTCACACCAAAAAGTATCATGTTAGCATGCACATATAGGCTTAGCCGTTTAGGACATTCTAGCCTTATATTGTGTTACATACATAAATAATCAAATAAATTAGCGATTAGCCAAGTGAATAATTAATTTAATTATTATACAATTACCTGAGGGCGCTAAAACCTTCACTTCCAAAACCAGTGGCTCCGATCCCTCCCAAGTTGGCGGCGCTGTCAATTAATCCACCGGCACCATTCCCCATCATCTCAAGCATCATCTGCACTGTATTCGCGACTGTCGAAATCGTAGCACCATTTTGAGGCACATTAATGTTACTATGGTAACTTGGGTAAGGATTACCATAATAATTAGGACTTATTCCAGGAGTTGTTCCTGTAATTCCTAACGTATTCATGTAGTATGGTTGCATCATTTGAGCCTGAGCCTGAGCCTGAGCTTGAGCAACCTGTGGTTGATCACTCATCATATGATGTTGATAACTAGCAAGATGATTATTGTAAAACTCTTGTTGGCTATTAATAAATAAGTTATTACTGTTAGGAAAAGTGTAATTATTATTATTAGTAGTAGTAGGACCGTCCGATCCTTGAGAATTATTTTGAGTAGAGTTAAAAGATATATTAGGGTACATCTTTTTTAGCTCTTGTTTGATTTGTTTCAATATGTCTGGAGGAAATCCCTCGGTTTTCTCTAGTTTTTCTACGGCTTCAACAATCGATTTGATCGTTGCTTTGTCGTTGGTTTGTTTGGTGGCTGAGGAGTGAGAAGGGGTAGAAAAAGATGATGATCCATATGATGGCCTAGTAGGAGTGGCCGAGGATGGAGGAGAGCCGAAGCCATATGGGGTTGGAAAATTGTTAGAGAAAGGGTACCCTGTAAATCCTGCCATTGGTATATGCACAATTATTACAAGGTTTGAAGAGATTTTTTTTTTTAATTTTTTTGAAAGAAGGTTTGAAGAGATTAATAGGTTTAGAGTGTTTGAATATGTAAAAGGTTTAAAATTGTAATTTATTTGTTTTAATTTTATTTAATGGAAAAGTGAGAAGACTTGCATGAAAGTCAAGTTGACTTTTTTTTGTGTAATGTGATGGACGTCTACTCCTCACACACTCATGGTCATGGGCTAAAAAAACCCACAACAATAGTAAATTTTTTAATAATAACGAATTAAGTAAAAAATTGTGATTTTTCGAAGTGCACAAAAATATAATAACATGGGTGTTTACTTATAGATAAAAATAAATTATGAATATTTGTAATTTTTATTTTTATATATATTAAAATAGCTATTTTTAGATTTAATTAGTGGGCTACTGATTGTATCTCCTTGTCTCATCCATTAATTCTTAGGTGGAGAAGGAGTTTGGTTGCGGTGGTTAGCTAGGCAGTGTTTAGCAGCGAGATTGAAGAGTGGTTGATGAAGTCTTTAGGGAGGAGAGAGGAAGGGATGTGAAAGGTGGCGAGGAATCGAGAATAGAGAAATGGATTGTGATGGGGGAGGAGGGAAGGTGACGGTGGTAGGAGAGACAAGGGGATCGGCTACGGTAGAAGGAGATGAAAGAAAGGAGTAAAAGAAAAAAAAAACATTTTATAAAATAATAAGTAAAAATAAAAAAAATATAAAATAATAAGCCGAACCAATAAAATTGCAACATGTGTCACAATAACTTGTTCAACCCATTTCCAACCGGTCAAGACTCATGTTAAAAACATACTCTATAAAGTAAAACTTATTCTTAGTTAATTAAAAATTTGACTTATTTTGAGCTATTGGGTAAAGGTTAGCTTATTTTGAGTATTTGATATATACTCAACTTTTTCTATTTTTCAACCAAAAGTTCTAAAACTTTTATTTTACAAAAAAAAAAATTGTTTTTTACCAGGCCACATGTATAAAAAAAAAATCGGTAAACTACAAGGAATTTTAACTTCTTCGATTTTTGTGCCAAAAACATGCTTTTAGGGATTTTGGGGGGCGTTTTGGTCCTAAGGATCCAATTTGTGGTCATAATTAACAAAATATTTGTAAATGGCTCGTTTTTCCTACTAAAAATTTCTCGATTTGCGTAAAATATGCAAAATGAGGCATTTTCGATCATTTTTTTTTTGTCAATTATGACCTCAAATTGGATCTAAAGGACTAAAATGTCCCCTAAACCTATAAAGAACATGTTTCGCACATAAAAAATTGAAGTTTTTTATTTTTTATTTTTTTTAACATCGTTAGATTTAATTGTTTTCTTAATGGTAGGTGATAAAAAACAATTTTTAGAATTTTTTTTTTTTTTGGTAAAATAAAAATTTTAGATGTTTTGGTGGTTAAAAAAAAAAAACAAATTCGTATTTTTTTTGGTTGTAAAAGTAAAAAAAAAAAAAAAAAATCCCTTTTTTATTTTTAATGTGCGTTAATTATAAAGCTTTAATGCCTACATACACATTTGATTAATATGTAGCACTCAGTAATAAATTAATAATTATGATAACAAAACTTTGGTTAATTAATGTTCCATTTACTAAGATAATCCATTTTTTAAAAAAATTAAATCCTAAATAAACCTGTATTAATAGGATAGTGAAAAAGTTATAAAAATTAAAGGTTGTCTTTTTTTAAAAAAAATGACCCAAAATGTTACATAGTATATATTAGGAAAAAAATATATATGAGATGACTTTTTAACTCAATGTACAAACACTTTCAGTCTTTTAATTTATTAAACTAAGGTACAATTTGTTAGTTAACAAATTTCTTATACTTCGGCTAGGTTTCATTCACCTTATTTTTACTTATTTTAGAAAAAATAAGTATAAATTATATCATGATCAGATTATAAAAAAATAAGTTCAAATTGTCGTTTTATGTGCAATTTTTTTTAAAATTAATTATCTTTAACTTTGTAATTAAGATTATATATTAATAAAATATATAATATTACGAATCTAACAAAACCCAACTTGATATTATTCTTTTTTTAATATAGATTATCATACACATATGGTTAAAATTCGGTTAAATCAAACAATCAAAACATAATATATATAATTTATTTTAATATAGTTTTGAATCTATCACAAAATAAATTATCGAAAGAGAGATAAATGTAGTTGATTTTTATACTCGTATTGTTCTTTGTAAGTTGGTGGTTTTAATATCAAGGAGCGAGTAGTAGTGATGAGGAGTTCAAGTTAATTATAGACCAATCAATATAAAATGTACTAGAGGAGTCAAGTCTATTATAGGAACTTGACATTCATCGCTTTATGCATAGTACAAACACCAACTTGCATTGTTCGGAACGTCGGATCGCTGAGTCTTTATGCAACTTGTTCGGTACGTCGTGTAAGTTTGAGGCTTACTAGCTCTTTTGTTACGGCAAGAATACATTATTTAAAGTACAACTTCCTTACTTGTTTTTTACGGTTAGAAAAATCTGTCAATTGTCTTCTAACACGCATTCAACAATACAACATTTTTTTTTTTTTTTGCATCTCACTTTCATTTGAACTTGGAGAATTTACGGAGGTTAATAAAAAATAAACAAATTTTGGCAGACACTAGGGCGGTGCTATGCCCGTGTTGCACGCGAAGTAATGTAATGTTGCTAGTGTGTGAGATCGGAAATGCGATTTCTTTTGGCTAATTTGTAGGTTTATCTAGGTAATTATGAAAAAATGTAGATTAATTAGTGAACGTACATGTTGATAAAGTAAATTGCATTTAAAATTAGAGTAAGTTTCGTGAGTAAGTTTATGCGTACTCGGTTATTAAACATTTAGCGATTATATATTTTGCAAATTTCATTTATGGTTTTTATAAATATGAACATAGAAATGAGACTTTATGAATTCTTCCAAAAAAAAAATGAGACTTTATGAATAATTTCTAATGATTGAGACCATAAAAGGGGAAAAAATGATAACCCGAAACAAAAAAAATGTGATTTTTTAATTCATAATTATAACGAGAAGCCAATATTAGTGGCCATACCTTGGATTAAAATTGGTTAGACCCAGTATAAAATAAATAAGCAATTAGTATTATGTGCACCATGGTGCACCTAGAAATAGGTGCACCACAACTATACTTTTGAACATTTGGTAAAAAAAATTGAACATTTTACAAAAAATGAAAATGAACATTTTAGTAAAAAGATTATGAACACGTCACAAAAATTGAACATAAACATGCAATTTTTATGTTCATATTTTATCAAGAAATGTTCATTTTGTATACACTAAATGTTCAGTTTATATTACAAAACTATTGAATTATTACGAGTCAGTTCAAAATTTGTCTGGCTCGTAATAATTTAAAATTTGCGATTGTTCAGATTTTTTTACTAAATGTTCAAAATTCTTGATTGTTCATATTTTTTTACTAAAAATTCAAAATTATAGGCGTGGTGCATTGCGATTGTTCATATTTTTTACTAAATGTTCAAAATTGTGATGTTCAGATTTTTTAACTAAATGTTCAAAATTCTTGATTGTTCAAATTTCTTTTACTAAATGTTCAAAAGTATAGGCATGATGCATTGCAATTGTTCAGATTTTTTTACTAAATGTTCAAAATTTGCGATGTTCAGATGTTTTTACTACATGTTCAAAATTTGTAATTGTTCAGATTTTTTTACTGATTGTTCAAAAATATAGGCGTGGTGCACCTAGAAATAGGTGCACCATGGTGCATCTTAAAATTTGCCATAAATAAGAGCAACATATCTTCATTAAGCCCAGATGTTTATTTATTAGAAGTATCTTTGGCCGGTTGGCCCATCATAAAGTGACTCACTTCAAGAATTAAACCTTAGAAACGATGAAAGTCTGAAACTTTTTTTTTTGGAATTGAAAATATATACTTGTATAAAAGAAATGTCATTTCTTGCAAATCAATAACGTCATAAAAATAATCCGAAGGACTAGTTAACTCTCTCAGTTAATCTAATATATATATAAAGGGGAGTTTTTTACCGAGTTTTTAGAGAGCCACGTAGGATTTAATTTTCTTAGCGCGCCACGTAGGATTATAAAGTTTAGTTGTAGCCAATTAAATAAGAGATTATTAATATATTTTACAATTAAATAATTCAAATGCCACGTAATCAAAATTGACAAATGATATTTTAAAGTTTAAATTAATTAAATATAAAATATTATCTTTTGATATTAAGAATTTTATCTAAATATGCAACAAATTTTAGCACATAAATACAAAAAAATATATTTCAGAAAATTCAAACAAACCGTGCATCGTACGGGCTTCATCTAGTATTTTATTATAGACAAACTGATTCAATAAGAAACCGTATCTCCAAGAGTAAACAATTTATAAAAATTAATTAAATTGCTAATTCAATAACTACAATTTAAGTACCGCCATTTAAAAAAAAAAAAAAAAAAAAAAAAAAAAAAAAAAAAAAAAAAAAAAAAAAAAATCCTACAAGTTAAGTACTCCGTAAATAAATATATATATGAGATCAAAGAAAAATTACATCGACATAACTCCCAACAAATATATATGTAAGGGGCATAACATTATTAGTACGGAGAAACAAGACATAACAAAATAAGACTGTTAACTCCCAAGAAATATATACAAGTATATGTAAGAAACCTAAGTCACCCTTCTTTATTAACTATATATAGAATAAAAAGAGAGAGTACATATCCTATATCGATCAAACGATCACTCTATGAATAGGTAGAATACTATGGCCTCCCACCATTCACAACATCCCTTGCATGTCACTACAAGTAGCTCCTCAATGCGGTGGAAGAGTAGAGGCACTGGTCTCCTTCGGTGAAGTTTAATGTGCTTTCATCATAGTTATGACACCTTAAATCAAATTCATTGCACAAGAAAAAACACAAAATCTCAATCATTAAAATACATTATAAAAGTATACAACAGTATGAATGAGTATGTAGCTTAGTCTTGTCTTCTTCTCTTCCATGATGGTGATTAGTTGTTGAAGAAAATGCTCCGTTATGCAATTTACCCTTTTGTTTGCAGAAAATTAAGTGCATATGAGAAAATTAATTAAGAAAGCTAAACTAAATTCACATAGATCGAACAATATTCACTACTCCCCTGGTATGAAAAGCTCTCTCTCTACCTATAATTATTCTACATCACAATTATTGTTGATTTTTCATCTCCCATTACCAAATTTAACTTTCCCTGGATGTAAACTAAACCAGCTTAAACCAAGCATATATATAGACTAATTCAAAATTCAAAGTTCCTGTTTTCTGGCACCCCTATTAAGTTCTTTAAGTATAGTGTTTTCCGATACCCATGTTGTTCCTGATTGTGCATTTGCTGTAAAATTCACTCTCAACTTCTCAGGCACTTCTTAAGCTCCACAATATATAGGCTTACTTGTTTTTTTTTTTTTAATTTTAATTACGGCTAAAAGATTAAACCTTATCTCATTCTTCGAGTACTTCTCATTGCATTCTTGGATGACAATCTTAACCTTTTGTAGCCATTCAGAGACATTTATCCCCCAACGCAAGGGTCAATGCTAATGAGTCCCTCATTAAGCCCATCTAGCTAGTACAACACTCCTTCGTAGGGTAAATAGTGTATAAAATGATAGACATCATCATTCTTGGTTGTATGGAGTGTTGTAACTATAGAGGGTTAGTGTATAAAATTACTCATTGCAAAAGAACAATAGAATTCAGGTCTCATGTTACATATACGAATAAGATATCATGGCTAATAAATATTTGAGTAAAGTTCAATACAATAATATCAGGCTAGACTAAAGACATGTAATTTGTGAACATGCATGGTAGGTCATTTATTAATTCTCTGACTTTTAACAACAATATAATTGCTTATGCCTTTTTGTAATTTTTTTTTTTTTTTTTTTGACAAAAGATACTATTAAAGAAAAACATAATTACAACCTAAACATAAACTAATACAAGAACACAAAACAACCTACACACACTAAGCACTATTACAGGTTGAACGAAGAGAACAAAATACTGAAAAGGTCTTGCAGCACACCAATAGCTGCGGAGCCCGGACAACCAAGAAAACCAAACCACATCCATATTGTGGACCAAGAGAAGCCGAATTGACTGAAACAGTCGAGATGGACCAAGAGCGCAGATCATAAACAATAAAGAGAACCCGACCTGGCATTGACAACGAAGGGAAATCGTGATGGAAACTATTGGGAGACGGAAGAGCCTGAAATATGCACCCTATTGCTGAAAAGCGGACCTGTGACACCACTCCACTTCTAGGGATTGAAAAGCATATCTGCATCCTAGGAGTATGGGAACCAAACCTATAGAGTCATATATCCTAACGACTCTATGAGAAACCGTGCATCCAAATGGAGGTTCTCTTCTTGCAACTCTACCAACAGAGAATGCAAGAAAATGGAGGACTTTGGTTAACCCAAACATCAAAGATGGGTAGCCTCCTTCAAGATATTGATTAACAGCGATGACTAACCTTGTCATCACCCAAATTAACAAAGGGGTGATAGTAATTGCTTGAATTCCTATATCATCCCACAACCTAGCAACAAGACCCGCAAACCAAACTCTTCCCTCAAAACCACACTCCTCCTGCAATCTCCATATACAAGGAAAACCATCCACCTGCGCAAATAACTTCACCCCTGGAGAATTGTATTAACTACCAGGGGTACACATACACACCCCGACAAGGCTACTTGTAGTATCACCAACCCAACTAATAAGGGAAAACTTAATCTTACAACCCTTAAAACCAACCAATAAGGCTCAAAAGACCACGACAATACTTCGTTAACTTCCAAAGCTACAACTATTCTAAGGAACTCTAACTCAAGACCAAGCTGAGAAAGAGGATTATTTAAAAACCAAAACCCACCCAACAAAACAAGCAACTTAAACAATAGCAACATAAATACACTAAAGCAACACCAAAAACAACTAAAAGGAAACAAGCTCCTAAATAAACCAAAACAAAACCAAAAACAACAACTAAACGAAAACAAGCTCAAACTTACATGAGAACAGAGGAAAAGCAACGAAAAAATTAATAAAACCTCACCGGCAGAAAATCAACCCAACACCAAGAACAATCATCAATGGCAACACAAAGAACCCCTCACTGAACCTAACCTTGGATACGCGAGGAAACCCTAGCTAACCTTAACTTCATCTTTACCAACAAGAATTAATTAACGAAATTCCTTTCGACGGCGGCGTTAAGACTAGCCTTTGGTTCTTAATTCGTTGAAGCTAGCCGGCCGCAAAACACTTGACGATGAACCCGGTAAAACGAAACCACCGAAGAGGACCTCTGAATTCTTCACCCACAGAGCAAAAAACGAAAAATAAAAAACTAGAAAGGAAACGGACAGGAGAATTGGGCTCTCCGGCGACGGCTAGGCGAAGAGCACCAGTTGTCGGCGAGCAGGGGTTGAGTAAAGGTGGGGCGGTGGAGGTGGTGGAGGATAAGAATGGGGGTTAGAGAGAGAAATGAGGCTGATGTCAAGAAAACGTATGTGGTTATCTTAGTTGTGTGCCTTTTGTAAGTTGGGAGAATGAGATATGTGGAAGGGGGATTTCATTTTTGTTAGCATACATCCAACTGCGTACATAAAAAATAAAAAATTTTAGTCTTCAAAACTCTTAAATAAGAAGACAAATAAGAGGGTAGAGTGAATTACAATAAAATTATGACAATATGTGCAAAGAGCAGAAAACTAAAACAACATATATTTATCAAAAAATATTTACAAAATTATATTGTAAAATTTTTTATTTTTATTTTTTTTTATTTTTTTGAAAGAAAGTCTCATAGGAATAAGGACTACTCTTATTGAAAGAAAAATTATTCAAGACCAATTACAAACATTTTAAGGAAAAGATTCATGCCAAACTTTGCTGCCAATAACCCAAGGAGGCTCATGTGCAAGACAATGAGCCACATTATTTCCCTTCCTTCTAATCCAAAATCAATCAAATGAATCAATGGACAAAAACGAATTTGCAACCATAACAATATCATCTAACAGTAAATGGAAAGAGTTGCAGCCTTGCTCTTTGTTCTTGATAGCTCTTAAGACAGTCTCATTATCGTTCTGAACCACCACATCAATGCCTCCCCGTTGAAGCTTAAGAGTTTTGATGATGATGAATACAAAGAGCGAACTTCATCTAATGAGAATTCTCTAAGTGTTGTATTAGAACAGGTGAAGTTGATTTTGGAAGTGGATGAGTAACTGTAGGTGTTGTTCGAAGCGCGCCTATGTTAAGCATGTTGTGAATATGCTTGGCACTCATAGGAAGTGAGAATTGACATAGAATTAGGGACAGGGAAAGTAGGGAGCCGCCAACAAATTTTTAAGGAACTTGTAAACCGTTCACGAATAATTTAAGGCAACCACGATAAGGGACAACGTTAGGCAACAACGATTGACCCGTGAAAGTTGCACCCCATTCATAATCCATGAGATTACTAACTCCATATGGTTTAGAACCACGAAAGGATGATCGGGGATGGTAGTGCGAAGTGAGTCAGGGAGTCACATTCGCCCGTATTGGCCTCTACTTGATTCTTATTGTGAAAAGTGATACCTACGATCTCAAAGGCATTCAAACAAAATATATATTCAATTTGCTCCAAACTATTATTATGCTAAATTGGTTGAATATTAATGCAAACATAATTCTAAAATATTTGTGATCACTTGATTAAATAACAAGATTAAAAAGGAACCTAAACCGGTTGTCCAAATTATCTTATTAGGCGTGATATTCAATTACATGTTCCCTTTAAACATGCAATATGGTGATCAATAAATATAATAAAATTAACATTAATATTGGAAGCAATTTAACAATAAATCCAAAAATTAATATATGACAAACATGACCAAAATCGTTAGAAAAATAATAGAAATAGAAGGAACATGATTCCTTACTTTGGTTTTGTTTGTTTGCAACTGCAAAATAATAAACGCGTTAGTAACTTCAAGGAAATTAATCAACAACAAATATGGAAATTAAATTAAATAAAATAAAGTTAATTTGGGGCCAAAACCCTCAAACAATTCTACCTTTCACGCCTTAGCTTGAGAGTAGAACTACGGGTAAAGTACAGACTCCTTGGAGTGCTTAAGGAAAGTATTGTGAGAGAATAGGGTAGGCTAAGATAGTGTTTAGGCTAGAACATAGAAGAGAAAAGAGAGAATTATTTGATGCCCCCGGACTACAAAAATGAGGTGGGTATTTATAGAGGAAATGAACAAGGGATCCACGGAACCCTAGAAATGAAGAGGCGCCGCGAAGAAACCCTACTTGGGCACCGCGTCACGGTGCGTGTACCGTGTCACGGCACGCAATACCGCGATGTAGCGCTGGATACCGTGTCACGGTGTGTGTGTCGTGACGCGGTATTTGTGTTTTCCCTAAAAACGTCTAGATTCATTTTTAACCTAATTCTTAATGATTAAGCACGTGGTGTTTTAGGCGCCGCTTTAGATTTCCGAGCTAATTTTAGGTTTTAGGGTTTATTATTTATTAATCGGGCTCAATTAATAAATAATACCAAAGGAATAAAAAGGGGTTTGGGCCAAGATGAATTGGACTATGCTTTAACTAAACATTAGGACTGATCCGTTGACTATTTTGTGAGATAGGTTTGATTGAACATGGACTTTATGCACTCCCGAGATTAAATACTCAACCCGCCCAATAATGGTGGTGAAAGGTTGTTCATCATCGGGTTTGGTTTCGGGGAGACATTTTTAAATGTCTACAGAAGCCCCCACTTTGACTGAGTTTGTAGAAACATCAGTTTCGAAAACGATAGTCAAAGTAGTCAATTGGGACGGAGAATGATTTAAAACGTTCTGCGATCCTAAATCACTTTGTATACGCCGATACCTGTAGAAAAACATTAGTTCCACAGATAAAAGAGAAGAGATAGAGTGCTTATATGACACCAGTGTATCGGTGACGAATATGTTCAATAGTATATGACACCAGTGTATCGGTGACAAATGAGTTTTGTAGTTTTGTATGCCTGAAGAAATCCACCGGATGAAGATTGTTGTGATATTTTCCAAGCTTGAGGAATGTTGATAGATAATATAATCGATGGCTTCTTTTCCTTGAGAAGTGGCAACGACCGACAATTTTCTATGATTGAGGAAAAACTTGTCTGATGATGAGATTGCAAGTCTCTGTGTATCGACAACAACCTTGCGCCATGAATTGTCTTCGCTTTGGGAGATGACCACTAAATGTTTGAAAAATGATAATGGTTCGATTGTCCTCGAACGTGGGTCGTAGATGGTTTGCTTGTCCCTGAACGTGGGCCATAGATGGTTCGCTTATCCCCGAACGTGGGCTATAAATGGTTCGCTTATCCCCGAACGTGGGATGTAGATGGTTCGCTTGTCCCCGAACGTGGGCTGTAGATGGTTCGCTTATCCCCGAACGTGGGCCGTAGATGGTTCGCTTATCCCTGAACGTGGGCTGTAAATGGTTTACTTATCCCCGAACGTGGGTTGTAAATGGTTCACTTATCCCCAAACGTGGGTTGTATCTGAGACCTGCTAAATGGGATTTTCCAAAGGACTCGCATATACTGTGATTGACTTGACGAACTGACTTGACCAAGCTTGACTTGACTTTCCATGACATATGTATGACTTGAGTATGTGTATGATTTGATTGTGTGTACAGATACAAGCAAATGAAAATGCAAAAGCAAAAATAAATTTTGTCATTTTTGTCATGAGTGGAGGGTACCGACTTTCTCCCGAAAAAGAAAGACTTGAAAAAAGAAGTGAGAGTTTTCGAACTTCCTTCGATGAGAAAAAATTTGAGAAAGTTTTTGAACTTCCCTAAAAGAAAAAATATGAAAATGGGAAGAAATTTTGAAATTCCTCGTTGAGGAAATAGAGAAAAGTAAGGTAAATCGCATGAATATTCTATTTGTCGAATTGAATTGCTTTTCTTGAAGATAATGTATGCATGATGAATGTTCTTAGGCCAGGAGGCTAAGGACAATTACATCATGTGACACGATCAATGAATGCACTTAAGCCGTGAAGCTAAGCGCGGTAGTTTGTTGACAATGCATGTTGCTTAGGTCAGGAAACTAAGCATCATATGTATTATGTGAAAAATAAATAAACCATCTTGAAAGTTTCTTAAGTCTAGAAGCCAAGCACGTATACAATGGTGATTGCTGAGTATTGCTTAGTTCAGGGAGATAAACACGATATGCAATGCATGAAACAATGAATATTGCTTAGCTCTAGAAGCTAAGTAAATATACAATGTTTCTTTGGATGTTGTCTTGAAAGATGATGAAACATGCACAGTAAGGGAACAAGATTTCATGATAAAGGGTTTCTAAGGGAAGGATGTATGGATATGTATGTGTGGAAGAAGTGTGTGAATATGATACTAAGGCTGGCTACAAAGGCTATGGTGATGGAAAGAAATGTGAGAAGAGTCGAGATGGTGACTCTTTACGCTGGGTAGACTAGATGATGTGGGTTCAAACCCCCAAGTCTAGCTCTATATGGGTAGGGATAAGCATTGGAAATGTTTTGACTTGATCATGTATAAATATTAATGTGAATATGGTCGCACCTCAATGTGAGGTTGCCTACGTATCCGTTAGGAATCAGGTCGAACGTAGCTCTAGCCGAACTTCGCACAAGTATATACACCTCAAAAAGGTCTTCTGAGGGTTGTAACGTAGTTAAGATATTGGTTTAATGAAGAAAAGGGTAAAAGACTCAAGATCCGAGAGAAGCCCCCAAGATGTATAATTGTGAATTTGAAAATTTTGAATTTTGCAAGTTTATTTTCAACGTTATTATTTTTTTTTTCTTTTCTTTTTTCATTTTTTTCTTTTTCATTCTTTTGAATCAATGTGGGCAATCTTGGATCATGTGGTCCATCACTCACTTAGCATTCATGATTCTCAGGCACGGTAACAAGCACTCTATGAGAGACGCAATTCAAGACATGTTCATATCAAAGACATTGGAACACTTGCCCTTAGACATTAAAACACCTACGTTATGTGTCATATGAGATGTTGCACCCGATTCCATGTACCATCTGTTGTCATTATTTTTTAAACTCATGGTTGAGAACGCCGATCCAAGCTCAATTGGAGTGTACAACTGACCATATTGGGCTAGTCCAATGAAGTAAGCTTATTGAGGCGGGCCACGGGGGGCGGACTGGCCACTTGGTGTAGGTTGCCGCATGGGTTGCCCAATTGGGCCTAGTGTAGTGGGATATGGGCAGGGAGTAGAGGCCTAGTTCCCAGGCCACTGTTGGGCCGGCCATGGTGTGCCTTGATAAGCTGGCTGAAAGTTTTGGGGAGCCCACTAAGATTGTTGTCGTGATTAATTCTGTTGCGAGGAATTAGAGGATTTACTATTGTTGCTATTCCCACGACCCCTACCTCGACCCTTTCCTACGCCGCTTTTACCACCACCGGTGCGACCCCCACGCCCACCGCCACCTCTGCCACTTTAGCCACGGTCGGACTAAGATGAAGGCTGCGATTAGGAAAGGTCCGAATCTTGTTGTGCGACAAAAGATGACTGTTGTGATTTACCTTGGTCATTGGCTCGGCGTGATTCTTCGAGAAGAAGACGAGACCTGGCAGTGTTGAAGGAGGTTAATGGGTCGGTTTTCTGAATCATAGTCGCCACCGTATTAAAATCGATGTTTGTGAGACCATACACAAGACGAATCACCATCTTTTTCTCCAAGACTAGTTGATCAATGTTTGCTAATTAATCAAATAAGCTCTTAAGTTGTTGACAATATGCGGTGATATTAGAGAAATTTCTAAGGTGAAGCATATTGAATTGATTTTCAAGTACACTGGCCTAGTGTTCTTGTTCTCTTGAAATATTTGTTTGATACGATCCCAAGTTGCTTGAGCGGTCGACCTTAGAGCCAAAATGGTTTCAAGATGGTCGGTTGAGATTGTGCTTTATATCCACTACTTTACGATTGCATCAAGGCGCTACCACAAAGCGTCCGAAACTTCTGTCGGACGAGTAACGATAGGATCAATGTGATCTAACACATTGTAAGCACAAGCGTGACTCTTAAAGAGTTCCACCTAATTGGTGTATTGTACTCTCTCATAATCAAGAACAAGGGGAATCGCGTTTTTGATGTTGTTGACGGTCAAGGCTGGGTGAAAATCTGACGACAGTGGGGGTGGTGGTGGAGGTGAGGGATTCTCGTCGTCTTTGGCCGTGCTAGAACGTCAAAGGAATGCACTAGAGGTGCGGAAAGGTAGTGCATCCGGGTAGATGCAAAAAGAAAGGGAAAAAAATAAAAATTGTGGAAGCTGGATCTAAAACCCAGGCTGTGATACCATGTTGGATTTTTGGAAAACTCCTCAATTTGGAGTGTGTACCATTGATCAATATATATAGAGTTTTACAATACTTGTAATAGGCCCGACTTTAAGCCGGGTTTTTCTCACACACGTAACCGGGCCCCAAAAAATCAAGGGCCCATAATTTTTTAAAAAAATACTGACTTATATATATAAAAAAATATACTTTACCTATTCATCTTCTTCCTCGTAAAAACCTCCATTTTGAAACCAAAACCCAAAAAATCTTCCTATCCAAAATTCAATCTTTGACTTTTGCCTTTTGATTTCCAAAACAAAATTAAATTCACTGAATAATTATCACTCCTAAACGGCTAATTTGACTAATTATCTCCAATTTTTTTCTCTATTTTTAGGCAAAATTGAAGAGCAATTTATACTCTTATCAGAATCAATGACGATTCAATTGATATTAATGGCCAAATTTTTATTTATTTATACCAATTTCAAGATCAAGCAATACCCACAAAATATTACAATCTTCAGTTTTCTTTCAATTTTTACTCAATTCAAAAGGTGGAAAAAACGTTAATGGAAACACTTAAAATTCTGGCGAACTGTTCTTGTTCGGTGGATCTGGAGTAGTGGAGTACAGAGGTTGATTACTTGATTATAGAGCAGTATCTATATATATATTATTGTTATTTTAATTTATACATAATTTTTTAATTCTGAAATATAAATTGTTGTTTTTTAATTATGGCTCCTAAAATTAGGAAATATGATCCTGGTTGTGAAAAATGTAAAAGAAAAAAAAAAAATTGAAGAATTGACTCAATCTGGAAATATGATTCTGGTTGTGAAAAAACAAAAAAAGTCATTTTATAATAATAATAATATTAATAACCTTTTATAAGTAGTCCTTTAAAAATTTAAGGGCCCCATTTTTATAATTAGAACACGGCCACCGAATTGCCGGAGACGGCCCTGACTCGTAACCTAGTACGATAAGGATACATAATATATACAAATATTATCTTTATCTGTGACAAATATTTTCATGACTATAATATCTATCATGTTGAAGAATAGACCTCCCAAGTATCACCACATGGTAAGTGTCCCACATTGGTTGAAGAATAGAGAGTTAAACACTTTATAAGGCTAAGGGGCTGCCATAAAGCGTCCGAAACTTCTGTTGGACGAGTAACGGTAGGATCAATGTGATCTAACACATTGTAAGCACAAGCGTGATTCTAAAAGTGTTCCACCTAATTGGTGTATTGGACTCTCTTATAATCAAGAACAAGGGGAATCGCATTTTTAATGTTGACGGTCAAGGCTGGGTGAAAATCTGACGACAGTGGGGGCGGTGGTGGAGGTGAGGGATTCTCGTCGTCTTTGGCCATGCTAGAACGTCAAAGGAATGCACTAGAGGTGCGGAAAGGTAGTGTATCTGGGTAGATGCAAAAAGAAAGGAAAAAAATAAAAATTTTGGAAGCTGGATCTAAAACCTAGGATGTGATACCATGTTGGATTTTGGGAAAACTCTTCAATCTGGAGTATGTACCATTGATCAATATACATAGAGTTTTACAATACTCGTAACCTAATACAATAAGGATACATAATATATACAAATGTTATTTTAATCTTTGACAAATATTATCATGACTATAATATTTATCATGTGGAAGAATAGACCTCCAAGTATCACCATATGGTAAGTGTCCCACATTGATTGAAGAATAGAGAGTTAAACACTTTACAAGGTTAAGGGGCTACTCCTCCTAGTGGCATATGGTTTTGAGATGGAACTTTCTTTGAACTTGTTAAGTGGACTCTCTCTCTTGGTTTGCAGTTATGGCCTAAGCCCCGTATTTAACATGGTATCAAAGCCAAGTTCACGATATGAGACCTTAAATGGCTAAAGTTCACTAAGTCATGAGTTGCTCCATGTGAGGAGGAGTGAAGAAACACTTTAGCCCAAAAAATCACATGAGACAAAGATCAAGGGTCCTTACATGTGAGGGAAAGTGTTGGAAAATAGATATCCTAAGTATCACCACATGATAAGTATCCCACATTGGTTGAACAAGAGAGAGTTGAGTACTTTATAATGCTAAAGGGCTACTCCGTCTATTGCCATATGATTTGGGTGGAACCTCCTTTGGACTTGTGAAGTGGACTCTCTCTCATGGTTTGCGGGTACGGCCTAAGCCCATTTTTAACATGGTATTCGTAAAATTATTCGTAAATTACAAATAACGTAAAATTAATTGTAAATTAACAAATAACGTAAAATTATTCGTTATTTTAAATGTTTCCCACAACTTGGTTGGTTGGTCCATGACTAATCAACACTTGGCATACTTTTCGTATCCTCCTCTATTGTGTTATTTAAGTTTCGGGGGTGATGGTTGTGCTGTACTACGTAGCAATTATAACTCAAGAAAAAGTCAAGATAATGAGTAGGATGTCATACGCTTGTTTGATCATCAAGGTTCTCTGTTTCATACTAATCCTGCGAAATGTTCCGATTGCAAACGATTGAAGACTTAAAGAGTAATAAGAGTACACTCTAATTTGCTAAGTAGCGGAAGTAGTGGATATTAGGAAGTAGTAATTAATAAAGTGTTTTTATTTTGCTAAGTAAGGGTATTAAAAGAAAATTACTGATATAGTGCGGAGTTTAAGGGTTTTTTTTTCTTTTTCTTTTTTTAATTAATTGTATTAAGGCTTAATTAAAATTGTGGTGTAGTGTTAATGAAGATTCTCTATCATGTAGAAAAGTAAATTCTTGTAAAATTTTGGAATTTTGTCCTTAATGCAATATTAATTTCTATTTTGCCTTTAAATAAGAATTGATTTTTTTTTGTGACAAAAAGGAACATCGTTTATATGAGCTTTGGTTCATCTAGATTTCAAATTTGATCGATGATTATAATAGTAGTGATAGCTAAGGTCAGTTTGATTCAAAACCAACCTAGATGTTCTACGTTCATATGTTCTACAAGTTTTGAAAAATACTATTGATTAAGTTTAATTTTTGAACATATGTATCGAGAAAAATCTAACCTTGATCAGCCATGACAGGAAGGAAAACTAGAGTACTAAAATAAAAATAGAATTAGAAATCAAGCGAAAATAAAACTAGAGTACTGAAAATACAAAAAAATTAGCTTCGAATTATGTCTTGGAAAGAGTATGAGGGGAGAAGAATTGATAAGCAATCTCATCATCAGTTCGCATTCTACCTATCTCAACAAGACCATGAGCAATTCTATTAGCGTGGCGTTTGACGTGAAGCATAACACTCTAGTCCTTTTGCAAAAGTTTAACAACATCATTAATAATGTTGGACAGGGCATGATCGATGTAGTATATGACGGGTTCTAGAGCTTGAGCATAAGGAAGCGGATTCCTCTAGCCCAGCAAGTA
The DNA here is from genome assembly GCF_948465745.1 of Chenopodium album. NCBI lineage: Eukaryota > Viridiplantae > Streptophyta > Magnoliopsida > Caryophyllales > Amaranthaceae > Chenopodium > Chenopodium album. The sequence goes on from NC_137850.1 coordinate 38,399,012, forward strand.
GTAATATCTTCCTTTATAACAATAAGTTCTGCATTATTTAATTACCTTCAAGATTGCAACATCAGCATCAGGAATGGCCTCAAACATATCACCTTCAACGTGAGCAATTCCATCATACTGGGAAGCAATGGCAATAACATGAGGCAGATCAAAGTTGATGCCTTTGATATTAGGAAAGGCCTTCACAACCTCATTTACAACTGCACCAGTTCCCCCTCCTACATCTACAACTGATTTAACATCTGCAAATACATCTTTATATAATGACGTGATAGCCTTGAACCCAATCTTTGCTTTACATTCCAACCTATCATGGAACACCCTATTAACTTCTTGATCTCTAAGTAAAAATTCCCATATATGATGTCCATGAGCCATCTCAAACTCTATTCCACCCTCTTTGATGGCAGAGCTGAGATGGTGCATCGCGGCTAATAATTGAGGATGATTCTGCATAAGAATCATAGGAGCATAGCTTATCTCATCATCATCATGTCGTAACAGTAACCTAGAGGCTGGTGTTAACCAATAAAGGGTGTCATCTTCACTAAATTCGGTGGGGTTAACATTAATTGTGGTGAAGATGTCTCTACAAACCAAAATCAGCATGACACGTTTCAGGCACCTGAAGTTGGGAGGGTGAGATATAAAATGGGCACAAATTTCAGATACAATGGTTGGTTTCGTGCAATGATGTTAGCAATGTTGGTTTTACCCCCATTCATACTAGCAGCCTTTGCCAAGAAACTTCTTGTCATTCCACCACCATCAACAGAGCCGGATCAACACGGACCAACACCATAAACAGAACCTGATCGACAACTCAAGCAAGGACCAACAATTGTTTAGTTACATCTTCTTCGGCTATCTTCATACGTTCGGTTCGACTTATTTCTAAATTGATTCTCACTTCATTTTTTTTCTAAATTGCTATATAGTTTTTTATAAGCCGAGAATTTGCCCCTCGTCGCCGCCCGCAAAGCTTCCCTCCCCCAAAAAACTTCTCCCCATCCCCGAAAACCCCTAAAAATCCACCCTCTCCCCCTAATTTTTTAGGGGTTTTCGGGGCTGGGGAAGCTTTGCGGACGGCGGGAAAGGGCAAGGGAGGTGCGGCGAGTGGTGATTTGGCTGGGTGGTGATAATGGTGGGTTTTTTATTCAATTTGGGCATAAATAAATTAAGTTTGGGGAATTGAATTTATTTTTTTTGCACAATTGGTTTTCGGCAGGTATCTTGTGATTATCTTGCAATTCTATCTTTCAAGCCTAATTTTCTAATTTACTGCTATGGATTTTAGCTGCCATCACCACCGTCGCTGTGTCGCTGTTAGGGGTGTAAATGAGTTGATACGTTCGTGAACTACTCGCGAACAAGCTCGGTCAAAACTCGTTTGTTAAGCTAACAAACAAGCTTGAACAAAAATCTTAAGCTCATCAAATAAATGAACAAAGCTCGAACAACATCATGTTCGACTCGGTAGCGTTCATGAACAACTCGTTTAAGTCCATTTATAAGTTTTTTCACGGCCAATTAAAACTTGAAAAAATTATAAATATTTTATTCATACATATTTGTAAAAAGTACTAATTATTTCATCATGTGTTAAAATTTGAACAAATCATATTTTTAACGATAAATTTCGGCTCGTTTATTTAATCAAGCCCGATTTAGACCCGTTCAAGCTCGAACTTAGACATAAAATTCAAACGAGTATGTTCGTGAACAAAGCTCCAGCAAGCCAAATTTCTAACGAGCCTAGCTCGAACAAGATTTTTAAAAGCTCGTTCAAGCTCGAGATAGTTCGAACACAAATATTTTTTATCAAGCTTAGCTCGAACAGACTAAAACTCTGCTCGGCCCGGATCGTTTGCAACCCTACTCGATGCCTCATCGTCACGAGCTTTTCCACCACTAGGTTAATACAATATAATGTGTTTTTTTTTTTTTATAATTCCAAATCTAACAAAATTATGGTGTGATGTTTTTAGTTTTATTTTAGTTTGATCTAATTTAATTTGGAGTATTATCAATCATGATTTCGAGCCTGTTCTGATTTACTGAGCTAAACTGAAATGAACTGAATATTTTATGAGAGAAAGAAATTAAGAACTGAAGTGAAGTGAACTTATTGGAGGTGAACAGAATTGAAAATAAGCCGAAGAGAACAAACCCTTCATTGTTACTCTTTTGAGTTTTATTTTTATTAAAAAAACATTGTATGGATTTTGATTTTCCAAGATATTTTGCCTTCTATGACATACCGTTATTGGAATGTTTTGTGTTTAGAGAGCCACAAGGACGAGGGTGAGAATCGATTCCAAGAACTCATGGAATCAGGAGGGAAACTCTAACCACTTGAGCTATCCCTCACTCTCACCATTTTTGGAATTTTGATTTTGTTGTTTTTCGTCACCGTACTCGCACTTGTTACTGTATCCGTTTCTGTGCAACCGAAGTAGTAACTTTTAATTTGTGGGTTGAGGTTGAAATGATTGGTTTGTTGAGCCGTAACCTGTAAGAAATTCAAGCCCTTTTTTTGGTTGCCTTCTATACTTCGTACAAGACCTAACAGTTAACAAGCGCTACCTGAGTGGAATGAATTACCCTTAGTAAGGAAAGGCTACCTAATTTGAAATACCCTTATGGTAATAGTTACGAGTAGTAAGCATTACTCAAGTTGAACTGCCCTTAGTAACTACGGGTTAGTTAGTTCCGTAGTTACGGGTTAGTTAGTCCCGTAATTACTAAGGGGCTAAGGGCTACATGTATTGTGTTTTTTGAAATTGTAGTGTAAACACTTGCAATTCTCTTTTCTGAGGATATGATAGACCAAAAAAGTATTTGTTATCGAGTATGAGTGGAAACCATGTGGGCTTTTACCCCACTGTTTCTTTTTTTTTCTGTTACAGTATATTGACCAAAAAAAATTATAATCCATGTAGACTATTATTGAGTAAAACACATTAAAATATTTTATGAATTTAAGTATGATTCTATTTTGTTTAGTATACATAAATCTTGTCTGATTTTACTCTATTCAAAAGGACCAAAACAAAAGGTCGCGCTGTTTAGCTTTCCTAGCCAACCACGAGGGACCTTAGTAACCCTGCAAGTAGAAAAACCTAAAAGAGTACGCCTAATGTCACTCATCAACCACAAGCAGGAAATATCCTTCGAACAATCACGGCGAAGGAAAGACACCAAGGTAGCACAGTCTGTATATATAAGATGGCGACAAAATCCCCTATGGATAGCTGCTTGAAGGCCCTATAAGCAAGCCTGAAGTTCTTCTTGGAGAGCAGACATTGTCCTACGAGCTCTTACACCGCCACCTAATACCTCAGCTGAATCAATTCTACAGAAAATCCAGCCCGCACCCGCAGAATTGTCATGAACATTCCAAGCACTGTCTAAAACAAGACATACATCCAAAGAATCGTCCGGAACACCACGAAGACAACTGAAGAGGTAAACACGGTGCGTAAAGCCTGAACCTGTTGCCTAGAGGAACACTGAAGAGAAAACAACCCAGCTTGATTTCCACGAGAGATCCACTCATCTACAAGATTGAAAATCGTAGTAGGAGAATACAAGGCCTGTCTAAAAATAATGTGATTACGAGTCAGCCAAATAGCCCATAAAAGACACAGGAAAGAACTTAAAGCCTTCCAATTCTTAAGAAATCTAAACTCAGAAACCACATAAGTAAACCACAACTCAAAAGGCCTTCCATAAAAGGAAGCACTTCCCAAAGCCGAAAACCTGCAGGCAAGAAGATTGCGGACAAAGGCACAATCTCGAAAAAGGTAAGAAGTTATCTCAAAATCCACTCGACAGAAGATACATACAGGATTAACCGGAATACCACGCGTGCAAAGAGTGGCTGAAAGAGGTAGAGCGTTATGGAGAATTTTCTAGCAAAAGATCTTTAACTTCGGAAGAACAGGCAAACCCCAAAACTAATTCCACCAGGACTCCGAAGTAGGATGGCTAACAATAACCTCCATCGAATGTTTGATCAGCAGAGTGTAAGCTGACTTAGTAGAAAACTGTCCATCACGCGAGAACTTCCAGTAAACCAAATCGTCCATTGGTTGCAGAGGGCGTTCCACCGACAGAATACGAAATGTTGTAGGATCATCAAAGTACTTATGAACCAACGAAGGTTCCCACGCGTAAGAACGCGGATTAAGGATAGAAGAAACATGAGTCGGGATTTCCGACCCACCAACACCTACTTTAAATTGAACATGGCCCCCGTGAGCCTAATCATCTTCGAGAATACGAACCTGCGAACCCAAACCAACCTTCCAAGCAACGCCCTTGGCAATAGTCTTCATCCCAACAGCCAGGCCACGGCTACCCCACGACTTATAAGCGATTCGACCGGGAGACAGAGAAAGCAGATAAGGATACTTGGCAGAAAAGACCTTGGAAGCCAGGAGTTGAGGATGCTGACGAAAACGCCAACATTGCCGGGCTAACAGGAAAGAATTAAAACATTCCATGGAACGAAGTCCCAGACCTCCCATACCCTTAAGAAGATGTAACAAAGAGGCCGACCGTAAGGCCACTCCTCAAGAAATTGCGGATATACGCCACCAAAAGCAAGCTAACAAGCTATCGATGACTCGACAAATCGAGGAAGGGACCTTGAAAACAGATAAGATGTGATTAAAAGAGGCAACCAAAACTGAATTAATAATGACTAGCTTAGCTGCCGCGGACAAATGAAGGGAACCGAAATCATCCAAACGACGAGAAACCTTATCAACCAAATACTGAAACTCCGAGACTTTTCGACACCTCAAATCCACTGGCAAACCAAGATAGGGACCAAAGGACTCTCTACATTGAAGTTTCAAACAGCTTGCCAAGTAATCACGATAGTCGGGAGGAGTATTTGGACTGAACTTAACAAACGACTTCTGCTGGCTAATCATCTGGCCCGACATTTCACAAAAATCATTTAAGAGGCCAAAAACACGGTTACAAGCATCCGGAGAGACTTGCTGGAAAAATAACAGCGAATCATTGGCAAAGAACAAGTGAGAGATAGAAGCGGCTCCTCTCGATATCCGAATACCATGAAAGAGAGACTGATCCTCTGCTACGCGAAGCATAGCTAAAAGAACTTCCATACAAAGGACGAACAAGTAAGAGGAGAGGGGATCCCCCTGACAGAGACCACATTGGGGCTGAAAGGATGACGAAGGATCCCCATTGACCAAGACTTGATAAGAGACTGTCAAAACACATTGCTGAATAATATGAATCCAGTAGGCAGGGAAACCAAAGGCCTGTAAGACATTGAGTAAAAAATACCATCGAACTCGATCATAAGCCTTGTTCATATCTAACTTTAATGCTGTATAGAAGCACTTCCGAGCTTTAAAAGCATTCATGAAATAAAGTACTTCATGGGCCATCAATGCGTTGTGAGATAATAATCTCCCTGGAACAAAGGCATTTTGGAAGTCAGAGATCAAAGAGGGTAAAACCAAACTGAGACTGCTGGTGAGACATTTTGCAATGCATTTATAAAAAACATTGCACAATTCAATAATTGATAGCACAATATATATTTATGAATAATAATCTAAGATTTAAAAATTTTATTTTTGCAGGATATTAGACCACCTTATGTCGAGTTTTGAACAATACTAGTATGATTTTTGGTAAAATGTTGTACTTAAGAAAACAGTGAAGATTAGGACGAAGACGTACCACAACAACAGTAAAAAGAGAAGAAAATTCTGAGTTTTTCAGCCAATCAAAAGAAAAGAAAATTTTTAAAAAGAAAGTCTCTATTACAAAACAATATGGAGTACATCACATTTCATTAATTTACTCAAACAATTTATTTCAATGTGAAGCTAGGCAGAAATTTTTGTGAAGTTTATTAGAAACCTGTCGTAGAAAATTAGAAATCACTAATCAATACATAAGAAATATGTTTCTAAAAAAAATAATGTAGTAAATTAAGCCTTTTATATTACGAAAATATATATGGTTTGCCCATTATTCTCTAACACTAAAGAGTTGGTAGTTACTTATTCTACAAAAGCTTCAATGATAGATGGTATTCCAGGGTTACTGAGTAGTCTGTAACGAGGAAATCCTGCAGTTTGTAGCAAAGATTTGTATTCAGGCTCTGTCCTTTCCTTACCCCCGCCAGTATGCGCGATCATTATTAAGTCTGATGCAAGTAATATGCCTTCCATTGACTCTTCCCCCTCTAGGTGAAGTATTAATTCAAATAATATCAGCTTTCCCGTCTTTTCTGGTACTGCTTTTCGACAGTTCTTCAGGATCTTTACACAATCTTCATCGTTCCAATCATGCAGAATTGACTGCAACACCAGAATGACGGAATAGAGATTGTTAAACATACTTGATAATGAAGCCATTCATAAATACATCCAATTACATGTTTTGAGATTATATGAATTTATACAGATGAGCACACCCGAATCAGTAGATGCTCGCCTGTCAGGTACACTGAACATCTGCTGATTCTACTACCAAACAAATGAAAAAAGGCAGCAATTTGGGTGATTCACAAGCGCCATTTCAACAGCAATTAATAGAATGAACAACATACTTTTGAGATTTATTTAATTTAGTTTGTAGAAGTCTGTAATTTTGTATTGATGTCATAAAGTGAAACTGATGTAGAACAACTACTACTTTGGATCAAAATGACAAATATATTGCATTGGAAGCAGGACCGTGAGCCTTCTCGAATACTATTCAATCCTCAAATTATAGAAAAAATAAATATTGATACACAAATATGGAGTAGTTTTAGTTAATTACCTACAAGATTGCAACATCAGCATCAGGAATGGCCTCAAACATATCACCTTCAACATGAGCAACTCCATCATACTTGGGAGCAATGGCAATAACATGAGGCAGATCAAAGTTGATGCCTTTGATATTAGGAAAGGCCTTCACAACCTCATTTATAGCTGCACCAGTTCCCCCTCCTACATCTACAACCGATTTAACATCTGCAAACGCATCTTTATACAGTGACGTGATAGCCCTGAACCCAATCTTTGCTGTACATGCCAACCCATCATGGAACACCCTATTAACTTCTTGATCTCTAGATAAAAATTCCCAAATATGATGTCCATGAGCCATCTCATAAGCTATTCCACCCTCTTTGATGGCAGAGCTGAGATGGTGCATTGCGGCTAATAATTGAGGATGATTTTGCATAAGAATCATAGGAGCATAGCTTATATCATCATCATCATGTCGTAACAGTAGCCTAGAGGCTGGTGTTAACCAATAAAGGGTGTCATCTTCACTGAATTCGGTGGGGTTAACATTAACTGTGGTGAAGATGTCTCTACAAACCAAAATCTGCATGACACGTTTCAGGCACCTGAAGTTGGGAGGGTGGGATTTGAAATGGGCACAAATTTCAGACACACTGATTGGATGGCCATGGGCATGGATGATGTCAGCAATGCCAAGCTCCACAATACATTTAAGTGCCATGGAATCCACAAATGCTAAAGTAATTCTGACTAATGTCTCCAGAGGTCCTTCACCTACAACAGGATTATGCTCCTGGGACATAATATCCTACCGTCTGAAAGGAATTATAAATACCTTATTTCGTTTTCACAAAACTCAATATCCATCAACTAAATTCGTACTTTCATAAAACTCAAAATTCACAGGAAAATTCGTTTTCAAGTTCGAAGCAAACAAGTTACTTCCTCTTTAACAAAATTTACGATTTTACGTAGTATTTAAGATAAGCACAGAAGTTACTAGTTAGCTTAAATGTGCCAATATATAACATTTTACAAGACGTAACCTATTAATTAGTGAAGACTTTCAAACTTGCAATTAATTCTAATATCTATACTAATTTTGCGTAGACCGTCCAGTACCTACACCTGACAGGCTGACATAATCAGGTTTTTGATTTCTTTCCAAGATAATGCAAACTGAAGAATCTCGTTTTGAGTTCATTTATTCTTCTATCTAGAATTGAGAGTTTCAGTGATCTCTAAAAACACTTAAAACATATTCACAGGTTTCATGGGTGACACACCACAGAACTTAGCAAGCAATCTGATGTTAAAATATGTTTTCTACTTAGTAAACAAACCAGAGTGGTAAGGAACTAACCAGGGTAGTAAATACTTTGTATATTGTTACAATAAACCTGCTTCACTTCCCCTTCTGCTGTAAACATGGGTGTAGGCATGCAGCTCCTGTAAATATCTCCAACAATGCTATAATGCTATCACTAGTGATTGAACTCGCTAGAAATATGAGAATTAATTCATCTCCAAGTACAACACACAGAAGAGCCCGTTAGCCTTTTGCTCCCAAATCTCCATACATCTGTCAACACAAAACTACTTCAACAATGTTTGCCACACCGCAAAAATAACTGAATACAAAGTTAGCAGGAATCTTTCATATCAATTCTCGAGGGCTAATCCTCAAAAACCTATATGTCATGACTTCATTCATCAAAGATTCTACTTATGATTAACTTTTAGCAAAATTAATGTTCACATAATCAGCTAATCAATAGGAGGGTATGGGTCACTGAAGAGTTGCCAACTGGAAATTAAACAAGAAGAATTTGGTTATAAAGCACTGAAATTCTCGGTACAACCTTGGACCATGTTAGCATGCAAAAGTAGAGCAAAATGACAAAATGAAGTCTTGAATTGGAAGACAGTGCTCATTATATTTAATCCCACTTGACTTGATGTAGACCAGCCAAGGAAACTCACACTTCAAAGGCTAGGAAGATGGACTACAAGAAAAAAGGAAAAGCAAGCCGAGGCAAGCTAAAAATATACTTTTTCTTTTTTTGAATGTCTGTAATGAAAGGGTCTGCATTTCAACTTAAATGACACAGAATTAAAGCTTGTGTCCCCTATATGAGTCAAAACTATCTGCTTATGTAAAATTTCAAATAAATTATGTAACTGGTTAACATATCTTTACCTTAAATCAGTATCCGGCACAATATCAGCCAATAAGAGAAGATCTCCTTATAATCCAATATTAATGTTGCTGTAGAAATTTCAAATTAAGTGCCATCATACTAAACAACAAGAAGGTAACAATATTGGCAAGTGCTACCAGTAATCCTCGCATGTGCATTTTCCATCCTTGAAGCAATGAAATCTTCGGGTATCTCTGACAGTTATCTCCCTTTCCGGTGACTGCAGAAATAAGCTTAATAGCATTATGACAATCACCGCATATTCTTAGGTTCTTTCCTACAAGGATAGGATCTCCGTCTTTAGTTGACAGAAGCCCAAATGCAACTGCTAGTTTTTCGCTGTGATGAACCAACATCCTCTCCTTTTCTGCATCTCCTGCTCCATCGTCCTTCACCAATGCCCATCGTAGATCTGGCACATAACCAGCATGCTTTATCTTTAATAGTATCTCCTCTAAGTAATCATATATTTCTCTTATCATAGGGTGTGAAGCATCTTCAGCAACAAAAGTGTGAATCTTTTTGTCTATTTCAATCCAACTACAACCTGGTTTCTTTCTAAGATTTTTGTCTCGCATAAGCTTCCTGACCTTTGCATAATCCTCCCATCTTTCAGCATCAGCATACATGTTTGCTAGCATGACATATGGAGTAGAATTTGAAGGATCCATCAGAAGGTATTGATTCGCTGCCTTAATAGCTAAGTTGATGTTGCCATATTTTCTGGAGGCCCCAAGCAAAGCTGCCCAGCCAATAGAACCTGGGTTATACGGCATTGACTCAATCAGCTGCTCAGCTTCACATAGTTTCCCAGCCCGACCCAGCATGTCAATCATGCAAGAGTAATGCTCTGCTTCAGGAACAATCCCATATTTCTCCTTCATCATGTCAAAATATTTCTGGCCTTGCTCCACTTTCCCTGTGTGTGCACATGCTGAAAGAACAGATATGAAGGTTATATTCGTGGGTGTATAATCAGTTTCAAGCATCCAATTGAAAAGCTGTAATGCATCGCTCCCAAACCCATGATGAGCATAACCATCAATTATGGTGTTTATAGAGACAACATTATGCTCTGGCATCCTATCAGACAACCGCCTTGCATCATGTAGATTTCCACATTTCGCATACATTGCTACCAAAGCATTGTTTACAGCTATTCGATTTGATGGTATGTCAGACTTCAAAGCTAATGAGTGAATCTGTTTTCCATGAGATGGGGAACGCGAGCTTGAGCATGCACTAATGACACAAACAAAGCTGCAATCATCTGGGTGATGACCAATTCGCAGCATGTCTCTAAAACACGCAACAGCCTCTTCAGATAATTCATCAAACTGAGAATATCCAGAGATCATAGTGTTCCACAGAACCAAATCAGGCTCTGGAATTTCCTAAAATATTCTCCTGCATTCTGACATACTCCCCCCACATTTTGAATACAAGTCAATCAGCCCACTCCCAACATGTGGGTTCGAACAAAAACCCATTTTGATCAGCTGAGCATGAAATTGAAGACCGCCAAACCGATCCTCTAAGCTCGTAAATGCAGTCAGTACACTAGCTAAAGTATACATATCAACATACATATCCCTCTTCACCATCTCCTGAAACATCTCAAGAGCTTTCTTTCCTTCTTTATGCTGTCCATACGCAACAATCATAGCATTCCACGAAACCTCGTCTTCCCTCCCACTCATCTCACAAAACACCCTCTTAGCCTCCTCCAAAAACCCATTTTTACTATAACAACTAACAAGAGAATTATTAACAGACGCATAAAAAAACATCATACCCTCCTTTAACAACCAAACAATGCAACCCTCTAATCAATAAAACATCATTACACGAAGCCGAAATCATGGAAGACAAACTAAACCCATCCATCTCAACACCCATCTCCCTAATCCTATCAAAAAGTCTAAAAGCAGACCATGTATCCCCTCGTTCAGCATAGGCAGCAATAAGGGTGCTAAAAGACACAATATCTGGTTCAGGAATTTCGTCGAACAGTTGGTGGGCAATCCTGGTTTGACCCTCTTTTAACATATGCAGCAATAATGGCATTGTAGGAGAAGACGTTTGGGTATGGTGTTGCGTCGAAAACGTTGCGTGCTGCAGAAATGCGTCGGCATTTTGAGTAAAGAATGATGAAGTGATTGGAAAGATAGATTGAAGGTGGGATTATAGATTTTATGTAAAGGGTATGAAGAGGTTTGCCTGTTAATAGATTTCTTTGAGCAATGCATGATTTCAGAAGTTGGCAAAAGTTGTAGAGATTATTCCATGAACTTTGGTTCATCTAGAATTTAACTTTGATTGATGTTGATGATGGTAATAGTTATAGTTAAGTTCAAGTTTTTTAAAACTGTTAGTTTAGATGAACTACTACAAGAGGGGGGGTGAATGGTAGTAGGTTCCAATCGCTGAACTTAAGCGGAAATAAACAATTAAAGCGTAAAGGAACTTAAAGCACACAGCAAGTTTTACGAGGAAACCATCCAGTGCCTAACTGGAAGTAAAACCTCGGCCCTATTGGGACTTATAAACAAATTCCACTATAATAGGCAACTCTCCTAGTACAACCTATTACACAGACCTTTGCTTCGCAAGTTCCTCTTAAGACACTTGCTGATTGACAGGAACCTATCCTATCAGACCTAAGACAAACTCAGGCACCTTTTTCGACCCAAGACACACTCAGGTTCCTTTCTCGACCTAAGACACACTCAGGTTCCTTTTTCCCACTTGCAACCCAAGACACACTCGGGGTGACTAACTACCACTCGAATTTTACGAGATTTCAAACTCATCACTTGTGTGAATTTAAGAGAATTCACAATCTCACCCCAAAATACAAAACACTCAAAAACCCTTTTTCCCATTACAAGATCTCATTGAATATCCCTAAATACATATCTATGAATAAAGAGATAAAACTAATATGTTGAACACTCGAGACCTGTCTGGAACTCACTGGACATACTGTAACCAAAACCTGATAGGAACTTTGACCAGGAGAACTGACTTAGCTTCGTGGTGAAGGATAAAACCATTAAGCACGACCACTACACTTCGTCAGCCTCAACTTTGAATGAATACTTATGAGCATATTTATAGTACACTCGAAATATTCATTTCATCTTGAAAAAGATAGATTTTCTGAAAAGATAAGTTTAAAAGATATTTTCTAAAAACAAGTTTTCCGAAAATATATCTTTTTGTTCAGAATAAAATCTGTCAATAATAATAAGATAACTTAGCATAAAATCAGCTTTTATTCCAATCTTATCTTTTAGTTTAAAAATACTTTTTAAACAAAATTTATCTTTTTCCAAAAGGGATTTATTAGAAGATAAATATCTTTATTCAGTAAAACCAAATCCCTAAAAGATATGCACGTATTAAGTAAATATATATATCATTAAAACCGACTTTTAACGACGTGCATACTTAAGTTCCTATTAGGTTCCTGAACTCTGACAGTCTCTGAGTTCCTGACAAGTCAGTCACTCTAATTTCATTAACTGTTTGGAGTTCACCTTGGTTCCATATAGACTTGTTCCAGACCGACTTTTATGTCCAACATACTTACATGAATCCTAGAGCAATATACTTCTATTTCTCTGTCTTCATGTTGCTTCTCTGAAACTCTTGTTCTGGAATCCTGTAGTCTTGATATATTCTGGATCTTAGGGTTTGCCCCAGCATTACACCAGAACCAGGTCGTTACACCCGTTTTGAAGTTCCTGTTGAGAAACTTCGGGAAGTTCCATTGCTGGAACTCTTCTTCTGTTCTTTACTTGTCCTCATGAATCTTCCAAAGTTCCTTTGTTCCAGTTCCTACTTCAGCCCTCTACGCTTACTGAACCTGCCAACATCACAACACTAGAAAATCCTTATTAAATGGAAGTTTGCTCAATTCTTAACATCATCATCAAAACCTCATAAGGGTCAACAAGTTGCCCCTTTTTAATGATGACAAACTGAGCAAACTTCTGAGGATAACAAAGTAACTCAGAAGGTTAGTTTTTTCATTTATAAAAACAATAAAGAAAACTAAACTAAATTAAAAGACTCCTACACATACATGACCTATATATGTATAGGATACTTACCTTATGAAGCTAACATATGCAAACACATGTTTACATAGTTACCTTCATGGTTCCTTAGCCATCATCATGCTTATCAACCATAACACTTATCGTTGTTCTTGTTCCTCTATTGCTTATCCTATATTGCTCAAGTTCCTTACATATATACCTGTCATTACTCAGGTTCCTTGTATCCTGTTCCAAGCATAACTTGCTCTTTCTATGCACAACTTAACATACACGTTAGATAGATAATCATCATTAGTTTATAATCATCAAAACCTAATTGCTCAACAATTTCCCCCTTTTTGATGATGACAAACTAATGATGCTTATCACATATTAAAGGATAATCGTTGTACATTTATTCCCCCTTAGTTTTTCAAGGAAATAACTTATGAACAAGTTAAGAACATACACAGGAACTTAACATAGTTAGGAACTTAGAAATACACATCATTATCAATATATATATACTTTCAACGATCATGATGTAAGAACTTTAGACTTAATTACTGCATACCATAAGCATCATACATATTCTTCCCCCTTTTGTCATTATCAAAAAGGGTATTGTTCCACATCTTTGTTTTTCGTAAATTATACACACTTAAAGTCATATGTCACACCTACCACCATATAATAAGTAAATATATAATGGTTAAACACTTGTTGTTCCTAAAAGCCTCAAGGTACTCACTTTTCAAACACGGATGCCATTTTCACACTAATTTCCAACTCACAATCCAAAGGCCCAACTTCAAAACCCTTAATTGAACTTGACAAATAAGAGGTTAAGAATCAAGTAAAGATCAGAGCTAAAAAGTTAGGAATGAACTGCATGAATAGACAAATGAAAGCGCAAATTCAAGGATATATAAAGAAGCATATGGAACAAAATAAGTAGAGGGAACATGAAATGGAATTTGTGCTCTTCGTTTAGACCTTTTGAGATGATAAGGTTCACCACATTTGTTCTTCATTTCATACTCTTGAACCTTCTGCTAAACACAACACATATTCATCTTACCAATTGATAACCAAATTCCCTTACTTCTACCACCAACTTCTTTGAGGAACATTCTGCATACTGGAACTTTATAGATTTCAGTTTCATCATAGCCAAGTTCCTTCAACGTTTGTCGTTGTTCCTTTACTAGCTCACCAAGTATACGAGTACTCCACATCAAAGTCAATATTCTTCATCTTTAGATATCCAGGAAATTAAATATTTGATCACCCTTTTCTTTTTCTTTTCTTTTCTTTATTTTTTTTTTTTAAAGGGTGTCATTATACAAATTTTGCATACTTTCCTGGAATAACACATTTTTAAATCAATGAAGATATTACTTACTCATACACTTGAGTTCCACAACCAGATCTGAACCATTTTGATTTCTTGGTTCCTGCCTTATTCCCCCTGAGTCCCTTACCATTCTTCTTCCTTTTCAAGTACTTACTTCTTTATTTATCTTCAACTTCCCCCTCAAAATATAGTCACCATTTTTCATGTTTCATCAAATCATAAAAAGATGATCAACAAACTTAGAGCACATGGGAATCAAGAATAAGAAGTAAAAGTGTGTGAACGGAAAGAGGAAATTGAATTGGGTGAATAAGAATCTTCGATTTTCTGAATATGGGACAATTAAAGTATATGCAACACGGACACACAACTTAGAGTTGTAGAATAATGTTGCGATCGAAGATATATGACGTGGATGCTTGAAAGTTGGCTAAAATATAGGTTAGTTCCCTCTGAAATTTAAACAAGTGAGGTGTAAACGGTCTGGGAACTTACCTGTCTTGTTCCATCAAAGTTTCTTTCATTGTTCCTTTGGCAACTTAGGAACTTCGTGTTTGACAGCACCCATAGTTCTATTATGAGACCTCTAATACTCTTAGGCAAGTAAGTATGTCTTTTACAACACAAGAATTAAGTGTGACACATAAACAATAAGCACATATTCTTTACTTTAAGTATTACATGCATAGGAACCCCAGCTTGACATAACTTATGGGAAAAATACTTTATACTCATGTTATGTTTCATCAAGTCTTGTTCTATTAAGCAATAAACAAGAATATGACAAGTCAAGACAAAACCAAAAGAGAATCAATTCACAAATTCACATATTGCATTCATACCACAAATATATCAATTCAATTCATCTAATGCCGACATGTGAAAAGGAACTTGTATCTTATGTAGTCTCTTACCAGTAAAAATATAACTTTAAAGCATTGGTTGAATGTGATGGCTTACCTTGGAGTTCTTGAAGTGGCTGTTATGTTCCTTGATGATCTCGAATCTAATATGAACTTCCACTTCTAACTCAAGTTCCATTGTCAGTGGTTAATGCTTACAAATATATTTTCTTATCATAAATTAGCAAAAATCAATGCACAATGGCTCGTTAGTAGTACCAGAGATATATCAATGTAAACAAGTACTACTAATAACTCAGTTCATCTTGAAAACAAAAATTGATACTTTTTAAAACTCAATTTTCAAGAAGGAACTTGGATAGCATTCTATCCTAGAGTATGTTCCACATAGACGTCTACAAAAATTCATATCAAGACATACAGGACATCTATGTGGTACAACTCTAATCCCATATAAACAGCAAGAACAAATATTATTCAATTTGCTTCAAGTCTAGCTACACACGCAACAAGTTCCTTAAAGACAATACATACCTTTGTATTGGTTGTTTCTTTTAAGAACCAACCTGGCCTTGTTCCATCCACGTGCCTTACTCAATAAGCATTTTCCAGAACACCCTTTTTAATCTCCGACCCTTTTTAGGTGTTCTAGAATAGGTTCAGGATGTGACATGCATCCTCTTCCTTTTAAGCTTATTAAGTTCCTGCTGCACATCTAACCTGATAACAACCAATTATATGTTTACATCAACCTTAAAAACAAACTTATCTTTTATACAACTATGAGTTATGAAGTCCATCTTTTTCAGTTGATATCTCGAGCTCTTCTCTGATCCTTGGTTGTTGAGGTTTTCCCTTTGGTTACATATGCATGAAAGACACTTTAGTTCCATAGTTTGTTGAGATATTGCTGGTCGGAACAAATATTATCTCAGCTCTGGAACTTCATTGGAACTTGCTTTCTTGTATTGAGTTCTTTGAACTTTGCTGCATGAGTTGGAACTTAACATCTCGAAGTTCCTCAACATATGTAGCTATCCCTTGCTGTTATTCTTAGTGACATATTTCTTTACTAGGAACTCAGATAGTTCTTCAAGAACTTGCGAGTTCACCTTTTATCACCTGTCTGATGGGAACAAACATGTTAGTCTCAAAATATGTTCACTTATTGCACATTAAATAAGATAGGGTAAACTCTTTATGTTTTGCTGTTCTCGGCGTTTATGGATAAATCGCCTTGGCACTTCTATCATCAAACATCCCTAAGTGGAACATAGGGTGTCTTGTTAATCAAAGATCTATTGCTTCAGTGTTGATGATGTAGCAAGAGGCATTGAAAACTATTCCAAAGAACCTGCAAAGACCATTAGTATATAACTTTGTTCTCTTCTTGTCTTTCATGATTCAAAATTGAAAACTTGTTATCAATCTGTGTTCCTGCAACAAACACTAAACATGACTGGAACTAGGTTCCGTTGTTAGATCTATAACCTCATAGATGATGAACACTTAGCCACTTACCCTGTGATAGAAAAGACTTTCAAACAATTCATCGTCTCTTCTATTAAGAAAAGTAACCAAGTGCACATTTGCTTTCATTACTTATAAACAAGACATCTCTTTCAATTAGTCTCTACATATCACATGGTAAACATATCCATATCACTAAGATCCAATGGATTAGTGTTGCTTACCATCTACCTGATGTTGAAAGAGAATGTAACATGTGTTTGATTCTCATGCTTTTCGATCTTAACCTGTTTGGAACTTACATATACATATACCTATTATCGAGTTCCTACTAGGTTTATCAAGCATGAAAAGATTTACATGTTCACAGTTTGAAGCATAGAAGTATCTCATCTTCAATAAAACCTAGAAATGTCAGGTTGTTGTTAGGAATCACCTTGAGATCCACAAATGATGTGTTCCCTTTTTGATTCCCTTCATATGTGACATTTCCACTCTTTATTGATGATGTCATCTTGAAGCCATGAAACAAATAGAGTTACAAGCAATTGAAAACCAGAATGTGCATTAAAAACTCGACGAGAAAAATATTCACAATGGGATAGGAACTTGACTTACTAACTTCCTGTTATGTAGAAATTTTACCTTTCGTGTTAGTATTATAAGTCAAAGTTCTTCCATTGTAGGTTTATAGTAAGAGATACCTTGATTTGGCTATCATCATCTCTTTTGGAACCTCGCTGTCGAGATAATGCGAGTTCCCTCCTATTATAAACCTTCAACTCTTCCATGTTCCTTTTGACATAAAGTTGGAACATGTCTTCTGGTCCTTTAGACCATTGTATCTTGGGTAGAGGAACGTGTTGATTTAATCTCAAATTCTTCAACACCTTGTCAAAGTCCCTCATATTATCATTCAAAAGATATAACCTGAAAGTTCACAACCCAAGAGATTCCTTTGTGCCTTTAAAATGTCAGTAGGTTAGTCAAAAGAGATAGAAAAAACCTAAAGCATAAAAGTGTTGAAACATAAAGTTCCTGTAAGAATACTCCCTTTTAGATGTCGTTCCATCAACGAAATGATGAATCTCCAACACCCAGTCAAAGATAATCATCTTAACTCATCATCCTTCATAAGAGTCTGCTACAGGAATTAATTCTTTGTTCCAAGGAACTTTGAATAATAAGAACTTAACTGGAACTTGAACCAGAATCTTTACAGGAACGTATACGCTATCTCCTATAGCACCTTGATATAGAAGCTTTGTTGTTCCTGTATCCCTAATTCGTTCTATCATTTCAAGTTCACCAAGTTCCAACCAATTTAAGCACTGAGCTCCTAATGGAACAAACTTTTATGCACCAATTTGTCTCAATGGACAAACCTACAAAACAATCATTAATAACTTGCACAAAACTAGAAGAGAAGTTAGTTTGTCATGATATACATTATAAACATCAAAACAACTTCTCTTTTCATCCATTCACAAATAACCTTCATAAGAATAGGGAATTGAATTTCAATAGGAATTTGTGAAGGATTAATACATACCAAAAGCACATGACCAATATTTACAGAGAGATGTATAGGTGACTTACACACTTATCCATATTGTCGCTTCACCTACTATAAACCTCTTATAAAGGCTTTCTAGTGAAAGGAACTTGCACATAATTCCTTATATACAAACAACCAAAGATCATCGTTATTAATAAGTTGTCTCCACTCATATAGCCTGCAAAATCAGTCATCTTTTGGCTTTGGTTACCCAATATATATTGGGTACCTTCATGTTAGTAATTGACGTCAATAATCCATAATTAAAACAACTACGGTTAAATCAACTATCTTTACTAACAATAAAAATCATGTGTCTACATAATAAATATTCAGAATAACACATACACATGATAAGGTCATTCTTTGGCAAATATTCAAAATATACGTTCATTACCTTGCCCAAAGAATTAAGTTTCCATACAGCAGTAATCCAGGTTCCAAGAGACCAAATATGCATAATTCTACACAATACGTTCCTTGAACTATTTCTAGTAACCCGATTCTTTAAAAATAAATCAATTTGTAAATCTGACAAATACTTTTCACACTATAAATCAGATTTGAGGTTACACAAAATTGATTTACAAACTTCCAAAACAAAATCCAAAATTTAACTAGAAATACTGCAAGAAACTTTTACACATAATATCATGCATATAATCAAGACTTCAAAGACGAGACACTTACCTCAAAGATGTTCATCTTTGAATCACTTCTGCTTCACAAGCAGACTTTGGTCTTCGCGTGGTACTGGGTACGTTCTAGGGTTGAGTTCCATTCGTTGCATTCCTTGTAGATATCCATCCTAGCCTGGAACTTGCTCCTCGGGGTTGCCCGGTTTATCAAGAGCACCAGCTCTGATACCAATTGTTAGTTTAGATGAACTACTACAAGAGGGGGGGTGAATGGTAGTAGGTTCCAATCGCTGAACTTAAGCGGAAATAAACAATTAAAGCGTAAAGGAACTTAAAGCACACAGCAAGTTTTACGAGGAAACCATCCAGTGCCTAACTGGAAGTAAAACCTCGGCCCTATTGGGACTTATAAACAAATTCCACTATAATAGGCAACTCTCCTAGTACAACCTATTACACAGACCTTTGCTTCGCAAGTTCCTCTTAAGACACTTGCTGATTGACAGGAACCTATCCTATCAGACCTAAGACAAACTCAGGCACCTTTTTCGACCCAAGACACACTCAGGTTCCTTTCTCGACCTAAGACACACTCAGGTTCCTTTTTCCCACTTGCAACCCAAGACACACTCGGGGTGACTAACTACCACTCGAATTTTACGAGATTTCAAACTCATCACTTGTGTGAATTTAAGAGAATTCACAATCTCACCCCAAAATACAAAACACTCAAAAACCCTTTTTCCCATTACAAGATCTCATTGAATATCCCTAAATACATATCTATGAATAAAGAGATAAAACTAATATGTTGAACACTCGAGACCTGTCTGGAACTCACTGGACATACTGTAACCAAAACCTGATAGGAACTTTGACCAGGAGAACTGACTTAGCTTCGTGGTGAAGGATAAAACCATTAAGCACGACCACTACACTTCGTCAGCCTCAACTTTGAATGAATACTTATGAGCATATTTATAGTACACTCGAAATATTCATTTCATCTTGAAAAAGATAGATTTTCTGAAAAGATAAGTTTAAAAGATATTTTCTAAAAACAAGTTTTCCGAAAATATATCTTTTTGTTCAGAATAAAATCTGTCAATAATAATAAGATAACTTAGCATAAAATCAGCTTTTATTCCAATCTTATCTTTTCGTTTAAAAATACTTTTTAAACAAAATTTATCTTTTTCCAAAAGGGATTTATTAGAAGATAAATATCTTTATTCAGTAAAACCAAATCCCTAAAAGATATGCACGTATTAAGTAAATATATATATCATTAAAACCGACTTTTAACGACGTGCATACTTAAGTTCCTATTAGGTTCCTGAACTCTGACAGTCTCTGAGTTCCTGACAAGTCAGTCACTCTAATTTCATTAACTGTTTGGAGTTCACCTTGGTTCCATATAGACTTGTTCCAGACCGACTTTTATGTCCAACATACTTACATGAATCCTAGAGCAATATACTTCTATTTCTCTGTCTTCATGTTGCTTCTCTGAAACTCTTGTTCTGGAATCCTGTAGTCTTGATATATTCTGGATCTTAGGGTTTGCCCCAGCATTACACCAGAACCAGGTCGTTACACCCGTTTTGAAGTTCCTGTTGAGAAACTTCGGGAAGTTCCATTGCTGGAACTCTTCTTCTGTTCTTTACTTGTCCTCATGGATCTTCCAAAGTTCCTTTGTTCCAGTTCCTACTTCAGCCCTCTACGCTTACTGAACCTGCCAACATCACAACACTAGAAAATCCTTATTAAATGGAAGTTTGCTCAATTCTTAACATCATCATCAAAACCTCATAAGGGTCAACAAGTTGCCCCTTTTTAATGATGACAAACTGAGCAAACTTCTGAGGATAACAAAGTAACTCAGAAGGTTAGTTTTTTCATTTATAAAAACAATAAAGAAAACTAAACTAAATTAAAAGACTCCTACACATACATGACCTATATATGTATAGGATACTTACCTTATGAAGCTAACATATGCAAACACATGTTTACATAGTTACCTTCATGGTTCCTTAGCCATCATCATGCTTATCAACCATAACACTTATCGTTGTTCTTGTTCCTCTATTGCTTATCCTATATTGCTCAAGTTCCTTACATATATACCTGTCATTACTCAGGTTCCTTGTATCCTGTTCCAAGCATAACTTGCTCTTTCTATGCACAACTTAACATACACGTTAGATAGATAATCATCATTAGTTTATAATCATCAAAACCTAATTGCTCAACAAAAACCAATAAGCTAGAGAAGACTAGCATGTGTACGTTTTGAAATTGAGTTGCTTTTGTAAACTCTCAAAGTCAACAAACATTGACTCATTGGGCTATCAAGATTACGAAGTATTAGACATGATCACGAGTGGGGTTAATAAAGTTGGCCAGTTTCAGGGTTTCAAGCCAAAAACAATCGAGCTGAGTTGAGCCGAAGTTCGGGTTAAAATTTTATGTTTAAAGTTTAATCTGCTATTTTAAATTAAAATTAACACGATTTTCAGTCTATTATAGTTTGATTAAAACAATAAATTAAAATAATAAATTTTAGGATGTCCAAAAGTGAAACAAAAAATAATAATAATAATTGAAGGCGGGTTGGCTCGAGCCTTGACTTTAGCCCCAATAATTATTTCCCAGAGCAATTTTTGAGTTAGGCTAATTAGACATGATCAACTCTCTTGGTTGATTATTTGGTTGTATTGAAAACTCATGTGCATGGTTTTTTTTTTAAAAAAAAAAAAATTTTTTGAGAAAAAGGGAGGGAAGGGAAAGTGAGTAATACAATTTTCCTTGTGTGAATAAGACATATAGCAAAATGGAAGGGAAAGGAAATTTCCTTAAATTTCCTTTTAATAAACCAATCCTCTCTTTTGTAATAGATATTTATGAAAATCATCGATCAAACTTTAATAAGTCACATATTCGAGCCAAAAAATATATATATAAATTTGAGACTAACAAAGTTATTTGAGACTAACAAAGTTAATACACCTTCTTCTATTCAAAAAAAAAAAGTTAATACACCTTCCATTTCACAAGATAACAATAACATTGTATAATTTCCAAGAAAGCTTATTTTATGGAAATTCAAATTTAATAAAATCTATCTTGAATGAAGATTAAAGAAGAGAATGAGATTGCTACATTACATTCACTAACACTTTGTTTGGATAGAAAGAAATGGAAGGAAAAGAAGAGAAGAGAAAGGGAGGGAGGGAGGGAGACAAATTCTCTTGTTTGGGTAAAAGATTGGGGGAAGGAAGGGGAAGGAGAGGGAGGGATCCATTTTCCCTTTCTCTTTTAATAAGCATAATCCTCCCCCTCCCTTTCTTTTCCCTTCCCTTCCTCCTTTTTCCCCTCCCCTTCCTTTTCTTCCTTCTTTGCTATCCAAACAAAGCGTGAAGAGAGGAAAAGGAAATGACATTTAAAATTGCCCATTCAGTCAAGTAAATCATAAACCAAAGCCACCAAGGATGCCGCCAAGGAAACTGCACAAATTCACAACAAAATATTATGTTAAATGCACATATAGGCTTAGCCGTTTAGGACATTCTAGCCATATATATATTGTGTTACATAAAATATATGTTTACTTGACGTACAATATAAACTAATCTTTCTATCTTTTTTATTATCATTCATTCCAAGTGATAGATGATAGAAGGATCCTTAAGTCATGTATGATTTATTAAGTAAAATCATTGTTCTTATAATAGGTAAACATTTAAATTGACTAAGATAGCCTAAACACTAATCATCAATCAATTAATAACCTATACTAAAAGCGAATCAAAAATGACACTTGTCACAATCTCATTAACAATTTTCCCGCCCATTTTACTTTCCGTTTTTACGCAAAATTCTTTAAGAAAATCATTTTATAATAATTTAAAATATCTTTCTTCCAATTAAAATTCTTAACAATAATAATTCTCCATATAAACCCAACTAATATATTTTTACATATAAGTAGTCTTTTATTTGGTATTATTTTTGTAAAAAAAATGAGGTAAATATTATTAAACAATACTACTATATATTATTTTAGTCTTCGATAATATTATTAACTTTTTTTTTCTTCCAATTTTGTTACTTTTGCAATAATGTTTAATTCAATTAAAAGTCGTATCAATACTAACGCAACATGTGCGGGTACTATCCTTAGAATTTTTTTACAAAAAATAAAAACTTCAAAGACCTCTTTTTTTTAAATCAAGTCTAAGTGTTACTAATCTTGACATTGATAGAGTTACATATAAAATTAAAGTTATATTTATTTTTGAATTAGTATTATGAGTTTAATTTTTTTATAAAATTCAATACAATAACTCTTTATAAAATTTAATAATAACCGTGCATTACACGGGACTTAAACTAGTAAGTCAATAACGTGATATATCTCTCTTACATGTGCTCAAAATATTTGTCTATTTACCTTTTAAAATAGCAGAATTTTAGACATAAAACTATGTCTTGGGAAAATAGGATGGAGGTAATGGGAATTTTTTAAAAATTAGATATAGTTTTAAAATACTTAAGTATACAAATTAAAAATTAATGCAAAATATGCATCCATAAATCAATGCATGTGCCTCTAGAGAAAACTAAATCATGTTGTTGATATTTTCTTGAGATATATATAGCTTTAAGCAATAATAATCAAATAGATTAGCCAAGTGCATAATTAATTTAATTACACAAGCAATTACCTGAGGGCGCTAAAACCTTCACTTCCAAAACCAGTGGCTCCGACCCCTCCGATGGCGGCGGCACTGCCAGTTAGTCCACCGGTACCATTATTCCCCATCATCTCAAGCATCATCTTCACCGTATTCGCGACTGTTGAAGTCGTAACACTAATCATCAATCAATTAATAACCTATACTAAAAGCGAATCAAAAATGACACTTGTCACAATCTCATTAACAATTTTCCCGCCCATTTTACTTTCCGTTTTTACGCAAAATTCTTTAAGAAAATCATTTTATAATAATTTAAAATATCTTTCTTCCAATTAAAATTCTTAACAATAATAATTCTCCATATAAACCCAACTAATATATTTTTACATATAAGTAGTCTTTTATTTGGTATTATTTTTGTAAAAAAAATGAGGTAAATATTATTAAACAATACTACTATATATTATTTTAGTCTTCGATAATATTATTAACTTTTTTTTTCTTCCAATTTTGTTACTTTTGCAATAATGTTTAATTCAATTAAAAGTCGTATCAATACTAACGCAACATGTGCGGGTACTATCCTTAGAATTTTTTTACAAAAAATAAAAACTTCAAAGACCTCTTTTTTTTAAATCAAGTCTAAGTGTTACTAATCTTGACATTGATAGAGTTACATATAAAATTAAAGTTATATTTATTTTTGAATTAGTATTATGAGTTTAATTTTTTTATAAAATTCAATACAATAACTCTTTATAAAATTTAATAATAACCGTGCATTACACGGGACTTAAACTAGTAAGTCAATAACGTGATATATCTCTCTTACATGTGCTCAAAATATTTGTCTATTTACCTTTTAAAATAGCAGAATTTTTGACATAAAACTATGTCTTGGGAAAATAGGATGGAGGTAATGGGAATTTTTTAAAAATTAGATATAGTTTTAAAATACTTAAGTATACAAATTAAAAATTAATGCAAAATATGCATCCATAAATCAATGCATGTGCCTCTAGAGAAAACTAAATCATGTTGTTGATATTTTCTTGAGATATATATAGCTTTAAGCAATAATAATCAAATAGATTAGCCAAGTGCATAATTAATTTAATTACACAAGCAATTACCTGAGGGCGCTAAAACCTTCACTTCCAAAACCAGTGGCTCCGACCCCTCCGATGGCGGCGGCACTGCCAGTTAGTCCACCGGTACCATTATTCCCCATCATCTCAAGCATCATCTTCACCGTATTCGCGACTGTTGAAGTCGTACCACCATTTTGAGGCCCATTAATTATGTTACTATTGTAACTTGGGTAAGGATTACCATAATAATTAGGACTTATTCCAGGCATTGTTCCTGTAACTCCTAACATACTCATGTAGTATTGTTGCATTACTTGAGCCTGAGCCTGAGCTTGAGCCACCTGAAGTTGATCACTCATCATATGATGTTGAAAACTAGCAAGATAATTACTGTAAAACTCTTGTTGGCTATTCATAAATAAGTTATTATTATTGTTAGGAAAAGTGTAATTATTAGTATTAGCAGTATTAGTATTAGTAGTAGTAGAAGAACCCTCCGATCCTTGAGAATTATTTTGAGTAGGGTTAAAAGATATATTAGGGTACATCTTTTTTAGCTCTTGTTTGATTTGTTACAATATTTCTAGAGGAAATCCCTCGGTTTTCTCTAGTTTTTCTACGGCTTCAACAATCGATTTGATTGTTGCATCGTCGTTGGTTTGTTTGGTTGTTGAGGAATGGGAAGGGGTAGAAAAAGGTGATGGTCCATATGATGGAGTAGTTGAAGGAGTGGCCGAGGAGGAGGATGAGGCGGCGAAGCCGTATGGGGGTGGAAAATTGTTAGAGAAAGGGAACCCTGTGAATCCTGCCATTGGTATATGCACAATTATTATTACAAGGTTTGAAGAGATTATTATGTTTTGAGTGTTTGAACAAGTAAATGTTTGAAATTGTAATTTATTTGTTTTAATTTTATTTTATGGAAAAATGGGAAGACTTGCATGAAAGTCAAGTTGACTTATTTGTGTAAGGAGATTGTGGGAGGATGTTGACTTTGTGGCAACGATTATTTAATGATATGGAATACTAATAATAGATTGTAAAGCCCATTAGTGGGATGCATTACACATATTGTGAACATAAACTACTCAATTTGGAGTTTTATTTAATAAACTATTGTTGACCTTTGCGTGGTCGTTCTTGACTTTTATAGGCCTTAGGCAAAATCAAAAATAAGGGCCTTAAAAAAAACGTATTATAAAATAATGTCTAACGTAATGGGCCTTAGTTAAATAAGTTAGTGGGATCAATTTCTTTAAACGAATTACAAAAAAAAATATTATTAACTATATATCTTATTATAATTAATTATTATCTTAGTTTTAAGCATAATATATGGAACTGTTATCTCATTTTATATATGGAACTGTTCTACTCTGAAATTAATCTTAATTAAATATTATAATAAGAAATAAGTTAGTTAACCTTGAAAAATAAAATGCTATCAATAATATAGCTAACTTTTTTTTAAAGCATAAACTAAATTAATAATATGAGTATAAGTTTTATGTGCTAATTATTTAGTTAACCTTACAAAATTCAAATGCTATCAACATAAACTTAATAATTACGAATGTAGGAGCATAAGTTTCACGTGTTTTAGCATGTAAATGAAGAAAAATAACAATAATAGGTTAAACTATCACTTAACATTATTAATAGCACATGACCCCTAAATTGTTTAAAACGACCACGTATAGAGCCTCCCCTTCCATCCCAGCAACAATACAAGTACATCCAACAACAACTTGATGGTTCAGTTGTATCATATAAATCCTCCATGAAATAATCATAACCCGAAACATGATACTTCCTAGTAACGAGAGAGTAGAACACGATACCATTCCTTCGAAGCCTGGGGAGATAAATTCTATTCCTTATTGTGTGATCTCTTGATAGTATTGAAAAAGATGACACTCGACTAATAAAGCTGTCAAGAATGTGAATCCTTAGTCAGTGTATTACGTATAAGGGTATATTTATACAACCTAGGATCGGGCTAAAACATAAGCCCAATAGAAGCTAAATACATAAGCCCAATAGAAGCTAAATACATAAGCCTAGCTCAACACCCCCCTCAAGTTGGAGCATGCAAATCACAAATGCCCAACTTGCCAAGTAAATACAAAAATTGTTGCTTGCTTAATGCCTTAGTGAAGATGTCCGCTAGTTGGTCCGTGGTCTTCACATATGATGGTCTAATTATCCCGTCCTGAATTGCATCCCGAACATAATGGCAATCGACCTCAATATGCTTAGTACGTTCGTGAAAGACCGGATTCTGCGCAATATACAACGCCGACTGACTGTCACAAAATAAACTCATTGCTTGCGGATGTGAAACTCCCAAACTATCAAGAAGACCCTTCAACCACTTCAACTCATCAGTGGCCTTAGACATCGTACGGTACTCAGATTCTGCAGAAGATTTAGCAACAGTATCCTGCTTCTTAGTTTTCCAAGAAATAGGAGAATTCCCAAGGAACATCAAATAACCTGTAATCGAACGTCTCGTAACAGGGAAACTAGCCCAATCTGCATCACACCAACCTGTCAATTGCAAGTCACAATCTGACCTCAAAAGAATTCCCTGGCCCGGGCAACCCTTCAAATAGCGCACCGTACGAAGAGCCGCCTCCCAATGATCTTGACGAGGTTGATGCATAAATTGAGACAAAATATGGACCGTGTATGCCAAATCTGGTCTAGTGAAAGACAAATAGAGCAAACGACCCACAAGCCGCCGATACATTTCGGGGTCCGCAATAGGTGGTGCCTCTGATTTTGCCAGAGTGTGGTTCTGCTCAATTGGAGTACCTGCCGGGCGTGCCCCTAACAAACCAGACTTTGCAATAATATCAAGTGTATATTTCCGTTGGCACATAAATATGCCTTCCGGACTACGAGCAACCTCAATACCAAGAAAGTATTTCAACACACCCAAATCTTTCATATGAAAACAATCACTCAAATATGCCTTGAAATCAGAAATCACAGAAGCAGAATTGCCAGAAATCAATAAATCATCAACATACACCAGAACACTAAGATGGACATTCCCTTGATTCAGAGTGAACAGAGAATAATCAGAATATGATTGTTTAAAGCCATACCTTTTGAGTGACCCTGCAAGTTTGGCAAACCAGCAGCGAGGTGCCTGACGAAGACCATAAAGCGATTTCTGAAGACGAAAAACCATTCCTGGGTTGCTACCATGAAACCCAGGAGGTGGCTTCATATAAACCTCCTCATCAAGATCACCATGAAGAAAGGCGTTATGAACATCCATTTGATGCAATTCCCAATTTTCCGCAGCCGCAACTGCTAAGAAAGTTCGAACTGTAACCATTTTAGCCACAGGAGCAAACGTCTCATTATAATCAATGCCCTCAACTTGATGATTGCCAAATATGACCAGACGAGCCTTTAATCGTTCAACTGTACCATCAGAATTGTACTTGATTTTATAGACCCATCTGCAACCAAGAGCCTTCTTCCCCGGAGGTAATTGAGCCATCACCCAAGTCTGATTGTCTTCCAATGCTGCAATTTCCTTCTGCATTGCTTCTCTCCACCCTACATCTTTCATAGCCTCTTTGAAATTACGAGGCTCAGTCCCTGCATTTACAGCTGCAAGAAATATACGGTGTCGCAGGGAAAAATTTTCACAATTCACATAATGTGCTATAGGAGCATGGAGAAAGTGAACTAGGAGGACTCGTTGCTTGTACAGTATGTGCCACATAATCTTTATGCCAACCCGGTGCACGTCGCACACGACCCCCACGATCAATATCAAGAATATTTTCATTTTCATCGCCCTCACCTACGTCGCTAGCAGCTGCCCCAATGTCGAGGGTGCTGCCAGCGCTGCTGTCCCGGGCTGCTGCTGCTCTGCTGTCCATCGCAGAGGCAGCGCTGCTGCTGGCTAAAGCAGCCCCTGCCGCAGGCTGGCTGCGGTCACTGCCAGCTGCTGCAGGTGGGCTGCGGACTGCACTGCCAGGGGCAGCAGCAGCAGTCTCGTGTGCCCCCTCGGCAGTGGGCTCTGGCTGCAGCTCTCGGCTCCCTTCACTCACCTCCAAAATCGCCTCCAAGTCATCCAAAAAATCAATATCGACCCCCACATTATCCACATCCATATTATGCATGTCCACATTATTTTCGGAGCCAACAATCAAGTTCTTTTCACTAGCAAAAGGGAATTCATTCTCATAAAATTTCACATCACGAGACACAAAAATCTCCCTCGTTTCAAGGTCGTACAATTTCCACCCCTTTTTACCGTGAGGGTAGCCTAGAAAAACACACTTTCGACTTCTAGGTGCAAATTTATCTCCCTTGGATTTTTGGTTATGGGCAAAACAAAGAGAACCAAAAACACGCAACTCATCAAAGCTAGGCTCTTTATCAAATAAAATTTCATATGGAGTCTTGTTTTGTAGTAACCGAGAGCGTGTACGATTAATCAAATATACCGCCCCAAGAACACACTCACCCCAAAAACCAATAGGTAAATTCCCTTGAAACATCAAAGCACGAGCCACATTCAATATATGTTGATGTTTTCTTTCAACACGGCCATTTTGTTGGGGTGTCCCAACACATGAAGTTTGAAAAATAATGCCATGTTCATTGAAATACGGAAGCATACAATTGAATTCAGTTCCATTATCACTCCTTACCAATTTGACGGTCGTTTCAAATTGACGCTCAATCATAGCAAAAAATGATAAAAATGCGGAATGAACTTCAGTTTTGGAATTCAACAAATAAACCCAAACACCTCTTGAAAAATCATCAACTAATGTCAAAAAATAATGTGCACCACAAGTAGAAGGAGTTTTATACGACCCCCACAAATCACAATGAATTAATTCAAAAATTCGACTAGCCTTGCTATCACTATTAGGAAAACTATCCCTAGACTGTTTAGCTTGAGGACACACATCACAAGCTTTATTCAAATTTTTCATAGTAGTACTATTACTAACAGCAGGAACTAACTTGACAACTCTGTCTGACGGATGCCCAAGTCGCCGATGCCACAACTCAAACACTGATAACCCCGGAACTTGCACCGCACATACTGTTGGAATTTGCCGAAAGTAATAGAGTCCGTCCTTCCGTTCACCGGCTCCAATCAGGCTCCCCGAATGTTGGTCCTGTATAGCACATAAAGAATTAGTGAAACGAACAAAACATTGAGAGTCATCAATCATTTTTGACACCGATATTAAATTGCATTTTAATTTTGGAACAAATAAAACATGCTCCAATATTAAATCGTTGCTCAACCAAACCCGACCCTCTTTCAAGGCCACGGCTTGATCTCCATTAGGCAAACCCACGGGACACGCGGAAATTGAACACACATCCAACAAGCAAGACTCATCCCCGGTTACATGGTGAGAAGCCCCCGTATCTATAATCCAAGAACCCGGCACACACTTGTTTAGGGTATTTTTACCCCGCCATGTGGCCTAATCGGAGGGCGACACGTGTCAGCCCAAGGATAGTCCAAAGTGGACCATTCCCCGCTTGACACGTGTCATCCCAGATATTTGGGAAAATGTCGGCCTTCAGGCCCAAATCCCGAGAAAGCCGTAGAACGGCGCAGCCCACCAATGATTAGGGTTTGATACCCTAATCAGGGGCGCAATTCCCAAGGACCCTATAAATAGGGAGATTCCCCTCTTTTGGAGGGGAGGTTGATATTTTAAGGTATTCATTGCAAACCGTCCCTTTGATAGAGACAACTGAGCTTGGAATCCAAGCAGATCCCCACCTTAATTTCCGCACCTTTTACTCTACTTCAAGTTACTAACTTGAGCGTTGGAGGCGGAGCACCATCCAACTGGTGTCTCCGTTAATTTTGCAGGTACAGAGCCGGCAGGATCAGTCTTCGAGTTGTAACTCTCCCGAGGGACAAAAAACCCCAAAACATTTGGCGCCGTCTGTGGGGAGAGTACCTCAAGATGGTTCAAAACTCTGTACCGATTCTCAATTCTACCTCTCTACGTCCGGGTACCCAGACGGGTAACTTGGATGGCTTGCAACCGGTTATTCAACCGGTCGGGTTCGAAATCCCCCAGCCTCCACCTCAGCCTCAGCCAGAGGTATTCACTGAGGAGGAGGATGAGGAGGAAGATAATGATGTTGAGACTTACATCTCTAGGGATGGATCTCTCATCTCTAAATCTATTCGTTCCAGGGATCAACTGGAGCGAAATGAAGACCAGGCGGGCCCAAGCAGGCGCCCACCTGGAAGGCCAGACGGGGAAACCCAGAAGGCCAAAGGTCAAGCCCCAGTCACCCGAGATGAGCTCATGAGATTCATGACCTCTTTCAAAGGTGAAATCAAGGCTATGATCAACAAAAACAAGGCAGGCTCTAGCAAGAGTCAGCCGGCTAAAAAGACTCCCACTTCTGGAAAGAAGAAGAAGCCGGTCAAGGACAGGCAGCCAACTCCTCATCCAAAGGAGAAGGCAGCCGCAACACTTGACTGGTCTAAGATTCTGATGCCCCGGCGACCCCAGCCGGAGGCACAAAATGCGTCTACCTTCGATGCACGACAAGTCATCGATCGAAGGAGGCGGCAGCAGTCTGAGTCAGCTTCCACTTCGAGCTTTCCAGACAGCTTCAAGCAAGCTTCTGCAAGGAACTCTGTGTCCTTGCATGAGAGTCGGACAGGCGGTAAAACCGTCAACACCGAACCTCAGCTGATGATAGGGTCTATACCATACGCACCTCAGGCGCAGTATGGGCAATATGGCCTCCAGTTCATGCAGCCACCTCCTTTTGGAGGTCAGGCGGCATATACTCCTGCCCAGCCTCTGGACTGGCAGCTTCGGCTAATGAGGCTAGGCGAACAGCCGTCTGCCTTTGCAGCCAATATAACCGAGGCGACTCAGCCGACCAAGGTTAAGAATGTTTTGGTGGGCACCTATGATGGTACCACCAACCCGGAAGACCACCTGATGGCATATACCAACCTCATGTGCTTACAGGGGTGGGACGATGCCACCTGGTGTCGTTGTTTCCCGGCTACACTGAAGGGCATTGCCCAGCAGTGGTTTGGCAACTTGCCAGCCGGTTCTGTTGATAGCTTCAAGAGGCTAGCCTTCTTGTTTGCTACCAACTTCTCAATGAACATTCCTGCCAAGAAAACGAGCCTTGATTTGAGCACCGTTAGGCAGGGTGAGAGAGAAGGGCTACGCGCCTATGTCAGGCGGTTCAACCTGGTTAGAATACAGATCCAGGGGCTGTCTGACGAGGTAGCATTCACAGACTTTTTCAAGGGTCTGAGAGACGGGTCGGCTTT
The DNA here is from genome assembly GCF_948465745.1 of Chenopodium album. Taxonomy (NCBI): domain Eukaryota; kingdom Viridiplantae; phylum Streptophyta; class Magnoliopsida; order Caryophyllales; family Amaranthaceae; genus Chenopodium; species Chenopodium album. The sequence goes on from NC_137850.1 coordinate 38,431,054, forward strand.
TAAGTTCGACCTTGTCAGAAAAGGGGCATTTACGCTATAGGCGGCCCTGAGGGAGGCGGAAAGCTATATACAGGCTACCGACCTCTGCACGCCTGGTGGCCAGTCAGACTCCAAGAAGTCTGACAAACAGAGAGACAGCCGGCCAGCTCAGCCGGGTAATAAAAAAGAAAAGAGCGGAAAGAGAAAAGAAGTCTGGGCGGTCAGCGATTCTGAGCAGCCGTCCCAGAAGAAGAAGAAAGAGGTTAAACCGTACGTCCCCAAGTACGAGTTTAACAAAGACCGCAACTCCATCCTCATGGAGGTAAAGGACCGGCTGTCCATTGAGAAGCCGAATCCAATGAAGAGCTCCGTCCAGTCACGGAACAAAAATAAATATTGCCAGTTCCATGAGGAGGTTGGCCATGACACCAACGACTGTTTTAGTCTGCAGCGGACGTTGGACCGTCTGGCTGACAAAGGGCTTTTAAAGTCCTACATTTCTAAGTCCCCAGTCGGGGCAAAAAAGAAGAGCGAGAGTCAGTCCTCCAAGGCTACCCAGCCGGCTAGTAGTTCGGATACAGATAAGGATCCGGTCTACACTATAGCAGGCGGATTTTCATGTGGTGGCCCTACCATCCGGGGCACCAAGAGCCATCTTCGAAAGATGGACAAGGATGATGATGAGCAGGCGTCTGCCTCCTCCACCTTCCCAGACGTCCTCATAACTGAGAAGGACAGGGGCAGCGTCCGCCGTCCGCATGACGACCCGGTCGTCATTGAATGTAAGGTTGCCAACCAGCTGGTTGGACGGATCCTTATTGACACCGGCAGCTCGTCGGACATCATCAGCCTCCGGTGCCTGCAGAAGCTGAAGTACAACTCCAGCAGCATGCATCCGGTTACCCACCCCTTGGTTGGTTTTGGGGGTGGGATGGTCTACCCAGCCGGCAGAATTGATTTGCCCATCCGGCTGGGAGAAAAAGGCCAGGGACGGCATGTTGTCGTCAGGTTCTTGGTCGTGGAGGAATTGACCGCCTACAATATTATCCTTGGTAGGCCAACCCTCAACGAAACCAAGGCGGTGATCATCCCGTCTCTCATGCTTGTCAAGTATGAGCGGGATGATGGCTCTGTTGGTTCCCTGAACGGGGATCAGAAGACGGCTCGGGAGTGTTATCTCTCAGCCGTTAAAGATACTGTGGCCTCAGACGGCCAAGGGAAGGAACCAATAGACCTTGACGCTGTCAAGGATGCCAACCCTGCCCCACCAGCCGTTGGTAAGAAGAGAAAAGCGCCTCTGCTGGTGGAGGTGAAAAAAGAGAAAAAATAGCAATCACTGGCCGGCGAACGGTCAGACGAGCTCCGTCCCCAACCGGCTGGAGAACACATTGATCTCGTTCTGGACGACAGCCGTCCAGAGCGGACGGTGAAGGTTGGGACGGCTGCTAATGCTGCTCTGGGTGCAGACTTGCACCTTCTGCTGAAAGAATTCAAAGACATCTTTGCCTTTGAAGTGGAAGAGATGCCAGGCGTCAGCCCGGATCTCGCTGTCCACAAACTCGCCGTGGATCCCAAAAAGAAGCCCACCCGGCAAAAGAAAAGAAACCATGGCGAGGAAAGAAGTCAGGCGGCAGCTGCCGAAATCAAAAAGCTGCTAGACGCCAGGTTCATTCGGCCCTGCAATTTCCCCGACTGGGTGGCCAATGTGGTCCTTGTTAAGAAACCGAATGGGACCTGACGCATGTGTGTTGATTACACAGACCTCAACAAGGCGTGTCCAAAGGACAGTTACCCGCTTCCAAAGATCGACAGTCTGGTCGACTCTACAGCCGGTCACGCCTTGATGAGCTTCATGGATGCCTACTCCGGCTTCCATCAGATACCCCTGTGGAAAAAAGATCAAGAGAAGACGGCCTTCGTCACTGATTTGGGGTTATTCTGTTATACTGTGATGCCGTTTGGCTTGAAGAATGCGCCTGCCACCTTCCAACGAATGATTAATACGGTCTTCATCAATCAACTTGGGAGGAATGTGGAGGCGTACATTGATGACATGATAGTCAAATCCAAGCAACAGGCGGATCACCTTGCTGATCTCCGAGAAACATTCACCACCCTCAGGCGGCATAAGGTCATGTTAAACCCCAAGAAATGCGTCTTTGGTGTTGAGTCTGGGAAGTTTCTCGGATTCCTGATTGATCAAAGGGGGATAGAGGCTAACCCCGAAAAGATACAGGCGGTAATTGACATGAAGTCACCCCGTTCTGTCAAGGAAGTCCAGAGGCTGACTGGTTGCCTGGCCGCCTTGGGGAGGTTCCTCAGCCGGTCAGGTGACAAATGCCTTTACTTCTTCCAAGCAATCAGGAAGAAAACCAGGTTTGAATGGGGAGACGATGCTGAGACGGCATTCCAGAAGCTAAAAGAGCATTTGCACTCTCTGCCTAGGTTGGTCAGTCCTCTACCTAGGGAGACGTTGTATATGTATTTGGCTGTCTCAGACCATGCTCTCAGTGCCGTTCTCCTTGCTGAGCGAGACGGCGTTCAGCTCCCGGTTTACTTCATTAGCCATGTTCTTAAAAATGCTGAACTCCGGTACCCCCTGGTTGAAAAATTTGGCTTTGCTTTGTACATGGCATTCAAAAGATTGAAGCCTTACTTTCTGGCTCATCCGGTGGTAATTTACACCGACCAGCCACTCAAGCGGCCAATGTCTACCTTGGAGTCATCCGGAAGAATGCTAAAATGGGCTATTGAAATGCAAAGTCTTGAAATCATTTACGAACCAAGAAAGGCAGTGAAAGGTCAGGCGTTTGCCGACTTCATTGTGGAAATGACCCGTCCGGTGGCTCCGGATAATCTTGATCAGGTTTGGAAAGTGTATGTAGACGGGAGTTCTACGAAGAACGGCTGTGGTGCAGGCGTAATTTATGAGTCTCCTGAAGGGGACAGATATGAGTATGCACTACGGTTCAATTTTCAGGCCTCAAACAATGAGGCGGAATATGAAGCCCTGCTAGCCGGAATCCGTATGTGTAAGGCGACAGGGGCAACAAAAATTGACGCCTACTCAGATTCGCAGTTGGTCGTTAGCCAGTATCAGGGAGCATATGAGGCAACTCACCCGGCTATGATCAAATATCTTCAGGCGGTCAAAGAAGAGGCTGGGTCACTTGAGGAGTTCCGGCTGAATCAAGTGCCCAGGTCTGACAATAACCAGGCGGATGCGCTATCGAAGCTTGCATCTTCCGCCTGCCATGATACGCCTCGGTCAGTCTTCTGGGAAGTACTTGAAAAAAGAAGCATCTTTGAAGATCCTATTGGAGTCCTAGACCGAAGCCCCACCTGGATGGATGGCATCCGGGCGTACCTCTCAGACGGCACGCTCCCTGATTCGCCACAGGAGGCAGTCGTTCTGAAAAAGCGAGCTGCAAGCTTTGAGTTGAGAAATGGAGAACTCTTCAAGGCGGGGTTTCTTAAGCCTCTATTGAAGTGTGTAACCCCAGAGAAGGGGAAGGAAGTTCTCGAAGACTTGCACTCGGGGTTCTGCGCCTCCCACATAGGCGGCAGATCTCTAGCCGTCAGAGCCAGACGGCAATACTTTTGGCCTACTCTAGAGGCAGACGCCAAAGAATTGGTGAGAAAATGTGACAAGTGCCAGAAATTTGGCAAACTTATTCACCGCCCGGCTACTGATCTGACGGTCATCCATAGCCCAATTCCGTTTGCAAAATGGGGCATGGACATTTTAGGTCCTTACACGCCTGCACCAGGCGGTAAGCGTTATATCTTGGTGGCTGTGGATTACTTCACCAAGTGGGTAGAGGCTGAGGCGGTAAAGAATATCAAGACATCAGACGTCATTTCCTTCATCTGGAAGAATGTCATCACCCGGTATGGGGTACCTATGTCCATGGTGTTTGATAATGGCCCTCAGTTTGAGACGCCTCAGCTAAAAACTTGGTTGGGAGATCAAGGGATCTCAACCTGTTTCGCATCAGTCGGCCGTCCCCAAGCAAACGGCCAAGTTGAAGCCTTCAACAAGCTGATCTCAGACGGCATAAAGAAGAAAATTGAAAGAGCCGGTGGCTTATGGGCTGAGGAATTAATCCATGTCCTATGGGCCATCCGGACAACAGCAAAGGGGTCAACCGGAGAAACCCCATTTCTCATGGTTTACGGTGCTGAAGCCGTCTTGCCCATTGAACACTATGAGCAGACTCTCAGAGTCATGTTATATGATGAAGAGGCAAACTGGGAGGCAATGCGCCTGGCATTGGATTCACTTCCAGAACGTAGGGGCAATGCCGCCTTGCGTCATGAGATTTACCGTCTGAGAATGACAAGAGCCTACAACAAGAGAGTACACAGGTGTCCCTTGAAAGTGGACGACCTAGTGTTACGGAAAATGGAGGCAACCGGTAGGGCTAATGAGCTTGGAAAGCTAACTCCTAATTGGGAAGGCCCCTACCGGATTTATGAAGAAGTAAGAGACGGCACCTATCGCCTGGAAAATCCAGACGGCAGGCGCCTGCCTAGAACTTGGAATGTAGATAATTTGAAAAAATACTACTTCTGAGATTTTGTAAATTTTGTAAACAAGAAGCACATTAATGAGAAGTTGCTTTCTGTTATCATATTTTGTTTCCCGTCTGAACCCAGACGGGTCACCTGTTGGTTTTTCTGAGTTCTTGGAAATTGAATTAACGTCTGATTGACGAAGAGGCCAATGGCCAGATAAGTAAGCTAAGCATAGACACGCTTAGTGGCTATACAGCCGGTCTATAACAAGACCAGAGGCCAATGGCCGGATGGCTACTTCGACCTAAATTCGCCTGTCCCAACATGGACAAAGGCGTCCGGCGACACCCCTCCGGGTGCAATCGTCGCAGAGAGAAGCCAACCTGCTTACTCTACGTACCTATGCAGGCGGCCACAATTGGATGGCTGAATCAGCCATCCATAGCCGTCTGACCTGAGCAATCTCAGGAACGACCAAGTTTTGATCACCGGATGTCCACAGGACATCAGCCGGTGACCGACTGAAGTTCCTACTTAGATTACTTTTTGAAATTATACAAGTCCCCCCAATGGGGTAGAAGGACATTGAAAGTATAATTGGATTACAATCACCCCAGGCGGCATTTGCCTTCCTGCACCATGAAGGGTCAGGCGGCCATTTGCCTCCTGCCCCCAGGCGGCATTTGCCTCCCTGCACCATGAAGGGTCAGGCGGCCATTTGCCTCCTGCCCCCAGGCGGCATTTGTCTCCTACCCCCAGGCGGCATTTGCCTTCCTGCACCATGAAGGGTCAGGCGGCCATTTGCCTCCTGCCCCCAGGCGGCGTTTGCCTTCCTGCACCATGAAGGGTCAGGCGGCCATTTGCCTCCTGCCCCCAGGCGGCATTTGCCTCCCTGCACCATGAAGGGTCAGGCGGCCATTTGCCATGAAGGGTCAGGCGGCCATTTGCCTCCTGCCCCCAGGCGGCATTTGCCTTCCTGCTCCATGAAGGGTCAGGCGGCTCTATTTGCCTCCCTACCCTGTCAATGCAGACGGCCACCATTGGACGGCTGAATCAGCCATCCATAGCCGTCTGACCTGAACAGTAAGAAAAAGAGCAAGTTTCGGACCCCGGATGTCTAAGGACATCAGTCGGAGACCGGCTGCATTTCTTAGCGTTTTTTTTAAAAAAATTGTACACATCCTCATTCGGGGCAAAGAGTTGTACAATGGCTATATGAAGTCTACTAAGACGGAAAGCA